>NC_142032.1:63580952-63887352 GCF_982192425.1 Myodes glareolus | reverse complement strand
GGGTGACTGGAGCCATGGCTCTGACTGCACCACAAGGAGCAACCCTCTGAGCCTTGGATCCACTGGCACCTGTAAGATTGATTGCCAGAGACACAGACAGCCCCACCAATCAGATGGCAAGATGGGTAAACAAGGTAAGAACACACTCAACACCACAAAGAACAACATGATACCAATATAAACTAGTGGCCCTACAACATCAAGACTTGAACAACCAAATATAGATGAAGAAGAGAATGACCTTATAACTTTAGGAGAATGTTTGAGGCCTTCAAAGGAAATTAAAAATTTCTTCAAAGAAATGGAGGAAAAGACAAACAAAAATTAGAAGAAATCAATAAATACCTTAAGGAAAACCAATAAAAGCAATCAAACAAGTGAAAGAAATAATTAAAGACTTAAGAACTGAAATAGACACAATAAAGAAAACACAAACTGAGGGAATTAAGGAAACAGAAATTATGAGAAAATAATCAGGAAGGAAAAATGCAAGCATAAACAGTAAAATGCAAGAGATGGAAGAGAGAATCTCAAGCACTGAAGATTCAATTGAGAAAATAGACTCTTTGGTCAGAGAAAACATTAAATCTAAAAAAAAAGCTTAACCCAAAATATCCAGGAAATATGGGACATCATTAAAAGACCAAACCTAAGAATAATAGGTTTAAGAAAAGGAGAAGAACGCCAGCTCAAAGGCACAGAAAATATACACAATAAAATAATAGAATAAAACTTTCCCAACCTCAAGAAAGATATTCATATGAAGATACAAGAAGTTTACAGAACACCTAATAGACTGGATTCAAAAAAGTCTCTCTCATCACATAATAATAAAAACACTGAACATACAAAATAAAGAATATTAAAAGCTGCAAAGGAAAAAGGCTAAGTAACATATAAAGGCAGACCTATCAGAATTATATCTGACTTCTCAATTAAAACAACGAAAGCCAGAAAGTCCTGGTCAAGTGTTATGCAGACATTAAGAGACCACGGTTGTCAGCCCAGACTACTATACCCAGCAAAACTTTCAATCACCATAGAAGGACAAAACAAGATATTTCATGACAGATTTAACCAATACCTAGCCACAAACTCAGCCCTACACATAGTACTAGAAGGAAAACTCCAACCCAAGGAAGTTAGCTACATCTACAAAAACACAGACAATAAATGATCTCACAGCAGCAAATCCCAAAGAAAGAAAAAAAATACAACATCACCAAAAACAAAAACTAAAATAACAGGAGCTAGCAATCACTGGCCATTAATATCCTCAAATCACCTATAAAAAGACCCAGGATAACAGATTGTATACAAAAACATAATCCATCATTCTGCAGCATACAAGAAACACACCTCAATCTCAAAGACAGACATCACCTCAGAGTAAGGGTCAGGAAAAAAAAATTCCCATCAAATGGACCTAAGAAACAAGTAGGTGTAGCTATGCTAATATCTAACAAATTAGACTTCAAAGTAAAATCAATCAAAAGATTCAGAGAAGGACATTTTATATTAGTCACAAGAAAAATTCATCAAGAGGAAATCTCAATACAGAACATCTTTGCCCTAAATACAAGGGCACCCTCATATGTAAAAGAAACACTTCTAAAAAGAATATACCTTCTTCTAGCACCTCATGGGACCTTCTCAAAAACTGACCACTTAGTATTAAAACAAACCTCAACAAATACAAAAAAATTGGAATAACCCCATGTTTCTTATCAGATCACCATGGTTTATTAAAACTAGAAGTCAACAGCAATACTAATTTCAGAAATCCCACTAACACATGGACATTAAACAATGCTCAGCTGAATCATCAATGGGTCAAGGAGGAAATAAAGAAAGAAATTGACTTCCTAAAATTTAATGAAAATGACCACACAACATACCCAAATTTATGGTACACAATGAAGCAGTGTTAAGAGGAAAATTCATAGCACTAGATGCTTACATTAAAAAGCTGGAAAAATCCCACACTAGTGAATTAACAGAACATTTGAAAACTCTAGAGCAAAAAGAAGCAAAGTCACTCAGGAGAACTAGGTGACAGGAAATAATCAATTAGAGAGCTGAAACCAACAAAATAGAAACAAAGAAAACAATACAAAGAATCAGTGAGACAAGGAGGTGGTTCTTTGAGAAAATCGACAAAATAGACAAACCTTCATTCAAACTAACCAAAAGGCAGAGAGAGAATATCCAAATTAACAAAATCGGAAATGAAAAGGAGGACATAACAACAGACACAGAGGCAATCCAGAGAATCATCAGGTCATATTTTGAAAACCTGTATTCCACAAAATTGGAGAAATTAAAGAAATGGGAAATTTTCTTGATAAGTACCACATACCAAAACTAAATAAAGACCAGATAAGCAAATTAAATAGACATATGACTGCCAGAGAAATAGAAAAAGTCATCAAAAGTCTCCCAACGACCCCAAAAGCCCAGGTCCAGATGGTTTCAGTACAGAATTCTACAAGATTTTCAAAAAAGAACTAATACCAATACTCCTCAAATTGTTCTACACAATAGAAGCAGAAAGAATATTTCCAAACTCTTTTTATGAGGCTACAATTACCCTAATACCCAAATCACAGAAAGACATTACTAAGAAAGAGAATTACTGACCAATCTCACTCATGAACATTGATGCAAAAATATTCAATAAAATACTGGTAAACTGAATCCAAGAACACATCAGAACTATTATCCACCATTATCAAGTTATCTTCATTCCAGAGATTCAGGAATGGTTCAACACATGAAAATCTGTCAATTTAATCCACCATATAAACAAACTGAATAATAAAAATCACATGGTCATCTCATTAGATAAAAAAAAGTCTTTAACAAAATACAACATTCCTTCATGATAAAGGTCTTGGAGATAGCAGGGATACAAGGAACATATCTAAACATAATAAAGGCCACATACAGCAAGCCAACAGCCCCCATTAAACTAAATGGAGAGAAACTCAAAGTGATCTCACTGATATCAGGAACAAGACAAGTTTGTTCACTCACTCCATCTCTATTCAATATAGATCTTGATGTTCTAGTTTGAGGAATAAGACAGCAAAAGGACATCAAGGGGATACAAATCAGAAAAGAAGAAGTCAAACTCTCAATATTTGCTTATGATATAATAGTTTACATAAGCGACTCCAAAAATTCTGCCAAGGAACTTCTACAGCTCATAAACATCTTCAGTAATGTAGCAGGATACAAAATTAAGTCAAAAATATCAGTAGCCCTCCTGTACACAGATGATAAATGGGCTGAGAAGGAAATCAGAGAAACATAACCCTTAATAATAACCACAAATAGCATAAAATATCTTGGAGTAACTCTAACCAAGCAAGTGAAAGACCTGTATGACAAGAACTTTAAATTTTTGAAGAAAGAATTTGAAGAAGACACCAGAAAATGAAAAGATCTCCCAGGTTCTTGTGTAGGTAGAATTAACACAGTAAAATGTAATCTTAACAAAAGCAATCTACAGACTCAATGCACTACCCATCAAAATCCCAGCAAAATTCTTCACAGACCTTGAAAGAAGAATACTCAACTTCACATGGAAAAGCAAAAAACTCAGATTAGCCAAAACAATCCTGTACAATAAAGGAATTTCTGGAGGCATCACAATCCCTGACTTCAAACTCTACTACAGAACTACAGCACTGAAAACAGCTTGGCATTCACATAAAAACAGACAGAAGGACCAATGAAACTAAATCAAAGACCCAGATATTAATCCACACACCTTCAAACACCTGATTTTTGACAAAGAATCATAAAATATAAAATCGAAAAACGAAAGCATATTCAACAAATGGTGCTGGCATAACTGGATATCAACATGTAGAAGAATGAGAGGAGATCCATATCTATTACCATGTACAAAACTCAAGTCAAAATAGATCAAAGACCTCAACATAATGCCAACATCATAGAAGAGAAAGTGGGAAGTACACTTGAATGCATTGACACAGGAGATCACTTCCTAAATATATACCCAATAGCAAGACACTGAGAGAAACAATTAATAAATGGGACCCCCTGAAACGGAAAAACTTCTTTAAAGCAAAGGACACAGTCAACAAGACAAAACAGTAGCCTACAGAATGGGAAAAGATCTTCAGCAACTCCACATTGGACAAAGGACTAATCTCCCAAATATACACCAAACTCAAGAAATTGGTCATCAAAAGAACAAATAATCCAATAAAAAATGGGGTAGAGACCTAAACAGAGAACTCTCAAAAAAGAAATCTAAAATGGTTGAAAGACACTTAAGGAAATGCTCATTATCCTTAGCCATCGTAGAAATGCAAATCAAAACAACTCTGGGATTTCATCCTATACCTGTAAGATTGGCCAAGTTAAAAGAACTGAAGACAGCTTATGCTGGAAAGGATGTGGTATAAAGTGAACACTCCTCCATTGCTGATTAGAATGCAAATTGGTACAACACCTTTGAATATCAATATGGCGATTTCTCAGAAAATTAGGAAACAACCTACCTCAAGACCTAGCAACACCACTTTTGGATATATACTCAAAGGATGCTCAATAGTACCACAAGGACATGTGCTCAACTATGTTCATAGACAGAACCCGAGACAACCTAAATGACCCTCGACTGAAGAATGGATAAGGAAAATGTGGTACATTTGCACAATGGAGT
Source organism: Myodes glareolus (assembly GCF_982192425.1). Classification (NCBI taxonomy): domain Eukaryota; kingdom Metazoa; phylum Chordata; class Mammalia; order Rodentia; family Cricetidae; genus Myodes; species Myodes glareolus. The sequence goes on along the minus strand of NC_142032.1, from coordinate 63,882,653 downwards.
ACTACACAGCAGAAAAAATGAAATCTTAAAATTTGTGAGAAAATGGATGGATCTAGAAAACATCATATTGAGTGAGGTAACCCAGACCCAGAAAAACAAATATCATATGTACTCACTCATAACTGAGTTTTAGACATAAATCAAAGAAAAAACAGCCTACAATTCATAATCCCAGAGAATCTAGGCAACAATGAGGACCCTAAGAGAGACATACGTGGATCTAATCTACATGGGAAGTAGAAAAAGACAAGATCTCCTGAGTAAATTTGGAACATGGGGAACATGGGAGAGGGTAGAAAGGAAGAGGAGAGGAAGGGAGGGGAGAGGAGAAAAAATATATAGCTTAATAAAAACAATAAAAAGGAAAATGCTAAATACTGCTCCATTAGAAACTTTTCAATACCTATAGTAGTCTTGAAAATCAATCAAAAATAGAATAAGGGGAATAATCATAAACAAGACTAGAGGAAAGAGTTTAAGTATACAGTGGGGTTTCATGAGATACAAGTGAAGGTTTTGAAAAATGTGTCAATTTTATCTGAAAACACAAAAATGGTACAAATTAATTGAAAACAGTCACTCCAGAAAAACAACAGTAAATAAAAACTATCTTTATCTGTAAGAAATTAACTATTTTTTTAGGAATACAGCCAGTGGTTACACTGGGGAGATTGAGGAAACATTTAATGGAGAATTATTCAGTAATGAACAAACTTGGGGTCCCATAGTTCTGCCCAACTCCAAGTTTCTCTGAGGCTTGAACAGCAGAAAACCCACTTCCCTTTCATTTTATGAGACCAGTACAAGTTGCTAAAAACACAAGAAAAACCCATGTAGCAGAAAGGTATAATTTAAGCCCAGTTATATAAATACTTTAGACAGACTAAAACATCAAACTATATGAAATAATAAGCCTTTTTGGTTATAAAGATCTTATTCCTGGAGTTCAAATCCCATTTAGCATTCAAATATCTTTTCATGAATTGGACAAAGTGATAGTTAAGATTCATCAGTGATAAACTACCGCAGATGTACAAATTGCAAAAATTGTTTATACACCAAACTAACTTCACAAAAAGAAAGGAAACTGGAGGGACGTCATAGATTTTAGTACCATAGAAGACATTATAGGCTGAATATGTCATAGAAGGAAGTGCTCCCCAAGACCAGGGAGAGAATTCCTATTTGAGCGATGGAAAGGAATCAAGCCCAGCTCTTAAATTTGTGCTCAGTACCAGACTGCACTACCAAAATCCAGTGCAGATTAGAGCCCTATGTCTCCTGCGTAATGGATTAAGTATAACTGCTGCAGATTCCCGAAAGACTGCAGTGGGCAGTAGGTCCTGAGAGCAGCCAGTCTCAGGCAGGGACAGCACAGTTCCCCAAGTGGATGCAGTGGGCCATGAGTGGCCATGAGTGGCAGTGAGTCCCATGAGGAGAGACAGACAGATGGGCATGCTATGAGATCACACCACAGGTCTCTGGACGTGGCTGGTCCCGGATAGGGAGCCACGCGACTGGCGAGAGACAGAGACATGGATAAACACACCATACAGAGTGAGGTTTGATATTTATTTAGTTGGTTATTGAGGGGAAAGAGGAGAAGGGGAGAAGATGAGAGAGAGAGAGAGAGAGAGAGAGAGAGAGAGAGAGAGAGAGAGAGAGAGAGAGAAGAAAGAAGGGGGGAAGGGGAAAACTGGGGAGAAGGGAGAGACAGAAGCTGCCTCTTGGAGGAAAGATGTAAAAGGGAAAGAATTCAGGCTGGAAGCTGAAGATCAGCTTGCCTCAGTGGACAAGGGAGGGAGTGGGCATGACTTGTCTCTTAAAGGACCAGAACAGACCATTACATTCTTCCCTCAGCCCGTACCTAAAAACTAAACCCTGGGACCACTAACTGTGGAATGAAGGGACTGCGCCATTCCAGTTCCTTAGACAGAAAACAACGTAATGTAGAAGGCAGCTGCACCGGCAGATCAGCAGGATGGAGAAACAAACACACATCTTTGCCTTGGGTCTTATCCAGGGTTTCTAGTGTTGTGCTATTAGACACCCCCTCCCACTACTGTCCATCATCAAGGGAAGTCAGGACAGGAGCCCAAGGGAGGAACCTGGAGTCCAGAACTGAAGTAGGGAACATGGAGGGACACTGCTTCCTGCCTAGCTTCCTCATGGCTTGCTCAGCATGCTTCATTTATTTTTACTTTTTGTCCATTTGCTGAAAATAGGCTTTTTCTCACATTATATAACCTGATTATAATTTACCTCCCTATTCCTCCCAGTTCCTCTCTACTTTCTCTTCCATCCGGATCCATTCCCTTTTTGTATCTCAATAGAAAACAAACAGAGTTCTAAAGGATAATGATAAAATAAAGTAAGATAAAAACAAAACTAACATATCAGAATTGGACAAGACAAATGAACAGAAGGAAAAGTTCCCAAGAGAAGGTACAAGATTCAGAGACCCGCTCATTTGCACACTTGGGAATCTCATAAAATACTAAATTGGAAGCCACAATATATGTGAGGAAGGCATGATATATACCTGTACAGGCCCTATTCAAGCTACCTCAGTCTATGAGTTCACATGAGCTTTGATCACATTGATACAGAGGGCCTTAATTCCTTGGTGTTCTCCATTCCCCTCTGCCTCTTGTACTCTTTCTTCCTCCTCTTTGGGATTCTCTGAGCTGAGGGGAGGGTTTGATAGAGATGTTCCATTTAGGGCTAAATGTTCCAAGTTCTCCTACTCTTTGTATAATGTCTGGTTGTGGGTCTCTGTATTTGTTCCCATCTGATGCACAAGGAAGTTTCTCTGAAGATGGCTGTGAAAGGCACTGATTTATGAATAAATCAGGATTTCATTATCAGTCTGTTTTCTTATAGCACCCAGGACCACCAACCCAGGTGTGGCACTGCCCATAGTGAACTAAGCCCTCCCATGTCAATCCTTAATTATGACAATGCACTCCAGACATGCCTACAGGCCAAGCTTATGAAAGCATCTTCTCAGTTCAGAGCCCTTCTTCCAAAATGACTCCAGTTTGTGTTAAGTTGACATAAAACTAGCCAACCTGCTTTGAATCTCAATGCCAGGTCTTCTGAGTTGAGGCCTACCATCAGGCAGAAACCAAAGGCTTCATACTCAGACCACATATCACCCACACAGTTTCTAGTCTTATCCAAGCATCAGGCAGAGGCCTTTGCATAGTAAGACAGGTTCATGTTTTGCTATTTTAAAAAGTTAAGGGAATAAAATAAGGGTAAAGTCACAGAAAACTCAATAAATGAAATAATATCTATAAAGCCTTGACATTGGGAGAGTCTTTACTCTGGATAATAATCTCTTGTCAGATGACTACTTTGAAAGTATTTGTTAATTTCCATTTGCTATGATAACATTTCTTAGTGTGATATGATCTTTCTTGTCTATTTTTGGTTTTGTTGTTTGTGCTTTGGGAGTCTTATCTGAAAAACACCCAGATGATTTGAATTGTTTCTTCTTCTGTTTCAGGTATTAGATTTAATCTTTGATCCATTTTGTATTGATTTTTGCATGGGGCAAGAAAACGATCTTGTTTCATTATTTGGCATCTAAACATCCAGAAGGTATCAGAAATGGAAAGATCTCCCATGCTCTTGAATAGATAGGATCAACACAATAAAAATGGCAATCTTAGAAAAAGCAATCCACAGATTCAATGCAATCCTCATCAAAGTCCCAACACAATTCTTCACAGATCTTGAAAGAACAATATTCAACTTCATATGGAAAAACAAAAAAACCTAGGATAGCCAAAACAATCCTGTACAATAAAGAAACTTCAGAAGGCATCACTATCCCTGACAAGCTCTATTACAGAGCAACAGTAATGAAAACAGCCTGGTGTTGGCATAAAAATAGATAGATTGACCAATGGAACCAAATTGAAGACCCGGATATTAATCCACACAACTATGAATTCCTGATTTTTGACAAAGAAGCTAAAATTATACAATGGGAAAAAAAGCATCTTTAACAAATGGTGTTGACATAACTGAATTCAGCATATAGAAGAACGAAAATAGATCTATATCTATCACTGTGGAGGTCTGAAAATGTGAACCTATTTCTACATTAATCAAAGATCAGAGAGTTGGAACTTTCCTTTAGTTCCATCAAGGTTATTGTGCTTCTACCTCAATCAAAGGTCCCACCTAGACTTTGGTCAGAGAGCTCTGCTCTTTCAAGGTGTGGCTAATGGCCAGACCTCGTGCTCCAGGAATGGAGAAGTAGATTGTTCCTAACTCAAACAAGAGTCTAAGGATCCAACTAAGTCTCAGTTCCGTTAAGGAGATAACATTAGATTCCACCCAGTGAGTGGTTTGCCTACAGAATGTTTTGGTCTTGGTGTAAATGTGACTTGTTTTGTTCCAGCAATAGAAAGTTTAACTATGAATGTAGCCTGCAACTTCCAATTGGTATGTTCATTTCCTTTTATCATGTTAATGCAGTTTTTTGTCTTTGGAGCCAGAGGTATTTTAAGCAGTTGGAAATTAAAGGCGGACAAATTTTCAGTGCCCACTGAAAAATTTCCTCCTGATACTATCCTATATATTTTTTATTTTTATTATTTTTATTCGAGTCTTCATATTCTTTATTATATTTCTAAATCCCACTCCTCTATCCTGGTGAGAGGTATTTTTGTTGAGGCTTGTTCCCGACATACCCCCATGCACAAAACTCAAGTCCAAATGGATTAAAGACCTCAATATAAATCTGACCACACTGAACCTGATAGAAGAGAAAGTGGGAAATAACCTTGAATGCATGACACAGGAGATCATTTCCTAAATATAATCCCAGTAGCACAGACACTGAGAGCAACACTAAATAAATGGGACCTCCTGAAATGGAGACACTTCTGTAAAGCAAAGGATACAGTCAATAAGACAAAAAGGCAGCCTACTGAATGGGGAAAGATCTTCACCAATCCCAAATTTGTCAGAAGGCTGGTCTCCAAAACATGCCAAGAACTCAAGAAACTAGATATCAAAATACCAAATAATCTAATTTAAAAATGGGGTACAGATCTGAACAGAGAAATCTCAACAGAGGAATCTCAAATGTCTTAAAGACACTTAAAGAATTGCTCAACATCCTTAGTCATCAGGGAAATAAAAACAACTCTGAGATACCATTGATGATATAACTCTGATGATATACCTGAGATACACCTGTTAGAATGGCTAAGATCAAAAAACACTAATGAAAGATAATGTTGGAGAGATTGTGGGGTAAAGTGAACACTCCTGTATTGCTGGTGGGAGTGTAAACCTGTACAGCCACTTTGGAAATCAGTATGGCAGTTTCTCAGAAAATTGGGAATCAATCTACCTCAAGACCCAGCAATACCACTCTTGGGCATATGCCCAAAGGATTCACACTCTAACCACAAAGATATTTATTCAACTATGTTCATAGCAGCATTACTAGTAATAACTAGAACTTGGAAACAATCTAGATGTCCCTGAACTGAAGAATGGAAAAAAAATGTGGTGTATTTACACAATGGAGTACTACTCTGCGGTAAAAAACAAAACAAAACAAAAAAAACAATGATATCTTTAAATTTGCCAGGAAATGGGTGGAACTAGGAAAAAAAATCCTGAGTAAGGTAACCCAGACCCAGAAAGACAAACATAGCATGTACTCACTCAGAAGTGGATACTAGACATAAGGCAAAGGATAACCAGCTTACAGCCCACAACCCCAGAGAAGCCAGGAAACAATAAGAACTCTAAGAAAGACATACATGGATCTCCTAGGGAAGGGGAAATAGACAAGTTCTCATGAGTAAAGTGGCAGTGGAGGAGGGAGAAAGGAAGTGGGGATGGGAGAAGGGAAGAGGGGGATGAGTACATGAGGGATTGAGAAGGTTGAGTTAGGGGAAGGACAGAGAGGGACAGCAAGGAAAGAGATATCTTGATAGAAGGAGCCATTATGGGGTTAGCAAAAAAACTAGAACTAGGTAAATTCCCAGGAATCCATGAGGCTGACCCAAGATAAGAATCTAAAGGATAGTGTAGAGGGTGCCTTAACTGCCCTTCCCCTGTAAGTAGAATGGTGACTACCTTAATTGTCATCATAGAACCTTCATCCAGAAACTTATGGAAGCAGATGCAGAGATCCATAGTGGAGCACTGAGCCAAGCTTCCAGAGACCAGTTCAAGAGAGGGAGAAGCAATAATATGAGCAAAGGGGTCAAGACCATGATGAGGGTATCCACAGAAACAACTGACCTGAGCTAACGAGAGCTCTTTGACTTTGGAATGACAGCTAGGGAACATGCATAGGACTGACCTAAATCCTCTCAATGTGGATGACAGTTATGTGGCTTGGGCAGTTTGTGGTGCCATTGGCAGTGGGACCAGGATTTATCCCCCCTAGTGCATGAACTGACTTTTTAGATCCCATTCCTATGGAGGGAGACCTTGCTTAGTCAAGATACAGGGAGGAGGGTCTTAGTCCTGCCTCAAGTGATGCAACAGACTTTGCTGACTCCCCATGGGAGGCCTCACCTTCTCTGAGGAATGGATGAGAAGTGGGGTGAGGAGAATTTTGGGGAATGGGAAAAGGGGAGGGAGAGGGAATTAGGTTTCGTATGTAAAATAAAAAGATTGGTTTAAAAATAAAATAAAAACAAAATAAAAAAGAAATAAACACAGACTCCCCAGTGTAAAAAAAACTGAGAGAATTCACAACCACCAGAGAAATCCCCAAAATATTTTAAGGTAGTCCCACATCTTGAGATTAAGAAAAGACAATATCTATGAAAAAGTTTTTAAAGTGTAAACTACAGTGAAGGACAGATGCACAAAAGGAAATAAAGAGCATAAAGCCTTGCCAATCAATGCACTACACCACCAAGCCACAGAGTTGAATGGCAGAGAGGAAGAAAATAAAAAAGCTTCAAGACCAACAGACACAATGACACAGCACAGAAGACACTTATAATGACAATCTTGAACATAAACAGTACATGGTATAGAGAAACAGAAATATTCTCCCTGAATTACTACAGAAAGTGGAAAGTAGCTGAAGGAAGATACAGATCAGCACAAGAAATGAGCCACATTATCACACATCAAAAAATGTTCTTGCTAGTAAAGAAGTTATGATGCAATCTTATTCACACTAGGTAGGGAACAAACCCTAATAGATTAACAGATTTAGCTAAGAATGTGAGCAACCTCTTTAATAAAAGCTACAAAACAAGCAGGGTAATGGTGGCTCATGGCCTTTAATCCCAGCACTCAGAAGGAACAGTCAGGTGAATCTCTACAAGTTTGAGGCCAACCTGGTCTATAGACAGCCAGGGATCCATGGAAAACCCCTGTCTCAGAAAAGAAAAAGAAAGAAAGAAAGGAAGAAAGGAAGAAAGAATTGCAAATCAGTGAGTAGCTGAGTCCCCCCCCCCACTAGCATGACCTCCGTGACCAGGAGTAGGAAGAGTTAATATCATTGTAACATATGTGTTATCCAAAATCATATGCAATAATATTATTTATAACACTAGAAAAAAGCAATTCCCAAATTTATAAAGACCCAAAAGTCAGGACTTAACACAGTGGTCTTGAGCAAAAGAACAATGTGTGTGGTGTGTGGTTTCAAGACACACACCATGTTGTCCTAACCAAGACAACATGATCTCAGCATAAAAGAGACTGCAGACCATGGGAAAGACCAGATAGCTAAGAAATGAACACAGAAACCTGCTACCAGGCAGTTTTTGCATAAGCACTAAGAACATATAGGAAAGAACAAGCTGTTCACATGCCAAAGAATGAAACAAGATCTTCTTGCTCCATACAAAAATGAATCTAAAATGGATCAAAGATCAGATCTAATGCCTGAATGAGAAGAAACATTTCAAATTATCTGGGAGTCCTTCAGATAAGACTCCCAAAGCACACACAACAAAACCAAAACTAGATATGTAAGATCATATCACACCGAGAAATGTTATCAGAGCAAACGGGAATTAACAAATATTTTCAAAGTAATCATCTGGCCAGAGATTATTATCCACAATAAGAACTTCAAAGTAAAAAATGATAAACAATCCAACTTAAGAAGTGAACAAATAATCTGATTTTATAGTTCTAAAACTGCAAACCTTTAAAAAAATAAATGGTCACATTCATCAGCCATCAGGGAAATGCCAGTCAAACAACAATAAGATATCTCTCCAAACACCATGACCATTAGCAAAATACAACGACAACAAATATTAGCAAGAAGTCAGAGAGAAGGGAATTCCTACACTGATCTAAATGAGTATAGCCATTAGGGAAACTGTATGATGGTTACTCAGTAAACTAGAACTGAAGCTTTCATATAGGCCAGAACTCCATTACAGAATATATTCCAAGAAAATGAGGTCAACACATCAGAGAGACACCAACACTCCCTGGTGGAGAAGTGGTCACGAAAGCAAATAAATAGAACAAGCATAAGTAGTAATGAGGGCATGAGGGGGGACAAAGAAAAGGTAACACACACACACACACACATACACACACATGTGCAATGGAACATTATTCAAACACAAAAGTATGAACTCTGTTCATATACAGCAAAGTGGATACAAGAAGAATAATAAGATGAGATAAATAAGCCTAAATCAGGCACATAAAGACAGATGCCACATATATCTTCCATCCTATCTATCTTAGTAGAATGTTGATTGATAGACCTGATAAAAGGCAAAGGTGAGGAAGTGCTAAGGGAGACAGGACAATGGGAACCAAGCACATTTAGATAGAAACATCGGTTCTAAGGCTCTCCATTGTGGAGTGGCTACATGCCAGAGTCATCCCTTATGTTACAGATAACAAGAAGGCAGGAGCTCAAAGCTTGAGAAGATAGAGATGACACAGTCGCAGAAATGTAAACATGTACTGAGAATATGTGTAAACATATCGACATATCGCCCTGTGTCCCATCAACACTTGCAATGACTTCCGGCTACAAATAACAGTATTGATTGACAGCATTCATGATAGCTCTATTCGTAAAACTGGACCATAAGAACACATCACAGAAAAGACAAATGTAAGCAGACAACACTACGGATGGAGCCCAAAGATTAAGATGAACACAATAACTGTTCACAATGAAGTTATGTGAGTTCATGCATAGAAAAACGCACTCATAACCCGATCTATAGAAACTACACATCTATATTACCTCAAATTTTGTAACCCTGACAAGACGGTATGAGACGAGTTCTGGGATCATGAAAATGTCTTGCATCTTTATGGAACTGGGCTACATGAAAGAAAGCAGCCTATAAAACACTTCAAATGTTTTTTAAAAAATGCAATCCTCTTCCTTAAGTGTACCTTTAAAACTATAAAAAAGTTTATTTTCACTGGTTCAGTTTACTTTAATCAAAGCCTTCAAAATGTTTTAGGTGTATTAGAGCAAATGGAAACTATATTAAGGGTAATGGGAGCTGCATGTCTTAAAGTGGAGAGAGGAGATACTAGTGGGAAAGGGGAGAGAGTGTGACCTCTGACCTCTGTGAAGTAAGATTTTTATGTGAGAAGTCAGATATGTGTCTTTTTTTGAATGGCATAACTCCCTGTCTTTGCAACTGGAGTAATCCCATGGCAACACCTACACTTGTGAATTCACATTATAGCAGAGAGAAATAGAAAGTGAGGGTGTGCAGCAGTGAGTGTGTGCACAACAGCGAACTGGTCTAAACCGAACACAAGAAAACAGCAATGGCTGCAAAGCATGTGTGCTGAATTTTTGCCTCAAATTTATATCAACCATGTTGGAAAACGCCTTGTTCCTTTTGAATCTACTGAGACCACTTTGATGTAAGAATGGAACAATTACAAGGAACATCTGAAGCCTTATAAACACGACCTTTTAGCAAAGGGAATAAAGGTTTGTCAGGGCCAAGGCATGGACAATGTGGTGAAAACATGAATAATTCTGTAGTCCGGCAATGAAAGGAGTAACTGTGAAGAAAAAGCAGCTGTCACCATGAAGGGTTCCTGTTTGTGAACCTGGAAGCACCTAGGAACGTCTAATGATGTCAGACAGGTGCCCAATTCTGGGATTTCCCACCCCACATCTGAGACTGCCTAGCAAACTGGAGGGAGCTTTGCTAGTGAAGAACAAAGAGTGTGAAGAAGATTAGAAGATCGTCATGACTATGAGTCTGTGATGGGCAAAGGCTGAATTAGACTCAGGGCATTCACACAGTCTCAGCTCTCCACAGAGCGTGTGTCCTCTTCACAGGAAAAAGTACAAGCTTCACCCTGTGCTCCTCACCAAGTGGTACTAGCTGCTGCTTCTCATCTGGATCAAACCAGGCACCCCCTGCAGGGTATCAGGGAAGAGCCTCAGTATTTGTACTGAGTTTGTAGGATAATAATCTTACTCCACATTTGTAGTTTATCATAGAAGATAAATTACATAGAGAAGAGGTTGGTGGGGGACCACTTTGAGGGCCAAAGACTACCATGTACAACAGAGAGATGAACTGCAATTACCCAAGCCCTCTCCCCATAATTCCTTTTGGTTCTTTTGTGAACTTAGATTTTATTGCTGGTGTTCCCATTTGTGCCTAAGAGGACATGGGAGAATCTGGTGTCCAGGTGGGGTGGGCTGTGTGGAACAAATTCTCAACAACCCCAGATAGCTACAATTCATTTAAAATTTAGTCTGAGCCCTATGGGTAATGAATAAGGAAGTCAGAGTCTGAACATAAGGAAAAAGTAGGCATAATAAACTCTCCGAGCATTGTTAGAAGTTAGACATTCTGCTGTTTACACAATGGAGCATGAAATCAAATCTTTCTACCATAATCTGTTCTCTGACCTATCACTCTGCCTCAGGTCTCACTGACAACACGAGTTGATGCCCCTCTGTGCTGACATCCAGACACTGAAACAAATACCACTTTTATAGTGAGACTTTTGCTTTGGGCCTCTACTGTTAGTCATAAGAGTCACATAGTGGAAGATTAGCCTTTACTCACCTTTCCTTGTCATAGTGAATTGAAGTGACAAATGGTTCCCACAAAAGTGCACATTGTTCTGAGCACAGACTCTCCTTTCCTGCAAGAACCAAGTCTTTAGTGTCCTTCTGAAGCCGTCCTCCTTTGTGTAAAGGTCACTGACCTTCAGAAATACCTGTGATTTTCTGAGACCAGTGGCAGGTGCTTGTCCTGGTGCCTCCTGGGATAGGAACTGAAGGAGAAAGCTCTTAGGATCAATTAAATGGAACTTGTAGCTTCATGACCCAAGCTCCCTGCAGATGTGTGGAGGATAATGGTCAGGGGAGTCACATACGTGGGAAGAAGCAGTTCACCATCAATACCCTCCATTCGCCAACCCTCCGCATGCATTTCTCAGAGTGTTATTGGAATTCTCATGCCCTGTGTGGAAGATCTCACCATGATATAAATTGATTCCTCTCTCCCGCTCAGAGTACTCCATCTGAACTGGACACACGCACAATGAGAGTATTCTAAGTATCTTATACTTTCTTTGGAATACCAGATTCTTCATAATTGAAAAACTAAGTAAAATATTTTCTTTCTTTCTTTCTTTCTTTCTTTCTTTCTTTCTTTCTTTCTTTCTTTCTTTCTTTCTTTTCTTTTCTTATTTTTAATACAACCTTACTGCAGTTTTCCCTCCTTCCATCCCCTAGATGAACTTCTCATTTTCTCTTCAGAAAAGAACTGGCCTCCCATGGTACATCAGTTGAACAAGGCATAATAAGATATAATAAGACTAGACACAAACCCTCATACCACAGGTTTCAGGAAAAAGGTACCAAGAGTAGATTAAAGAGTCAGAGACACCCCACTCCAACTGTTAAAAGTCCCACAAAAACACCAAGCTAACAACCATAGCATACATGCAGAGGACCAATGCAGAGCCATGCAGGCTCCATGATTGCCCCTTCAGTCTCTGTAAGCCCCTATGAACCCTACTTAGTTGATTCTGTGAACTGTAGGTTGTAATTCTGTTGATTCTGTAGAAGACCTGGATCCTACAATCTTTCTCTTCTGCAGGTTTCCAGAGCTTCACCTAATGTTTGTCTGTGGATCTCTCTGCATCTGCTTCTATCAACTATAGGAGGTAACCACTCTGAAGGAGAATGGGCTAGGGACCCATTTATGAGTATTGCAGAATATCATTCTGAATAATTTCATTTTTTTGGTCAGTCATGTTCTAACCTAAGATGCTAGGCCATCCAGCTTCCGGTTCCTGGAGGCTGAGGCAGTGTTGAACATGGACACACTTTTGTAGTATGGGCCTCAAGTTATATCAGCCATTGGTTGGTCAATCCCATGAACTCTGAGTCATTATTGCCCCAACACATCTCTCAGGTGAGACAGTTTGAAGGTCAAAGTTTTTTTGAAGGTCAAAGGTTTTGTTTTTTTGGCTGGGTTGGTATTCCAGCCACACTACTAGAAGCCATGCCTGGTTGCAGAAAATGGTCAGTCCATTCTCTCTATCCTCCATTACTAGGAGTCCCCACTAGGGTCACCCTCATAGGTTCCAGGAAGTTTCCACTACACTAGGTTTCTACATCACCCATCCAATGTCCCCCAATTCTAGTCATCTCTCTTGATTTGTACTTCCTATCATTGAACTTTTGTAAACATATCCTATATCCTAGGTAATTAACAGAATCTCCTCTTTGTACTTTTTCAGGAACAATTTATAATCCCCAACAAGGCAAAATTTTCTTCATTACCTCTTCAAACATTTTTGAATGTATCTGAGTCTGAATCAGCTAGTAAGATATTATCCATATAATGGTAAATGATAGTTTGAGGAAACCGTTTACAAGTTATTTGCAATGGATGTTGTACAAAATACATCCATTGTGGAAGAATTTTCCACTGAAACCTTTTAACAGGATGGGAATTATTACAAATAGGAACTGCAAAGGCAATTTTTTCTCTATCTTATTCTTATAAAGGTATAAATAGTTAAGAAACAGTCTTTAAAATAAATCACTAAAGTAGACCACCCTTAATTAATAAGGAAGGCAAGGGAATTACAGACTGTAAAGAACCCATTAGTTGGATTATCTTATTTACAGCTCTCGGATCTGTTTTCCATTTTCCAGAATTCTTTTTAATGACAAATATAGGAGAATTCCAGGACTAATCAATTCTTCAATATGTTGAATGTTTAGCTGTTTCTGTAGAAGTTGTTCTAGTGACTGTAAGTTTTCTGATATCAAAGGCCATTGTTCCACTCACATTGGTTTATCAGTTAACAATTTTAAAGACCAACAGTTGTGCCCTGCTTATGCACAACCTGAACAGGCAGTGACTGTTCTTAAAAATACCTTAATATTTCTCTCAGAAACATTCTTTATGTTTTAGTTTGTTATGAGATTGATCCTGTGTTTTCCATTTCTGTAACAAACCATGTCCTTATAAATTCATTGCTATGTTAACCACGAATGCTCTAATTATTCTCTCTGTCCTCTGCCCCTATTTCTTTGACTCAACTTATAATTTATTTTACCTAAGATAAACTCTAACCCCTAGAAATTAAATACTTATCTCCTGAAAAGGCCAATCTGGATGCAATATTTTGGTGAAATTATTGTTATATTATCTATGTCAACCAAACCTTTAATTACATGAGCGTTTATCCATATTTTTAGCTTTGGTCTTTGATCATTTATAGAAGGTTGTCAAAATACTTGTTTTATGATCTCTCTTGACAATTTTGTTTTATCTACTGAAGCTGATCTGTCATCCAGTAATTTTTAACAGCAAGCATTAGGTCCTTTAATTGCTCTGTGGCAGTTTAATTCCTATGCTGACAGAGAATGATTGAACTGAATTTGACATTGGGGTCTGTGAGAGGCCCCCTAAGGCATTTCCCAGTGTCAAAGGGTTACCTGTCCCTTGTTGGTTTACATTTATTAGTCCAATGTCGGCCTTTGCTGCACCTTCTACATACTCCAGAAGGTTGGGACCTTCTGTTTGGATTATCTTTAATCCCATTCCATGAGAAGAAATCTATGCCTGACACTGCTCAGGTGGCCAAGAACATGAGACTAGATAGACTATGAACTTAGGGAAAACCAAATACTACTGCTCTGCTAAAGTAGCATAGCAAGAAAATGACTCCTAATGACATTCTGATATACCTATAGGTCAGTGTCTTGTTTAGCCAACATCGGAGAGAGAAGTTTCCTTCTACATGAGATGGCAACTAATACAGAGACCCACAACCAGACAATGTTAGAGACCTTGGAAGAGTCAGTCCTAAATGGGACATTTCCACCAAATCCTTCCCCCTAGGACTCAAGAAACGATGTGGAAGGAGACAGGGAAAGAGTATAAGAGCAAATGGGGATGGAAGAGATCAATAAAACAGTGCCTTCTAGACACAACAGGACTGGAACACATATGAATTCATAGAGACACGGTAGCATGCACAGGACCTGTACAGGTGTAAGCCTGGGTTCCAGCATTGAACGAAGGAAGGAAGGAAGGAAGGAAAAAAAGAAGGAAGGATGGATGGAAAAGACAGACTATCTTTCAGAGCTTGATGGCTCACAAAACACTACAGGCTGTGCTATTCCATTTGAGTCTCATATAAAACCTTCTCCTTGAAGTTGTTAGGTAGGTAATTGCTCTTCTGAGGGTGAACATGGGTTCCAAAACATAAAGTGATATCCAGAAGCTGTGTGAATGTAAGGGGAAATCAATCTTCACCCTAATGTTAGGCGTTCTAATCTTCCCACATGGTATAATGACAAAAAAATGACTGACAAAATGACCTGCTAGACACAGAGCTGATAAATCTAACTTCATATCAATTTGTTGACACATTGGTCTGCAAAGGCGTCTGTAGACACTTTCTCAGAGTATAAACAGAGCTAAACCAAGGCCCTGCTTCACTGATGTTCACAGAACTGAAGCAGAAAGGCAAGTCCTCTTCTCCTCACCACTGTTCTTTTTTGCTGATTTGCTGTTTGCTTGCTGTAGATGGCCCGAGGTCCTTGTGCTCACAGGTAAGCACTAGGACAACCAGGAATGTCACACACACAGAGTAGTCTCCTCAGTGAGGGAGATGGGTACTTGCTTTCCACCCTGAAAGCTGGGAATGGATGTAGTTATTGTCTGGTGATTTGGACTATCTGTAGGGTCTGGTCACACCTGACTCTCCAAGACAATTTTATTTATGTTTTATAGAGGTTTATGTCTTTTATCATGTCTCATTTATTCTTCCTATGCTCGCCCTAATTTGCTGATCCTCTTTTCTGTTCTTTCGCTGTTCTCTTGCTATTCTTTCTCGTTATTTTCCACCCATCCAACATGGTTTCCAGTTTCTGTACCCACAGACATTTAACAATTCCAAGCATGCATTTTACAGAATCACAGAAACAGGTAAAGGAGGCACCCTTTGTCTCAGAAGGGGCATGACTGTGAAGCTCCCCAGCAGACACTGGGAGGATTAATTAAGAATGGGACTTTAAATCAATACAAAATTCTAAGAAGTTTTTGTGAACTGACTATATTTCTTAAGTGCCACTCGTTAAGATAGAAGTTTGTGAGTAATAACTGTAGAAAATGCAACAGTACTGTTACATTTTCTAAACACTTTTGCTTCCTTCCCTGGTGGCTGGGAACATAGCATTTCTAACCAAAGAAACCTGTGAGCCTGGGAGGAAGGTGAACGTGCTTGATTTGCGTTAGTGTCTAGCTGGCTGAGGTAAAGCGAGTGTTTTTGGGGACTTTGCTTCCAGCGTGTAAGAACCCTGAGCTGTGCCCTAATACTTGGCATGGACACTCACCTTAACACAGAGCATCTTTCTAGTCCTAAAATTATAAGAACCACACTCATACAGACTTCTATGTAGGTGGCATTTTCCTGTCCCAACTGCCTGTTCCCAAGTAACTAACGCAGAGACTTATGATTACTAATAAGTACCCTGCTGATAGCCCAGGTTTTTTATTACCTAACTCTTACATTTAACATTTTATTATTAACATTTAAATTAAACCCATATTTTTTGTCTATGCTTTGCCATGTGGCTCACGGCCTGTTATCTAATTTTCTACATATTCTGTTTCCTTGGTGACTGGCTGGCATTTGCTCTGACTCCTCTCTTCTTCTTCCAGGATTCCTCTGTGTCTGACTGTCTTACCTATAATTCCTGTCTGGCTACTGGCCTGTCAGCTTTTTATTAACCAATGAGAGTAATACATATTCATAGTGTAAAGAAGGATTACTCCACAGCATTTCTACCTTTTTGTCTAATTAAAAAGGAAGTTTTTTTTAACATAGTAAAACTATATAAAACTATATAATAACAAAAGTTATTAAGAATTACAGTTACAATATCCAGTCTATTTGTATTTGACAAAATTAGAGAAAATATTTATTTCTTTATCTTATCTTTGTGACTCAAAAGCTTTGTATCTAATCTACCTTCTAACTTAACTAAGGAAAACTATAACTCCCCATCAAAGACCACAGAAGTATGAAAATTTAACTAACAATAGGGACATCAGGCTGTCTGGACAGTGACCCAAAGTTCCTCTGTAGTGATGGTGCATCCAACTCTTGCCTGCAGAACCAGCATATCTGACAGATTTTTTTTCTGTGAAGCAGGGGATTTTGAAGGATTGTCCTACTTTGTCTCAGCAAAGTGTGTCAGTCTCTTTCTTTTGTATTCTTTTGTAACTCAGCTGTCATACTGTCAGCAGTCAAGGCAATGGCAGGTCTTGTCCAGTAGCTACCTTTTGCCTCAAAGAAAGTAAGCTCCATATTGATTTGCTTTGATGACCATCATCTTCTGTGAAGTAGATTGGTGTTGTCAGGAGCAGACATATCTCACTGTCGAGAAAACCCTTAAGTTATTAAGCATATTACATGCCATATTCTGTAGGCCTTTGAAGTGTTTGAAGACTATTTATCTAAATATATCTTTATATGACCTTGAATACAAACTTAACATGACTATAAGTTTGACTATTATGGATGACTATTAATCTGTACTTCTTAATTATGCATTACATTTTTAAATGAGCTATATAAGCACAACACCCCCAAATAAGAGTAGAAACACACATACAGGATAACAAAATTAACTTTACACTTGTATAAATATTCAAAAATTCATGTCAATGTAAAATATTTAAGACTAGTAGTTGCTTTTTTGACTTAAAACTAAATTCAATAGTCTACATTTTTATCCTATTATTTCTGTATCCCCCCCATTTTCTTTTGAGAAAGAGATCCTTGGATTTCAATCTCCTTTGTTTAGCTTTTTTCCTGACATTACCAATAACAACTTGTACTAAAACCCCTTAAATAATAAAAAATATCCATAACCTATTTTGAGGGGACTGTGGGAATGGTTTTCAAGACTACTTCCTGTTAATTGGGGGTGCTGGTAATCTTTGAGGGAACCTTGAGAAAAACAGGATACTTGTGAGGTCCTGGCTGGAGCATTCTGTGAGGTTGTATCATCTCAATCAGTAGACTTAAAGCTGTTTTGGATGATGGATCACCTGGGCCATCCATTTCATTGGTGTCTGGTCCCCTTGCCCTGAAAGTACATAAACTTTTAAAAGTAACATACAAATCTGCATTATCAATTATCTGACTGGCTCTTCCAAATTTATGTGTAATGATCTAACTGATGAAAATAATATCTATGTTCGTTGCTTGTTGCGGCAGTCCCTTGATGTTTGCTGGTTGCCTACCCTATGCCAAGAGCAGAAATAAGAAGAACAAGACACTGTCTTGCTAATAAAAGTCCAAAGTCTTCATGAGGGAATAAACAAAATTGGGGTAGTCTTAAATTGGGCTGCGGGGACAGATAGTATTATAGAGTGAAAGGCAGCAAGGAAGGATAAATAGCACTTTGGAAGTTTGAAACCATATATCTTATATATAGTTGAAATGAAATTATACCACTTGGGATGGTAATGTCCTCCCAAAACAAATGACCATGTAACAAAAAAATATACTACCATGCATGAGAAAACTCCTTTTGGGTTATTGGCAGAATAGTCCAAGCATCTCCCAAAACAACTACAAGGTATTATTGATGTCCTGGGTGGTTTCCTAGAATTTAAGGGTAAGTCCTTATTGCTGAAGACATCATACACTTCAGACACAGAATTTAGAGGGGTCCAATTACATTTCACCTATAAGCCTCCTCCTTGAGGATGAACTTTCATAGTACCAGAAGTTGAGATATAGGTTGCCAAGGAAGAAAATCAATCAGTATCTTTCTCAGTGTGGGACCTACAAATCACAGCATTGGGCAGCATGACAAGTTTTCCCTGAAGGTAAAACAGAAGCACTTACATTGGCAGGAATCAACAGCTGTCTAATTGGACTTAAGATCCACTCAGTATGGCACAATTCATGCCTGGTACTATAAACCCGGACAACTGCCTGTGGCTGGACAGGTCAGATACACTAGAGTAGACCCTATTACTGCTTTCCCAAACCAGGGTAACCTCTAACTGTATCCTTCATACTTATCCCTATACCCACAGATAGGTGTGGCTCCCATCCCTCATCAAAGTTTCTTCTTACAGCAGACAGAGACCAATTCAGAAAGCTACAACTGTCTATAAGTGCTCAGTCCTAATGGATATATTTATTATACAACCACACACCTCAGTCTAGAAGAACATCAAAGAAGAGAAAGTGGAAGAATTATGTCCCAGAGGATCAAGATATCTGCTGCAACGTTGTGTCATCTATATTGGGAAACTGTATTTACCGAACCTCAAGACTATGATTACTTAAACAAGATCTGAACAATGACTGGGCCGGTAGGCATGCTAACAACGGTAGTGGAGATCTGTGGAGTTATTGGCAATCAATGACTGCTTGGAGCAAGAATCAGTCTTCCCAATGGACTAGACCCATAATTGGTTATCTAGTACCACCAATTGGTAAGCTCTAAACACATATAAATATCAGAAACATGAATGCTCAAAAGGTTTTACTTATGTGTTTATTTATATATGTGTGATAATGATAATAACAAAGAAAAAGCGGCCATGAAGTTGAAAGGAAGTAGGAAGGCATAGAAAGGGTTGAGAAGATGAGGGGAAATGATAAAAAATACTATACACATATATGAACTTTTAAATAAATTTTCAAAAAAATACAAAAATTAGCTAATTAATTGAACCAGTATTAAAAGGAGAAATAGAAACCAACCATTGGCAGGAACATCAGGTCAACCAGGAGGAAACAGAGAGGTCAAAAGGTCACCAGAGTTAGTCAATGACCATGGGAACAGCCCAGGCTAGAAGTAAGGATTTGGGTCAGACATCAAAGATCTCTGGATTTATTCCAAGAAGTCAGCAGGCCCTGATGGACAACAGCTATTTCTAGTTCCCTTTCCTAGTTCCCTTTCTACCTACAGCCTCCAAACCAACAGACCCCAAAGCATTTACTAGCCCTGTTATATCTCTCAACAGTGGAAATGGAAAGGATGAGGCTCTGGGTTCAAGAAACCTCCTGCTGCCAGCACTGTGTGCTGCTGACACCCTCAGGGTGAGAGCCAGCTTTGGTAGGGAAGCGGCTGACTAGCATTGGTGGTTCACATCAGACAGGATGGAAGGCATAGTAAGGCATCATCTCATTACACAATGCCACAGCGTACCCACAGCATAGTAAAAGCCTGTCCCCCCCTCAAGTCTCTGTCAAAGGTACTAAAAAGTAGAAACAATGTTTTTAGAGAATTAACTTACATGACGAAAATGAATGTCCTAGAACCTCCAAGCCCCTTTACATTCTCAGGTCCCCTACTTACACACCAGCCACAGCCAAGGCTGAATAGCCTTTTGGGGTTAAAATAGAACAGATACACAAAGCACTGTCTACCCAGAGCAACTGGTTCATGGATAGCATATGGTCCTAAAAGTACCACATGGAAATCCCAGGTCTTCTCCTCTGTTAAGCACAACACTTGAAGTTTGTCCCTTATGTCTTGGCAGGTTATTTCTTCAGGAAAAGGAAAAGGGACCTTTACCAAACCTGAGATTCCCCCCAGTGCAGCACAGAGGAAGGCAGCAGGGCCAGCATAGGCTCAACAGCAGGACAGAAGTCTCCTAAGGGCAACTTTGACGTCCTTGTTCCTCAGAGTGTAGATGAGGGGGTTCAAGGTGGGTGCCACAGAGGTGTAGATGACAGACACCACCTTGTCCTTGTTCAGTGAGTAGCTGGAGGAAGGGCGGATGTACGTGTAGATGACAGTGGAGTAGTACATACTCACCACGATGAGGTGGGCAGAACAGGTGGAAAAGGCACGTCGCTTGCCCTCAGCAGAGCGAATCCTCAGGATGCTGGCCACAATACAGCCATAGGAAATCATGATCACAAAGAAGTTCCCTACAGCCAGAAACACATCTGCAGCAAAGGCCATGGCTTCGTTCAGTTGTGTTGGAGCACAGGAGAGCTTCAGCAGTGGGGGAATCTCACAGAAGAAGTGCTCTATCACGTTGGAGCTGCAGAAGGGTAGACGCAGCACCAGGCTTGAGTTCACACTGGTGTTAGTCAGGCTGATGGCCCAGACAAGGCCAGCCAGGAACGCACACACCCTAGGGCCCATCCAGGCACTATAGTGCAGGGGGCAGCAGATGGCCACAAAGCGGTCATAGGCCATAGCTGAGAAGAGCAGAAGCTCTGCCCCCAGTGACCATGTGAAGAAGAAGAGCTGGGCCATGCAGCCCCCATAAGAGATGGTCCTCTGCCCAACCATGCTGTCCAGTAGCTTGGGTAGGATGGTAGACGTGCACAGGATGTCCACCACGGCCAGGTTGACCAGGAAGAAGTACATGGGGGTGTGTAGGGATGGGCTGGCACTGATTGTCACCATAATGAGCAGGTTTCCTGAGACTGCAGCCATGTAGAGACAAAGGAAGCTGAGAAAAAGTGGTACCTGAAGATGAGGCATCTCTGAGAATCCCACGATGAGGAACTCGGTGACTAGTGTCCCATTCATCATAAAGCTGGGGAGGCCTCAGGATCCAGGAGCAGTGAGTTTTCTGTGGCTGCTCTAGTCCCAGTCTGTGCTAACCATCCACCCCAGGTGTGTTGAAATCCACCTAAATCTCAGACTGCCTCGGGTAAGAACAGAGCAATATGTCACCCATTGTAGTATGTATGGTTCTAGATGTGGGACTTCTGTGGCCACTCATGAACCTTGGGGACCCAGGGTATTTCTCCATTGGGAGGGTTCTTTCCCCAGACTTCAGAGACCATGGGTCATGGCCAGGGACTTTCCAGTGGTGGAAATCTCTGTGTCCTGGCCACACGGATATCTGTGGGTGCCTTCTATTCAAGGACTTTGAGAGTGGGTGAGAATGGGAAGGAATGAGGAAAATGGCAAGTGTCCCTCACCTGGACATACAAAACAGCATCAGCCAAGGTCTTCAAGGGTGACCAGTGCACTCACCTATACAAATTGCAATCATCCATCTGTGTGTCATTGGGAATCAAGGCTTTAAATTAGGGCACTTAAACGAGGCACCAAGAATGACTGAGCCCTATCTCACCTCTATACCCATGCAGCTTCAGAGTTAAAACTGCACCTGAATTTAGAGAAGCCGTCAACAGAGTGCACCTGAATGCATAAGGGCCAACTTCCAAGTGATGAGGTTAGAGCAGACTATACAGCTGCTCATAAACTATCGCAGGTGTACTGAGTTCAAAGTTTATGTTTGGGAATAATCAACTAGATTATATTCATTTTTTAAAGGACATTGTCATTTTCATGCACCTTTATACATTCAGAGTTATAACAAACATTTTAGTGATTTGAACTGAGACCTCAACTTAGTTCAGTGTCTTGGACAATGTCTGAGAGCTAAATTAGTATCACAAGGCTGTGACCCTGCAGTGGTGACCAGAAGGTAGCAGACCACATCACTGGTGCAGTGTGCACCCTAGCTCAGGAGATGTCATGTAGTTCAACTGGAGTTCTGAGAAAGGTACAGGAAAGAAAGAAGAAAAGGTGGAGATAGAAAGGATAGAAATAGGAAGACGGCAATATAAGCACAAGTGCATAAAGACACTGAGGCAAAGAGGAGAGAGAGAAATACACACACACACACACACACACACACACACACACACACACGGAAGAGATTGAGACATAAAAGCAAAGAAAGACACAGAGATGGGGAAAGACATAATGGTACCAAGACAAGAAAAGAAAGGACAGAAAAGAGAGACAGAGATGAGGGAGAAACAGGCAGTCTCTGAGATGAAATTATGCTATGATTTGCCCAAGCCCATTTTTTTTTCAGATGCTTACAGAACTTTCTTGAAAATGAGAACTTAAGTGCGATCTCATACTCCTGGATCACACAGTAAAACCCAATAACCCACCCATATTACAAAACATTGCAATTAATATTTGAACACACGTCCAATTAATATAAAACTCACGTGGTAAGCCTTTAGCACGAATCTTCCCAGGCGTTCTCTTCAGAAACTTGCTTCTTAGCAGCAGACAGACAGACACACACACATAGATGCATACAAACTCACGGACATACCCGCAAATGCACACACAAAAGAAGTTAACTATCAAGATTCATTAGTAAATAGAATCAGATTAAATTTAAAACTTTTAAAGAGTATATGGTGACATCTCTAAGGAAAGAGAGGACATTAGGATGTCTGTGTGAGGACCGGGAGTCCTCCTTTTTCTATAACAGAACAGACAAGTGCTCACAGGGAGAAATCACTCCCTGAGGGACCAATTAGGCAGAACCACATGGGCTTCTTGAGCTGGACTAGCTGGGGAGATGACCAAGCTTCTCCTCAGACAATACAGCACACACTTGGTAGGACCTGTGACCCAAGGGCTGGTTCTGTGCCCTGCTACCCAGGGACTTACTGTCTGCCAACGTCACCAGTGACAGCAGAGGCCAAAGGGAGAACTCAGGCAGATGAGATGTTTGTGCCTTGAGCCAATTTTCTTCCCAAACCACAATTTCTTCCATCTCAAAGAGTCCTTCCTTCTAGGTAGAAGCACTGAAGAGGCCAAGGGCAGACACGTTCCCAGCTCTACTGTCTGTCCTCTGACACAGACTGTGACTGGTCACAGTCAGTTTTATCCGCTCTAAGTGGACAATGTCCTCAGGCTGGTGCAGCTGTCACAATTCTGCTCTTCACCCAGTGAACAAGAACAAACTTCACCTAAGCGCAATAACATCTCTTCCCAGTCCTGAAGTCATCCCGCCCTTAGCAAATTGTGCTGCACTGGTGCTGATCTGTGTCTAGGAGACTGTCCTTTCCCCATAAAGGTCATGTGACCTTTTAGGGACTCAAACCATTTCATGTTGCAATGTGGCTAGTTGGTTCTTCTTTAACCATAGCAAACTACTGTCCTCGAGTGGACATCAGGATTTTGGCCAGGGCACCTTTCCAGGTTGGGACTAGATGTTGACATAAGCTCCTCTTGCCTCAGCAATAGAATTCATGCCTCCTCTGTTGTCATTTTGGATTCATGGGCACAATCAGATCTCACTGCACTGCTTATAGTAATATGACTGGTGTATTAGTCCATCATTTTCCCCAGCCTTCGCTGTTTCTACCTACTCCACATTCTCCACATTACCAACAATTAGGGACATGAATATATTGAACTCTATGCCCCACTACACACAATTCCAGCCTGTGTCCAATCATTTATGTGCTCAATTGCAATTTGTTGGTCATGATCCCGAGCAGCTCCCAAAGCAACCCTAGGGAACAGTGCTGAGCTTGCCTCAACAGGGTCCTCCACACCCTACAAATCAACATGAGGCATGGCCAGCACAGTGTGGGCAAGGCTGCATTGGTGCTGCATGAGCTCTAGCCCTTGCTCCCAAATACTCAACTCCTCCTGTAGTTGTGATCGAAGCTAGGACTTCAACCCCCAATACCATGTCATTGTATGTTGAGACAAAGAGGGATAAAAGCCCTTCTTCTGGTAGCAAGATCCCAGTGCATAAGCCTATGGGGAAATTTTCATGTTCGAGCCATAGTCTCCTCCATTTATTGAACAGCCTCTGGCCATTCTACTTAGAGGAAACCATTTGGACACTGGCTTTTCATGACATGGTTGCATTAATGAGAGAGAAGACAGGAGATGAAGTGTTCAGAGTCAACCTTCATCAATGTAAGAAGGAGATGAATCAGAAATCGGCCTGCCCTCTTCCCTCCAGCTCTCTGTGCCCAGAATGTACCGCCACCACCCAAGGAAAGGACTGAGAGTTGGTTTCAAATCCACAGTTCAAACAAAGCCTACTACAATAGTGAAAGTGAAATCTACCTTTAGATAGAGACATGCCCTTGTGGCCTCTCTTGAATGTTAATCTACTTCAGCA
The DNA here is from genome assembly GCF_982192425.1 of Myodes glareolus. Lineage (NCBI taxonomy): Eukaryota > Metazoa > Chordata > Mammalia > Rodentia > Cricetidae > Myodes > Myodes glareolus. The sequence goes on along the minus strand of NC_142032.1, from coordinate 63,858,249 downwards.
GGTCAAGACCAGTCTGGATTCGGATGGTGGGGGTGGGGTCACTCTTAGAAAGGTGGGTTCACCTTAAGATAATATACTTGTTGTTCTTGGACTTTGTCCCTCTAGCACACTCCACAGGAGCTGCCATGAGGCGTGACTAGGTCTGCTGCCTTTCTGAGTCCTGACTCTGAGAGACAGAACTATTCCTTTTGCTTTCCTTTTGTCTTCTTCTTTCAGGTGCTGGACAGAGCATGAAGATTCTTAAACTCCCTGACTCTTTCAGGCTTCCTTAGTCTCAGTCTCAGTCTCAGCCTCAGTCTCTCTCTCTCTCTCTCTCTCTCTCTCTCTCTCTGTCTGTCTCTGTCTCTGCTGCCCACCATGTGGCTGCCTGCTGCCACAGCACAGACCTTCCCTCAGTCTTATCTTCGCTCATGAATTTTGTTGTTGTTGTTTGTGACCTCTCTTTCTGCTTTATTTGACTCCAAGGCAGTTGCAGCTTTGCAGTTTACTTGATCTGGCTGTTGTTGTTGAATTTGTAACACTTTAGCCTTTGCAACTGTTTTTTTTTAAAGCTTCTCTAGAGTCATGTGGCTGACCTTCATAGTTGTCTGGTTGTTTTATTTCAAACAGAATGGCTCCATCTCACCTTCCCTTTTCAATTCTTTTCTTCTGGGCAGCTGCAAGATTCACAGCTTGCTGAACTCTAGTTTTTTTTTTCAGTCCTAATAAGTTGTCCATGTACTTCCTGGTGAGTCAGTTCTTAAGTTAAGGTATTAATAAGACTTGTAATGCAAGAAGGGATCCCAACTTTCCGTATATGACATGATGGCTTCACCCAGACCCTGAAATTTTCAAGTAACACTTATTATTTTTTTAAATACTCACCATTTACAAAACTTATCATTGGTCTCATAAACTATTATTTAGTTCCCCCTTATAACTGAAAACAGATTTTCTTCTTATAGTATATTCTGCCATAGTTTCCATCCTTTCAGATTTTTCTCACCTCCCAATTCAACCCAAATCCATATTTTTTCTCTCTCTCATTAGAAAAGAAAGATGCACAAGAAACACACACAGACAAACTCAGAAACACACATATTCGCACACACAGAAAATTCATAAAACAATAAAATTAGAAAATATAAAGTATAAGCCAAGATCTTTAAAGTTAAGAAATAGCAAGAGAAACATGTGACAAAAACCCTTCAAAATACCATTGAGTTTGTTTTGTCTTGGCCATCTACTGCTGGTCATAGGTCTATCCTTAAGTGTAGTTTGTAAATTGAGAGAGTCTCGGTTGGAGAAAATTAGTCTTTCTATTATGACAGGCTGTCACTTGGAGATAGCTTCCATGCTATGATGGGGGTTTGTGTCAACTTCCCCCTCAGTGTGGGCCCCCAATATGTTTAGACTTGCACATACATGCTGCCATACCCTCTGTGAGTATGTACATCTATCAGCCCTGTTGCCTAAAAGGCCATGTTTTCTTGGTGTGTTCAACATTAGGGCCGTACTATCAGTTTGTGGGGATCAACTAATACCCTTGGCAATAGACTTGTTTTGGACTTTCCATGGGTTTCCTACAGCCAACAACACAATTGGTGTAACACATTCCTGGCACTGGAGGCTTCACTTGATGACAAGAGAGGACTAGTTGGTGCTTTATCTCACCTCCTTTTTTGGCGATTCCTTTTAGATTTCTATCTCATATGTATGTATTTGGGGAAGCTTCTATTGTTTCAGGCTTCAATACAACCCATCAAGTATCTTTTAGATTTATCTGTCCCTCCTTGTCCCACTCTTACCTGACTTCCATTCCTCTTTCTCCCGTAAATTGAGGCGAGACTAAGGGGACCTGCAAGCACATTGTTACTGGTTGTGCATGAGAATGCAAAGATCATAATGGAGGGCAGGACGGATCGTGTAGTTCTACTTCCTGAATCCCTAACAGGTGTGACTACTGGGAGTCTAGTTGAAAGCATTCGTGGGTTCTAGGATTTGACAAGAAGAAATGGGAAATGGCCTAGGTTCAGAGAAAGGTAGAAGAGAGGGCCTACAGGAAGAAGATCTAGGCTAACTCCAAGGTTTGGTGGAGTCCTCCAACTTGAGTGTGGAATGGGAGGACAGGCCACTTCAACCAGGCTGCTCTAGTGTTGGGAATGAGACTGGAGAATGTGGAAGGAGGGGCAAGAATAAGAGTGAGAAATACCTACCCAATCCTTGCCTGTTGTGGTCCTGTGGGTTCAAGATGGAGGGTCTTTATAGGTGTCTGTGGCCGACATAAAGGGATGGAAAGAGACTAGATAAAGGGTGTAGTACTTTGTCAGTTCCTCTGTATGTCTAAGATTTCACAAAAAGCTATTATTGGGCTAATATAAGTTGTAAGAGTTAATAAGAAGCCTGAGCTAATGGACCAATCAGTTTATAGCTAATGTAGACCTCTGTGTGATTTCTTTGGGACTTAACAATTGCAGGAACTGGGTGGGACAGAAAACCCCTGTCAACAGAATGCCATCCATGTGGATAACTAAATCCACTTAAAAACATGAGAGAGCTTAATTTTAAACACACACACACACACACACACACACACACACACAGAGTTTAACACAGTTTTTTGCTGTTTGCTAATGGCTTGCTGCATTTTTGAGAGAGATTTTCCTGATTCAGTCATAGCAGGAAAAAAGCCATGCAGTTTTAAATTGCAGCTTCCTGGTAGGCTGTGCAGCCAGCATCAACTCCGGTTATGGAACATTTCAATGGCATTTGTGGCCTCAAATTTTGTGTGCCCACTCAGAGTCGGAAGAAAAGTAGCTGAGACCATGCACATGGCTCAGCACTCCCTGCCTGGGTGGGTGACAGGATCAGGTCTACTAGGCTTTCATAGGCTGGAGAGCATGGCAGATTCCTACCACCATACAGAGAGATGTTTCCAGGCTGCACAGTGCTCTGCATGGCAGATTTAGCTTTTACTCAGAAAAAAAGAAAAAAGGTTTATATGCTGCATGGTGCTACCCAAAGCTTAGGTGGTGAGGATGGCTCACCACCTATGGCGGTGAACTACCTCCACCATACTTAAAGCCTGAGAGAGCTCAGAAAGTAATTCTAGACAGAAAAGAATAGAGTAAATGATGGCTTCTTGGTAGCAGCAATTTCTCAGGTCTGTTCTGCTCACTAGAGACAAGTGCTCTCATTTAAGAGAGGTTTCCTGACTCAGCTTTAGCTGCAAAACCTTGCAGCTCTTTTAAGAGGTCCTGCCATGAAACACTTAAATGGTGTGATGAAAAGCTGATTACATGCTTTTTGGTAGTGGCAGGGACCTTGAAACACCATAGAATTGTGGCAATAAACTTGGCTGCAGCCATTATCTCTGCCATGAGCCTGGAATCTCAAAAAGCTAAGGAATGGGCTGGATCCAGCCATCAAAACCACGACTTTAATCTTAGCCATATTGCTTAACAAATTAAATATTTACAGGGGCAGAAAAAGAGAGGTATAGAGTAAAGAGAGATTCAAAGTTGAAGAAAACCTCTACATGTTTTATAGTGTGTTAAAAATATATACAGGCTTGGGAGAGAAAAGAAAAAGGTTAAGGTCCTTAAAAGAAAAAAGAAAAAAAAGAGAGTAGTTGTGTGTGGTGGCATACACCTTTAATCCCAACACTTGGGAGACAGAGGTAGGTGGATCTCTGTGAGTTCAAAGACAGCCTGATTTACAGAGGGAGTTCTAAGACAGTCAAAGATATACAGAGATCCTATCTCAAAAAGTAAAAAATAAAAATAAAAGAAATAGAGGTTAAAGGAAAGCCTCATAAAGATGGAAAATACACAGAGAATCTGGATACTGTATGTTATTATGCTCTCTTTGAATTGTTTGGATGCTGAGGAAGGAGCAACAGCTGCCAAAAGATATTTATTTATAAATGCTGGTGAATTAATCCAAGATAGGTTCTTTGAAAATTCCCTGACTTCAAAATTGAAGTCAAAAGGTATGTTACTTTAGAGAAGAGGTTTTGCTTTTGTTTTCAAAGAAAATGAGAGGCTATGGATTCTACCTCACAGTGGGCAAACAACTTCCTCATTCCCAGGCACCCTCAGTCACCCCTATAAAGGGTCCTAACAATTTTTTCCCTTGGCAGAACACTCCATTTCCCAGAGTAGAAAGGTTGCTTGTGGTGGTTTGAATGAAAATGCCCCTGTTGGCCATTAAGGAGTGTCATTTTTATAATTTTGGTCTTTTAGGAGGAAGGGTGTCACAGGGGGCAGGCTTTGAAGTTTCAGAAGCTCAAGCCAGGCCCAGTGTCACTCTCTTCTTGCTGCCTGCTGATTCAGATGTATAACTCTTGGCTGCTTCTCCAATACCATGTCTGTATGCATGCCTCCATGCTCCCCTGCAGGATGATAATGGACTAAACCTCTGCACCTATGAGACAGCCCCAATTAAATGTTTTCCTTTATGGTCATGGTGTCTTTTCCCAACAATAGAGACCCTAACTAAGGCAGTGCCCCTAGTTGTGTATGTCAATAAACATTTTCCTCTGCTGAAGTCTGTTTCTGGTCTATTTTCTGCCTTCTCTTTCTACTCTATGCTCCTAAATCTAACCTCTAATACTAAAACTGGCATTTACTGATGACCTAAGCCTCCAATGAATGGGCCTCCCTTGTTCTCTTCTTCTCACTGGGTCCAGGCCCCAAGTAGTCCTGGTAAGGCCATCTGTCACTCTCAGGCAACCTTTTCAAAAACTCTCTGTCCATACATTTCTTTTCTCTTACTTTGCTTTGTTTAATTCTAATATAGTCTGATCTCCAGAAGGATGACTCCATTCAACCATACCATGCATGAAAAACAGCCAAACACTGGGTCAAGCTAACTTATGGGTTTAAACCAAAACCCAGTTAGGTTTCAGGAATCTCAGGAATGCCTCTTATCTTACATAGAGACTCACTTTGTTGAAAGCTCTAGGACGTCTCCCTGGACCCTAAGCCCTTTGACTTCTGGAAGTTATGAGTCCGGGGATACCAATCTTAATCTCCAGGACTGTTTGGGGTTTTTTTGGTCGAGAGGCTTTTGATGACTACTTCTCTTTCCTTGCAGGTTATAGGTTTATTTAAATTGTTCACTTGGTCTTGATTTAATTGGGATTAAATATGTGTGTTACCACTGTCTGCTCTGTAAGGGTGACCAGTGAGGCTGTTTTACTTTCTGATCTTCAGGCAAGCATTTTTTTAAATTAAAATACAAATAAAATGCCCTACAAGAATGGAAAGATCATAATGGAGGGCAGGAAGGATTTTGTGGCTCACCTACCAGAATCCTTACCAGGTATGAGTACTGGGAGTCCTGTCAAAAGCATTTCTGTGTCCTAGAATTTGACAGGAAGGAATGGGGATGGGCTAGGAACAGAGGAAGACAGATGAGAGGGTCTACAGGAAGAACAACTGGGTTTACTCCAAGGCTTGGTGACATCCCCTAAGGTTAGGTGTAGAATGGGAGGAAAGACCCCTTCAACCAGGCTGCTATAGGGCTGGAAATGAGACTGGAGAGTTTGGAATGAGGGACAGGAAGAAGAATGAGAAATACCTACCCAGTCCTAGCCTGTTGTGCCCCTGTAGGTCCCAGATAGAGGGTTTCTATAGGTGTCTGTGAATGACATAAACGGAGGGGAGGAGACTAGATAAAGTGTGTAGTACTTTGTCAGCTCCTTTGTAAGTCTAGAATTCTCTCAAAATGCTATTACTGTGTTGAAGAAATCTGCTTGTTGGTTCCCGGCTGCTTGGCTAGCTTAGACCCAAAATAATCACACAGAAGCTATATTATTTAAAGCACTGCCTGGCCAATTACTTAAGCATATTGCTAGCTAGTTCTTACATCTAGAATTAACCCATCTCCATTGTTTTATATTTTACCACAAGGCTTGTGGCCTACTTGCAAGATTTCAGCATGCCTGTCTCTGGTATAGTGGTTCTGTGGCCTCTCTCTAACTCTACCTTCTTCTTCCCAGCATTCTGTTTAGTTTTCCCTACCTACCTATGTTCTGCCCTATCAACAGGTCAAGGCAGTTTTTTTTATTCATTAACCAATAAAAGCAACACATAAACAGAAGGACCTCTCACACCATTTCCCCTTTTCTGTTTAAATGAAAAGGAAGTTTTTAACTTTAACATAGTAAAATTACATATAGTAAGACAAGTATCAAGCATAAACTACAGTTATGATATTTATATCTACTTTTTCTTTTATCATATCTAAGGAAAACTATAACTATAAATTCTTCAAATCCATCAAAGACTCCAGAAGGATATAATATTACCTATGTAAACTGGAGGTGCATTGCAAGCAATTTCCAAAACTCTAGAATTGACAGAGACATCTCCTGGGGCATCCATCTTCAGTCTACAGGCCCATAGTATCCAGCAGTCTTTTATTCTACCTTGAAATGACAAAGTCCACAAGTTGCTTTCTTCCGAGTCTTGCAGAATGTCTGGCAGTATCTTTCAGGAAGCAGGAACCCTGAAGGACCATCTTACCTTTAGGCAAGTTTAGCAGTCATTTCTCTGCAGGTCCTCCATGTCCAGTTTTTATAGCATACCATGAAGCAGTCCAGGCAAGACCAGTTTCTTGCCCAAATGGCTAACAAACTCCATAAGGAGCCTCTTCAATGCCTACCTTCTTCTTGAAGTAATTGGTGCTGCCAGGACCAGATGTGTCTCACTGTCATGAAAAGTTCAAAGTTCTTAAACATTTAAATGCTATATTTTGAAGGTCTTTGAAAGATTTGAAGAACACCTATCTAACTGAAATATATCTCTATATATCTAGAAAACCTAACTAACATGGCTATAAACTTGACTTTATAGATGATCATCTATTAACCTATATTTCTTAATTATACTTTACATTTTCAAATGAGCTGCACAAACACAATATCTTAATCAAGGGCAGAAATATACATATAACAAAATTGACCTTAAATTTGTATCAATAAGCCAAGATCCATAAGTATGCAAAGTATCCATATCTGAAGCATATCCCCCTTTAAATATAAATGAATATTTATAAATAATATTTGGGAATTTGGGTATAGTACCGTAGACTACTTCCTGCTAGTGTGGGTGTTGTTGATCAGGTCTTTTTATGGTATATCCTGTGTGCTAGGTTCACCTCAGTCACCAATTGGGCAAAGTAATTTTTTGAGGGGTGTTCAAGGTGACCTTTCAAGTCTTGGTCCATCAAATCATAATAGTCTGGAAGCAATCCACAGGTCCTCATTTTCTGTGGAAGCAAAAGAAGAACCTCTTTTCCAAAGCAACATATTCTTAGACTCAAATTTTGAAGTCAAGATACCTTTATAACATACATGCTTGTTTGACTTAGCACCCCATACAATGAAATGTTTCTCTGTACTTAGTTCCTTTCACAGTCAAAAAATTCAAAGAAAACACAATAATATACACAATTCAGACTGTCTGTGTATATTCCATCTTTATGTGGATTATTATTTTTATTCTATTATGACTGTCTGTACTCTGTCCCTTTAAAGACTTTCTTTTTTTTAACAATTTATTTTTTATAAGTGTTTATATTTTTTCTTCTCTTTCCCAAGCCTACATACATTTATCCAACAGTATGACTCATTTAAAAGTCTTTTATGTCTGAATCTGTCCTATTGTTCATCTGTGATTTTTTTACTGTCCAGGAGTGCATCTTAAAATGCTAAGAGCTTCTTAAAAACTTAAGCTATGGAATTACTAGGGTATATACGGTACTTTCTGCTTGCTCCACACAGTCCAGCATGGTGGAGCTGCTCACTGTCTCAGAGAGCCATGCACAGTGCCCCATTTCTAGGCACAGAGCTGGTCAATGTTGCCAACAAGCAAGCTGTAGCATGTTGCCCACAAACCCCATTCAAATGCTCCATTAGCCAGACCTCCAGAGTTGGAGCCATTCATGCTAGTGAACCAGAAAACTGCCTTTTTCTTAAAAGAAGCTGTGCAGCTTTTACCACGCCCTGCAGTGCCTTGCTCGCCATAAGCCCATCTAAAAAAATTTTGTAGCAACCAAAACCCATGCTTAACTCTGTTCTTTTTGTGTCTAGAATTACTTTTTAAACTTTTAGGTTTTACATAGATGTAGCTAGCACATGTTGGAGTGCTAATTTGTAGCATGAAGCTGCTTGTTCGTCCTAGTTGCCCAGAGCTGAAATAACCACACAGAAACTGTATTATTTAAATCACTGCTTGGCCCAATAGCTCTAGCTTCTTATTGGCTAATTCTTACATATTAATTTAACCCATTTCTATTAATTTGTGTATCGTCATGTGGCTGTGGCTTACTGGCTAAAGTTTCAGCATATCTGTCTCTGGTGGAGGGTCCATGGCTTATCTCTGACTCTGCCTTATTCTTCCCATGCTATATTCCAAGCCAGTTTTTAATCCATTAGTCAATAAAAGCAACACAGACAGAAGGACATCCTACACCTTTACTGACAACAAGGATTTTAGACTATGATAATGCTTTGCCAACACTGAAAAGGAGGAACTAAGAACAAAATAAAAGGGCAAATTACTATCCTAAAAGGTGTATTGTGATTTTGTGTGTGAGTGTGTGTGTTTCTCATAAACATGAAGGAGCATAGACATTAAGTATTAAAATAAAAATGCTTACACTACTTCTGAATTTTAAATGTACATAAAAACTTCCCAACACCAAGGATGCCATCTTCAACTATATTACGTTTCTGTATCTAGTGACACTGAAGACAACTGACATCCCAAAACCTTTGACTTGGAAAGCAAGTGTGAGAACATACATTGGAGAAGTGAATTCATTTGAGGGCACATGTCTGGCACTTTTTTTGAGAAACTAGGCTTTCATAGAAGCAGTCTGATGAGTATACAACTCCCCACAGCTCCAGGGGAGCTGAGAATTGGTACAGAACACCCCGGTATCTTAGACTCCTGTCTTCCCCAGGTCACATAGATACTCAATCTTTGTTAGTCAAGATCAGAACAAAATGTGTAGATCGTCCCTTCCCACACAAAATTGGTCATCAAAACATCAAACGGAGGTAATGACGGCCCCTGAAGCTAGAGAAATCTGAGATCCTTTCCTGGTGAAGTTAAACCAGTGAACATCTAACCCTGAGAGCTTCTCTACTACGTTTTCAGATGAGACTTGGGTGTGAAGAAGTGAGCCCCAACTTGGAAAGCATCTGAGTTCCTGCCATGGCAACCAGAACCTGTGGCTTTTCCTTCTGTCCTTGGGGCCAAGATCTTCTTTATTGCACTTTCTACTGTTGACTTTACAGATAGTTGCAAGGCCACTTCAGCCAGGGCCCTGGGGTAGGCCTCCCATGGGGCCAAGACTGCCATGGATTGCATCACACAGACAAAACTATCAAGATTTAAGTCAGGACTATCTGAATCAAAAGACACCTCTGTACTTCTCAGGACCAAAGCATCCCTGAAGCCCAAATGTTGTGGTGAGGACATGACATAGCTGATAATCTTCTGTAGGGTCCAGAGGTCAGCCACAAACCCTATGGCAAAGTCTTAGGGACATATCTGGAAAATATCCTTCATTTTAAAAACCTTAATGTGTATTGTTACTTAAGTTTCACTATGTCCTTCCTTTCTTGTCAGCTGTTTAATCAGGAGATGTAATTATATAGTCTGGGATGGGATTGGAGACACCGGGTCTCTGATGTCAGAAGAAGATAAATGTGTACCTATGGATGTTTCTGACATCTACAGAGGAAAATCATCAGGTCCAGAAACTATCACAGAGAAATGCGATAAAGGACTAGATAATGGGTAGTAGTACAGTCTCTCTCTCTCTCTCTCTCTCTCTCTCTCTCTCTCTCTCTCTCTCTCTCTCTCTCTAGGTTCCTTTACACATCCTGTGTTGGATACCCAGCCCCATGCCTGTGGACATACAGGTAAGTTGCACACTCATGTACTTTTCCAAACTTTTGAAAACAGGGATATTTTCTCCCCATGTAGATTTCATGAGTCTTTTTCACAACTATACAAAGGCATGGTGGGAGCGTGCTAGTTGAGATTTGGGTGTAAGTAAGTCTCAGTTCCTCAAATATGAAGTAGACAGAGGATTGGGGTGACTCAAATATTTGTGGGTACAATCCAGCAGGAATTCCTGCATCAAGCTCCTTAGCCTCTCTATGGCACCTGTGAACCATGGACACTGCACCCTCATCCCATTGGGGACGACCTGCAGAAACACTTCACGTTCTCCAGGAGGAAGACTGACCCTGTATTCACTCTTTTTTAAATCTTCTCAGGCGTTCTGGACAACACAGACACCAAGCTGCTCCTGCCTCCTTTGTACAGGCAACTAAAGTGCAGGTATTGGAGGTAAGTGTAGCGCAGGCAGCATATTTTCACATGTTTGACATAGTGATTTGCTCTTAGATGTGTGAATACTGACACAGAGGCATCCTCAATTGATTCTGGTCTCACAGACATATAAGGTAAGGGTTGTACGGTCTTTAGGGGATATCAGTGGCAAAAATAAACAGATGAAGTCCAGATAAAATTGCATTTTATATCAGTAACAAACGCTATTTAGAATTGGGATTTCCTGGTCAGGATTTGAGATGTTTCTGGAAGTGTGCTCTTGTTTATCTTAGCTTCCCATATTTTGCCTGCTAAATCTGGTAGCTGAGTCTATTACTGTTGGTGTTCAGGGACACCATGTACACACCCCAGGCACTGTCCAGTGACTATTAGAGCTCTTTGTGAGACAGAAGCCCTACTGGTTATCATATGGAGATCGTATGATAACAGAATTATGTTTGTCCCCAGGAGGAAGTTTGCAGGCTTGCTAGTCCAGTTTATGCATCGTCACATTGTTCTTGATTTGCTGGGTTTAAGATGGTATAAAAGAAAACACAGCATGGTCACCCACACACCTCATCTTGCACTCCCCTCTGGAGAACTGTGAGATGGAGAAATGGGGATTGGCATCGTGTGTGGGGAATGCCAGTAAATGAACTTCCAGGACTATTTTCTGTTTTAGAGCACTCTACTCTGGAAACATGTGAGATGCTCTACTGTGAAACTTGACTTGTATTTTCATGCTAGATGTGATTGTTGGATGAGAGCATCCTGTCATACTGTGTGCATTCCATGTAGCAGACCACAGAGGAGCTTCCTGTCCCCTGTCACTGTCAGTCTGTCCTTAGCTTCTGATTCATAACTCACATTCAGGGATACTCCCTTCACTATGTCCTAATTGGCAGAGGCTGGTAGTAGGAAGTGGCAAGTGAGCAGTACACACATAGTCCAGTAGGACCCAGTCTGGGTTGCCACAACTCCTTGTCTTCTCAATAGAGGCCTGTGTTCTCATCATTCAGGGTCTGTGTGTTCTGGACAGTGAATGGCAATGTGAAGTCCTACAGGGATGGTTTGGTTCCTGCAGATGGCTCTCTGAGCAGCCTTGCAGGAACTGGGCCTGCAATCAGCTGAGTTCCTATGGCTCAAGGTGTTGAGAGTCACCCTAGATTCCTTAGGAGACTCTCTTTTCCCCTTCATCTTGAGTATGAGTCTTAAATGCTATGTTCTAGATTAGTGTCCTAGTGGAATAGAGTTCCAAGATAGGAAGTTCTGGGGTCATTGTTGTCAGCTGCATAAGAAGTCACATTGTCACAAAGACCACATTGGTTCTGTCTCCAGAGAATCAGTCACACAGCGAATGTTCTGTGTGTTATTCCCCACAATCTCAGGCAAGCAACAAGCACCAGAGGAAACTGTTCTCACTGCCCCTGTGCCTTTCCACAGTCCCACTGATGATCACAAGTAACTATGCCTTCATAGTATCCACACCACAATCACCAGTCACTGTGTCCTCATGAATGGCTCATGTGATCATGGCCAACTCTCCCTCTATGTGTGATGAAGTACAGCATGTATGGAATAATTTGTTCAGGACCTTGTATTCCGGGTCCACCCATATTCATAGCACGGCCATATGGCCCATGTGTTTTTGATATGATCATTCCCTTAGCACACGATCCATTTAAACATTATTTTCTTACTAGAATAGGTTCTTCGTTACACAGCATTGAATATTAACTGAGATTTAAAATATTTTTTGTTAATTAGAATAAAGGTCATTATTTGTTTTGCCAGAAACCCAAGCTTAAACTCCCATCCTGAGCATAGACTGTGTTATTCATGGCTCCTGAGAACCAGTCAGTTGTGACCATGTTCATTCTACAAAGCTTCGTGGATGACCCCTGGATCCAGGATGCCCTCTTCTGCTTCTTCTTTATCTTGTTCATGGTGGCCATAGTTGGCAATGGCCTGATTATCACAACCATCCACAGGAGTCCCAGCCTCCACACACCCATGTATTTCTTCCTGGTTAACCTTGCCCTGATGGATGTGATCTGCACTGTGACTGTCCTACCCAAGGTCCTGCAGAGCCTGGTGACTGAGAACACCATATCTTATGGGGGATGTCTCATACAGATGTTCATCTTCTCCTGGGTCCTGGGCTCTGAGCTTCTGCTCTTCTCTGCCATGGCCTATGACCGTTATCTTGCAATCTGCCGGCCATTGCACTATGGAACCCTCATGAGTGGCAGGGTCTGTGTGGCCCTTGCAACCTTTGTGTGGTTTACAGGGGCTCTCAATTCCTTGGTGCTCACTTGTCTAGTGTTGCCACTGTCATTCTGTGGCCCCAATCTCATCACACACTTCTTCTGTGAGATCCCTTCTGTGCTCATGCTGTCCTGCAGCCCCACGTTTATCAATGACATCATGACTGTCATTGCAGACATGTTCTTGACTGGCTTGAACTTCCTATTGACCATGACATCCTATGGTTTCATCATTGCCAGCATCCTGCGCATCCGCTCAGCGGAAGGCAAAAAGCGTGCCTTTTCCACCTGCTCTGCCCACCTGATTGTGGTCACCCTTTATTATTCCACTGTGTTGTATACCTATGTCAGGCCAGCCCTAGGAACTGCTGGTGTGCTGGACAAGGCTATTGCCGTTCTGTACACCACTGTGACCCCGTCTCTGAACCCCCTGATTTATACCCTGAGAAACAAGGAATTTAAAACATCATTTAAAAAACTTTTATTTCCACAATGATGACAAGATCTTTGAGTGGAACTCTGGAAGGAGTGGGCAAGGAGTATAAAAGATTACTTAAGCCTTTATTTATGCATCCTCTGATTCTGGGGGCACAGGCTAAGTCATCACCTGAGCTAAGAAATGTAATACTGTCTACCTGATAATACTGATTTCTACTCATTCAAATGTTTTAGATAACTTTAACTATCTATACTTTGTATTTAAAAATGTATGCATATACGTTCAAAGTTATCAAATGTTAAGCTATTTCTATCACTCACTAAATCAAATCTTGTTAAATCTCAAGTGCAGTCCTTTTAGTGAACCCCATTTGATAATATCTGAACCTCTGCAGAAAAGACCAAGAGTGAATGGCTAAGGAGATAGCAAATAATGAACCCTGCCCACACTTGTTCTAGGCATTTGCTGACCTAATTTTACTGTCTTCATCTTTCTCAATCTTACCTCACAGTTTTCCTTGGTGCTTGGTTCATTTCCCAGGTTGAGGGAAGAAAATCCTCATAGAGGACCTGAGTTATGTGTTGAGTCTGAGAGCCTATGATCCCCATGGAACCTTCCCTGATTTCAGCATCCAAAGATGTGAGACTAGAACCTGACACTGGCATAATGTTCTCTTGTCATACCCCATGTCATTGCAAAGGTTTGTTAAATCATAGCTCTAACGTGGATCTCAGCATTTCTCCTGCTTGGATGAGTTTTGTGTAAACTAGCCATCCATCAAGGTTGCTACTATTCAACAATGCTTCTTGTATGTAATGTTAACATGGTGAGCTCTGTTGCACTGTGATAGGAACTGAGAAATAAAGAGCTTATCAGATGCATTCATGTTGGTGTGAGCATGTACACCTTGAGACTTTCACACACTGTGGTGTTTGTCTATATTCTAGAGAGTCATGTGACTAATACAGAACAGATGGTTTAAAACACATGATTAACAGATGAAAGTAAGGAGTGTGGAGAAAAATAGCAGGTACAGCAGAGCCATGCCAATGGTTTATGGTTGTGAGGGTTAACTTAATATATTCATTGTTAATTTGACTGGATTGATCTCCAAAATACTGCTGAGAGACTCCTCCATGATTATCTTTCAATTATTTCCAAATAGGACTCTCTGCCCAGCTGTGTGTCATCTTCCAAGTGCACAGTACAGCTCGCACTTGGACAGGGAAGCATGGGACAAGGGGTGGGGGAGAAGAAACCAGTTTAAATGTCTCTGTTCCCAGTTGCTACAAGGTAAGGAAACAGCTCCACTACACCTTATACTGCTCCAAGGCTCTGCACTCAATGATTCCATAGTGACATGACACCTTTGCCTAGTGAAGGAAGACTGAGGGGTAGCCTGTGACCCACTAAAAAGAGCACTTGACCATATGTATAGTAGGGAGAAGACACTGAGAACAGATCATTTATTTACCAATGTTCATATTGATATATTGATGTACATATACAGAAAGTAGGAGCTGATAGGCAAGTACTTAGCACAGAAACGCAAGGCTCTCTGTGTCCCTTTGGGAAGGCAACATGACTTTCTATATAAAGGAAGAGCAACTGGCAGGTCTTGGGGTGGTGGTGACGTGGATCAATTTTTTTTGGTGTACGTAGACAAGTTTCAACTAATCAAAACTGCCAACACCGAAAAAAAGCACATTTCCAGGTCCCGAATTTGAAGGCTGTTTTCTATAACATGCATAACCAAACACAAAGACAGGCCACAAAGCACAAAGACAGGAAGATACTCTTAGCAAGGCAGGTGAGAGACGGGCTTACAGTGACCGAACAGCAATGTACACATTTCCAACTAACATTGAAGAAAGTGCAAAAGTCTCTTCAAAGCATCCTTGACATTCTTGTTCTTCAGTGTACAGGCGAAGGGGTTCAGCGTGCAGCTCAGGAACTCGTACATTACTGCAGGCAATTGATTTCTCTCTGAGCAAGTTGGAAGGCGACACTGAACTTGGAGACTGATTTTTCATTTCCTGACTGCCCCTGCCCAGAATCTATACTAATTAGAATACTCTTTTGTCAATGACACAGAAGTATTCCTAGATATCTCTTAAATATTAAATTAACCCATTTCTATTATTTCATATACTACCATGAGGCTTGTGGTTTGTTTCTTCTTGCTTCTAGGGTGGTTACATAGCACATTCTTTCTCCCTGCACTCAATTTAGTTTTACTGCCTCTCAGTATTCTGTCCTTATATAGGATAAAGCAGACTCTTTATTAACCAATTGTAATAGAGCATATTCATAGCATGTAGAAGGGAATTCCATATCAACGTGGCCTTGTAGTTTGCATGTAATTGAACCCCATAATCAGATAGGGAGTGGCAGTTTTAGGAGGTGTGACTTTGTTTGAAAAGGTTGGAGGACGTGTGTCACTGTAGGGGTAGGCTTTGAGGTTTCCTAAGCTCAGAATACTGCCCAATGTTTCAGTCAACTTCTGTTTGCCTTCTGATCAAGATGTAGCCAGCATCACATCTGCCACCCTCCCCACAATGATGTTAACCTCTGAACTGAAAACCAACCCCAGTTAAATGTTTTCCTTATAAGAGTTGTCATGGTGATGGTGTCTCTTCACAGCAAAAGAAACGTTACCTAAGATAGATGTGATGAGTAGGTAGATAATGCCTTCTGCTTCTCCCCGCTGGACACATGTGCTGGACGCTGGTGATGATAAGGTATTGGATGCACACGGCAAGTTGCTTAGACCAACTATATCCTTGGATCAGGTGGTGAACATGGGGCTCACAGAGTAAACATCCCTCCACTGTATTGAAAGGTTGAGGGGAGAGCCAGCCTCCAGGCTTGGAGCAACCACAACACTTAGCATTTCTTAAAAATGCTCCTTATCAGCAAAAGATATCAGATACACAATAGGATAAATTGGCACGTAATAGACCTCTAAGCAAGACAAATGTGTTTTAAAAAACAATGTACATATACTTGGGAGAGAGAGGAAAAACAGTATAGATAGTAATAAAAAGATTTATTACTTTAAACAATAAAACAAAGCTTTAAACAATAAAACAAAGTCTTTAAAGATACAGAAAAAATAATATAAAAGGCACACAAAGATGAAAAATATGCAGAGTGTCTGAATGATGCATATTGTTGTGTTTTACTTTAATTTATTGAATTTTTGTAATTTCTTTTATTTCAGTTTTTTAAACAGAAAACAGTCTTTTTTCATTTTACATACCAACCCGGTTCCCACTCCCTCTCTTCCTTCTATTCCCTTCACCAATCCCTTCCACCACCCGAATCTACTACGCAGAGAGAGAGTAAGGCACATTACCTTGGAGAAGGTCCAAGGTCCTCCTCACTATATTCAGGCCAATCAAGACTTCCATCCAAAGACAATAGGTTTCCAATACTCAGTACAGGCACGATGGAGAAATCCTTGTGCCACTGACTGTGGTCCCCCGCAGGCTGCCGCAGCCATACAACTGTCACCCATATTCAGAGGGACTAGTATGGAGCTATGTTGATTCTGTCCTTGTTCGGCTGGAGTTGGTGAGCTCCCATTAGCTCAGGTAAATCGTTTCAGTGGGTGTCCCCATCATGGTCTTGACCTCTGCTCATATTCTCACTCCTCCCACTCTTCAGCTGGACTTTGGGAGCTCAGCCCTTTGCTCCACTGTGGGTCTCTGCCTCTGTTTCTGACAGCCACTAAATGAAGATTCTATTGTAGCATTTAAGATATTCATCAGTCTGACTACAGGACAAAGCCAGTTCAGGCACTCTCTCCTCTATTGTTTCGAGTCTTAGCCATGATCATCCTCTGGCCTTCTGGAAATCTCTCCAGTGCTAGGTCTCTTGCCAGCCCCATAATGGTTCCCTCAATCCAAACATCTCTTTCCCTGCTTCCTTCTCTGTCCTCCCTCCATCTCGACATGCAACCTGCCCCAATCATGCGTGCCGTCACTGACAGAAAGAAATGGACAGTAGCTCCACCAAGAGAGGCACATTGTATGTATGTCACATAAAACACACTTCTGTTCCTTGACATGGCATCAGATTCTTAGTCATATGATCCAGCTAGTTCATCAACAGCTAAATCAAACCACACCAGTGTTTTCTACCTCCTCAACAGACACAGGGAAACACCTTCCTGAGAGCCACTTTGACATCCTTATTCCTCAGAGAGTAAATGAGGGGATTCAGGGTGGGGCTGACTGCTGTGTACAATAAGGTAACCACCTTGCTATTTTCCAAGGAGGATCCGGAGCCAGGCTGCACATAGGTATAGATGACAGTGGAGTAATACAAGGTGACCACCACCAGATGGGCAGAGCAGGTGGAGAAAGCACGCCTCTTACCCTCTGCAGAGCGGATGCGTAGGATGCTGGCAATAATGAAGCTATAGGATACTATGGTAAACAGGAAGTTGATCACACAAAAATAAACATCTCCAATGACAGCCATGATGTTATTGAGTGTGGTCGGGCTGCAAGACAGTGGTAGCAGTGTTGGGATTTCACATAAAAAGTGATGGATTTGGTTAGGGCCACAGAAATGGAGTCGTACCAACAGGCCAGTGTTCACAAATGAGTCAATTGCACTGATGACCCACACACTGCCCGCCAGCAGGACACAGACGGGCCGACTCATCAGCATGCTATAGTGAAGTGGGCGACAGATGGCCACATAGCGGTCATAGGCCATGGCCGAGAGCAGCAGCAACTCAGCCCCCAGAACCCAGGTTAGGAAGAAAATCTGGGTCAAGCATCCCTTATAAGAGATGTGGCTGCCCTTCCCCACCAGACCCTCCAACAGCTTGGGAATAACAGTGGATGTGCAGGCAATGTCCATCAGGGCCAGGTTTGCAAGGAAGAAGTACATGGGGGTGTGAAGACTTGAGTTCAGGCTGATGGCCATGAAAATGAGGCTGTTTCCTACAAGAGCCAGGATAAAGAAAATGGAGAAAAAGGCCAAGAAGAAAGCCTGGAACCCAGGATCCATAGAAAATCCCAGTAGGATAAACTCTTCCACTGCTGTATAATTATTCATTGCAATTTGAGACTGAGCCCCTGGGAGTTACTGTGACACAGCTGGTATGGTCAAGGAGACACACGGTGTAGAGCATCCTTCATCTCACACAGGGTCTTTCAGGTGTGACTAGGAATGCTTGTCATGGGTGCTGTTGTTGTAGAGGACACATAATTAAAATGATGACATCAACTCTCAACATAGTGTGTGCTACTCTGAGCTATGCACTCTGCACACAAAAGACACAGAACAGAAGGAAACCCTGCCCGTGGTGAATAGTATCCCTTTGTAACAACTGTTTCTTTTGTATTGATCATGTCCTATGATATCTTAAGACCTGGAATTCCCACAAACATATATGCCAGACTTCCAAAACATACCAAGGGCCAATCTCTTGTGAACACCACAACTGTCTATTTCTTCCTGGACACCCCTTAGTACTCCTTGTGGATAGTAAACCCAGTGAGGCAGATAGGACCTTATGGAATCTTATGCCTCTCAGAGAAGGTGTCAGGCTGTGCCAGTGCTGGAAATACAGCTCAATCTCAAGTCTGTTTTCCCTACATCTCATACACCTATGACTCTCTAATCACCCAGGCCTTTCAAACATATGGACCTCTGGCCGAGGAGAACATGGACTGATCAGCATGTGGTTTAAAAAAAGAGTTCTGACATCTCTAGTGTCTCCATGGGAGTTAGTGGTCCCAGACCCTTCCTGGAGATTCAGAAACGGGCTTTTGGCTCCATGGCAACAAAGAACCCACTCTAGAGTATGCCCTTTACCAGGAAGCATTTCTCCTCCCGTGCAAATGCACAGATCAAGGCCTCTCTCCTGTAGGGGGAGCCTGAGAACTGGACCTGAGCTTTTGATACCTCCCTGACCTCTTCCCACTGAAGAATTATGAAACCCATATAGCCTTCGAGGCCAATACCAGCCCCTGCAAAAGCAAATCTGGTCTGCCAGCATTCCCTGCAGATGCCCCATGGCCTCATACAGCACTCAGGGCTTCTCAGTTGAGCCCCCCCCCAATCCCCTCTGTTGGCCTCTCAGCCCATTGCCTGTCTGCGAGAAGCTCTGGGACACAGGTGGCTTTGAGCCCTAAACTCTGCACTAGATTCATAGGAAACCATCACGCCTCTATCAGAGATTCAGAGCAACTTCAGAGTCAAGATGGAATGTAAGACTTCTGATCTTCACTGATCAATAGCTCAGATGGGTCCCAAAGCAGACCCACAGAGGCCAAGTTCATAGTTTCAATCTGAAACTGTGAGGGAAAATAAATCTGGTAACAACTTTTTAAAATATTGGTATAGGATAGGACAAAACCAAATATCTTTTGAGAATAATCACACACACACACACACACACACACACACACACACACACAAAGAAAAACAGCAGGAAAAGGAGAAAGAAGTCTAAGGAAAGATGTGAGGAGAATCAGCTCACATGGAAAACAAAGTTGTCCCTGAGTGCCCATCCATGTCAAAGATGTCTGCATGTCACGGCGAATTTCCATTGTGGGTACAGAATAAGAGTCCTCTTTCTCTTTTGTTTGCTGTTAACCTTAAAAATAGGGCCGGCTTTTTGGCATGGACACTGAGATTGCTAAGGAATGGTCCTCAGAGAGCAATTACCCATTCCGAGGTAAACAGGACTCCCTGAGGTGTCCATAATTCCCAAGTTGAGACACCAGGACACTAAGGCATAGAGAAAGTAGGCACCTGAGGCCATATGCACAGGTCTAGGACACTGACCCCTATGGTGACTTCTACCCTGGGGATGCCCTCAAGACAGCTTGCCTGAGAGTCATGTCCATTTGATCCCTGTAGGAAGATGGACTTCACATTAACACACAATTCCAGAGCATAGTCTATGGGTTTACCTCACTTAACTATATCATCTTAGTGTGACAAAGTTCTATCAATAAACCAACACTGATGGTCCATCATTGTATAGGGAGATTGAGGAAGGGCCACTCTCATTGCATTGCATGGGCAGTGTGGTCAATATGGGACATCACAGTTGAGATTGGTCATGAGTATATGCACTTTTCCAAATCATCTCGTGAGGACAGAGGATGTGAAGTCTGTGGTTATCAAGACCAGAATCAGTAAACAGGACTTTAGTTCCAGCATTTTCTGTGGCACTGGGCATAGATAACAAGGCACCTGAGTTCTTAGCAGCAGATTGGCTTCCCTGCAGAGACAGAAGTCACACAGTAGGTGGGTGAATCATCTCTTGCAGTCATAGAATAGTTCAGAAAGTAACCACATTATAATTAGCCATTAAAAAATCCAAAGGAGCTAAAATAATCCACACTTCACAAATGAAATGATAATTTTCCACCTTAAGTTCCAAATCCTCTAAGTCCTTGAACTCTGTCAATATATGTGTTCTCAGTCCCTCACAAACTTCACCCACTTAGCATAACAGCAAACTCAAGTCTCAGCACAACTCAAGATTTGAGCAACTCCTAGAAAACATTAAGATGTGATATGATGTCATTAGAGAGGCCTCCATTGGCAGTTCATGGGAACAGATGCAGAGATCCAAAACTAAACATTAGAGAAAGCCCAAGGTGGAGATCTCCATCAGGTCCTTCCCTTTGAACTCAGGGAACCCCAAGGAAGAGGGGGAGGAAGAATTGTAGGAACCTGAGGGGTCAAGAGCACCTGGAGAACATGGCCCACAGAATGAACTGAGCAGGGCTCTTAGGGGCTCTCAGAGAATGAAGAGACAATCATGGGGACTGCATGAGTCTGTACTGGTTCTCTGCATGTATGTTATAGTTGTTAACTTGGTGGTTTTGTGGGACTTCTAACAGTAGGAGTTGGGGCTGTCTCTGACTCTTCTGCATGCTCCTGAAACACTTTTTCTCATACTGGATTAGGTGGCCCAGGTCTGCTATGAAGGTTGGTGTCTAGTCTTCCTGGATCTTGTTAGCCATGTTGGACTGATATCTCTGGAAAACCTGCTTTTTTATAAACTGTTCTGAAGTGGATATTGGTGTGATGTTAGGGAGGTATTAAGAAGAGTGAAGGGAGGGGAAATCACAGTTTGATGTATTAAAAAATATTAAGAAAATAAAAATAAAAATAAAGTTGTGGTCTTTGTTTTAATAGCCTGCCTGCAGTAAGGTAGGACTGCAGGCAAGGAGATTTCTGTTCAGCAAGGGGCACTGATCCTGTACCAGAAGATACAATGGAGGGGTAAGTATGCTCCTGACCCACCACTGAAAGCCGGCAAGGGAACACAAAATTTTCCCGCCACCCTTATCTCCCTGGGTATTCGGAAGGGGCAGCTTCCCCCAGCTAAGCCCTCTCTTTTCCTATCCCATCCCGGCTTTCAGGAACCCCTTTCCTTCCTTCCTCCCTTTTTCAGTGCCTAAAATCCCCCAGCCCAACCTGTGTGCATGCTGGGACAGGGCGGTGAGTGCAACCGGGCAGGAGGGAGTTCCTTTGTTTTAATAGCCTGCCTGCACCAAGGTAGGACTGCAGTCAGGGAGATTCCTGGCCAGCAAGGGTCACTGATCCTGTAACAGAAGATCCAGCAGAGGAAAGAGCCATTGGAGAGCATCTGAAGGAAGAGATGGGCAGGCACCAAGGCAAGAATTCCTCCAACAGTCTGAAAAACAACATGAAAGCAGCAGATCCCAGTGATCTTACTATAGAAGGACTTGAACACCCTATTCTGGAAGAAGTGGAAAACAGTATCATAATGAAAGCAATAGAGTCCCTTAAACAGGGTATGAATAACTCACTTAAAGAAATGGAAGAGAAATATAATAAAAAGTTTGAAGAAATGAGTAAAGAATTGGAAGAGAAGTATAACAGAAAGTTTGAAGAAATGAGTAAATCTGTAAATGACACCCTGGGAAACCAAGAAAAAACAATTGAACAGGTAATGGAAACAGTTCAAGAACTGAAAACTGAAATTGAGGCAATGAAGAAAGCACAAATCGAGGGCTGGCTGGATATGGAAAATCTAGGTAAACAAACAGATTTCAGGAACAAGCATAACCAATAGAATACAAGAGATAGAAGAACGAATCTCAGATTATGAAGACACCATAGAGAAAATAAACGCTCTGACCAAAGAAAACAGCAAATCCAACAAATTCTCATCACAAAACATTCAGGAAATCTGGGACATAATAAAAAAATCAAATCTAAGAATAATAGGGGTAGAAGAAGGAGAAGAATTGCAGATCAAAGGCCCAGAAAATATATTCAACAAAGTTATAGAAGAAAACTTTTCCAACCTAAAGATCAATATTCCTATGAAGGTTCAAGAATAATACAGAACACTGAATAGACTGGATCAGAAAAAAACATCCCCTTGCCATATAATAATCAAAACACAAAGCATTCAGATTAAAGAAAGAATATTAAGAGCTGCAAAGGAAAAAGTTCAAGTAACCTATAAAGGTAAACCTATCAGACTTACACCAGACTTCTCTATGGAACCATGAAACCTAGAAGGTCCTGGATAGAGGTCCTGCAGAAACTAAGAGACCATGGATGCAAGTCCAGACTACTATACCCAGCCAAGCTATCTTTCACTATCAACGGAGAAAACGAAATATTCTAGGATAAAAACAAATTTAAACAATACGTAGCTACAAATCCAGCCTTACAGAGAGTATTAGAAGGAAAATCACAACCCAAGGAAGCCAACATTCCCAACACTGCCTGCAATAACTCAGACATCTAATGACTCTTCACAAGCACAACTCACAGAAGGAAAACTCATACACTCTACTTCCCACCCCCCCAAAAATAACTGGAGTCAACAACCACCGGTCATTAATATCATTTAATATTAATGGACTCAATTAACCTATAAAAAGGCACAGACTTAGAGATTGGATACGAAAACAAGATCCAACACTCTGCTGATTACAAGAAACACACCTCAACCACAAAGACAGACACCTACTCAGAGTAAAGGGTTGGGAAATAGTTTTCCAAGCAAATGGACTTAAGAAACAAGTGGGCGTGGCCATTCTAATATCTAACAAAATTGACTTCAAACTAAAATCAATCAGAAGAGATGGAGATGGACATTACATACTCATAACAGGAACAATTTATCAGGTGGAAGTCTCAATCCTGAATATCTATGCCCCTAATATAAAGGCACCCAAATATGTAAAAGAAACTCTTCTAGAACTCAAGGCAGTCATCAAACCACAAACACTAATAGTAGGAGACTTCAACACTTCTCTCTCACCAATGGACAGGTGAATCAGACTGAAACCTAACAGAGAAATAAGAGAATTATTGGAGGTTTTGAATCAAATGGACTTAACAGACAACTATAGAACACTCCACCCAAATAGGAAAGAATATACCTTCTTCTCTGCAGCTCATGGAACCTTCTCGAAAATTGATCACATACTTGGTAACAAAGCAAACTTCCACAGATACAAGAGAATATTAGTAACCACCTGTGTCTTGTCAGATCACCATGGATTAAAGTTAGAATTCAACAACAATGCTACCCCCAGAAAGCCAACAAACTCATGGAAGTTGAACAATCAACTACTAAATCACCCCTGGGTCAAGGAAGAAATAAAGAAAGAAATTAAAGTCTTCCTTGAATTTAATGAAAATAAAGACACAACACACTCAAACCTATGGGACACTATGAAAGCAGTGCTAAGAGGAAAGTTCATAGCACTAAGTGCCCAATTAAAGAAAATGGAGAAAGCACACATTGGAGACTTGATAGCACACATGAAAGCTCTAGAAAAAAAAGAAGCTGATTCACCCAGGAGGAGTAGAAGACTGGAAATAATCAAACTGAGGGCTGAAATCAACAAAATAGAAACACAGAAAACAATCCAAAGAATCAATGAAACAAAAAGCTGGTTCTTGGAGAAAATCAACAAGATTGACAAATCCCTATCCAAACTAATCAAACGGCAGAGAGAGAACATGCAAATTGATAGGATCAGAAATGAAAAGGGGGACATTACTGTAGCTACCAAGGTTCTTCCCTTCTCCTGGCGATTCGCAGGGCCGTGTGACCTCCGGCTCCCTGGAGACTCTGCACTAGCTCTGGCTTGAGGGGATAACTTAGCAAGAACCTGGTTCTCTTTGTTATGGTGATTCCACTTGTATTCAAGGTCTTAGCAGTGGGCCCATAGCCTGGCTCCCCAGCTGATCCTGCTCCAGGCGCCGGGAAGACTTTAATCTTCTCCTCCTGCTCCTGGATGGGAGGAGGCCTTGCATTTTCGATCCTTCTAGCCCACTGGTATAAATACCTGACTTGAGTTTAATAAAGTTGCCATTTACTCTGGTAAATGAGCAAAGGTCTCTTTAGTGTGTGTGTCTCTTTTTTAACCCTCAGGACAATCGTCCATTCTCGTGGGCCCAAGTTCGGGAAAGTGCGCAGCCTGGGTCGGGCGTGGGTATTCATTGGAAAGTGCAGACTCTTACACATAACCACAGACACAGAGGAAATTCAGAGAATCATTAGATCTTACTACAAAAGCCTATATGCCACACAATTGGAAAATGTAAAGGAAATGGACATTTTTTTAGAGAAGTACCATATAACAAAGTTGAACCAAGACCATGTGAATAATCTAAATAGACCTGTCAGTCGTGAAGAATTAGAAGCTGTTATCAAAAATCTCCTGACCAAAAAAAGCCCAGTACCAGATGACTTCAATGCAGAATTCTATCAGAACTTCCAGGAAGAACTAGTACCTAAAATCCTTAAGGTATTTCACAATATAGAAACAGAAGAATCATTGCCAAACTCTTTTTATGAAGCTACAGTTACCCTGATGTCAAAACCACACAAAGACACAACCAAGAAAGAGAATTACAGGCCAATCTCACTCATGAACATCGACGCGAAAATTCTCAATAAAATACTGGCAAACCGAATCCAAGAACATACTAGAAAAATTATCCATTATGATCAAGTAGGCTTCATCCCAGAGATGCAGGGTAGGTTCAACATACAGAAATCTATCAATGTAATCCATCATATAAATAAACTGAAAGAAAAAAACATATGATCATTTCACTGGATGCTGAAAAAGCATTTGACAAAATTCAACACCCATTTATGATAAAGGTGTTGGAGCGATTGGGGATACAAGGATCATACCTAAATATAATAAAAGCAATATACAGCAAGTCAACAGCTAACATCAAATTAAATGGAGAGAAACTCAAAGCCATTCCACTAAAATCAGGAATACGACAAGGTTGTCCACTCTCTCCATATCTCTTCAATATAGTGCTTGAAGTTCTAGCAATAGCAATAAGACAACATAAGGGGATATAGGGGATTCGAATTGGAAAGGATGAAGTTAAACTTTCGTTATTTGCAGACGATATGATAGTGTACATAAGCGACCCCAATAACTCTACCAAAGAACTCCTACAGCTGATAAACACCTTTAGTAATGTGGCAGGATACAAGATCAATTCCAAAAAATCGGTTGCCCTCCTATACACAAGGGATAAAGAAGCAGAGAGGGAAATCAGAGAAACATCACCTTTCACGATAGCCAGAAATAGCATAAAATATCTTGGGGTAACTCTAACCAAAGAAGTGAAAGACCTATTTGACAAGAATTTTAAGTCTTTGAGGAAAGAAATTGAGGAGGATACTAGAAAATGGAAAGACCTCCCCTGCTCTTGGATTGGGAAAATTTACATAGTAAAAATGGCAATTCTACCAAAAGCAATCTATAGATTCAATGCAATCCCCATCAAAATCCCATCAAACCTCTTCACAGACCTTGAGAGAACAATAATCAAGTTTATATGGCAAAACAAAAAACCCAGGATAGCCAAAACAATCTTATACAATAAAGGAACTTCTGGAGGCATTACCATCCCGGACTTCAAACTCTATTACAGAGCAACAGTATTGAAAACAGCTGGGTATTAGCATAAGAACAGATTAGTCGATCTATGGAATCAAATAGAAGACCCCGATATTAACCCACAAACCTATGAACACCTGATTTTTGACAAAGGAGCTAAAGGTATACAATGGAAGAAGGAAAGCATCTTTAACAAATGGTGCTGGCATAACTGGATGTCAACCTGTAGAAGAATGAAAGTAGATCCATATCTATCACCATGCACAAAACTCATGTCCAAATGGATTAAAGACATCAACATTCATCTGGCCACTTTGAACCTGATAGAAGAGAAAGGGGGAAGTAGTCTACAAGATATACGCACAGGAGCCCTCTTCCTAAGTAGAACCCCAGTAGCACAGACAATAAGAGAAACAATGAATAAATGGGACCTCCTGAAACTGAGAAGCTTCTGTAAAGCAAAGGACACTGTTAGTAAGACAAAAAGGCTACCTTCGAACTGGAGAAGATCTTCACCAACCCCTCATCAGACAAAGGTCTGATCTCCAAAATATACAAAGAACTCAAGAAACTAGACACTAAAACTCTAATTAACCCAATTAAAAAATGGGGGACTGAACTGAAAAGAGAATTCACAACAGAAGAACTTCGAATGGCCAAAAGACACTTAAGGTCATGCTCAACCTCTAGCGATCAGGGAAATGCAAATCAAAACAACTTTGAGATACCATCTTACACCTGTCAGAATAGCTAAACTCAAAAACACCAATGATTGCCTATGCTGGAAAGGAAGTGGAGAGAGGGGAACTCTCATCCATTGTTGGTGGGAATGCAGCCACTGTGGAAATCAGTGTGGCGGTTTCTCAGGAAACTGGGAGTCAACCTCCCTCAGGACCCAGCAATTCCACTCTTGGAAATATACCCAAGAGATGCCCTATCATACTACAAAAGCATTTGTTCAACTATGTTCATAGCTGCCCTATGTGTAATAGCCAGAACCTGGAAACAACCTAGGTGCCCCTCAATAGAAGAATGGTTAAAGAAGGTGTGGAACTTGTACACATTAGAGTTTTACTCAGCAGTAAAAAACAATGACATCTTGAATTTTGCATGCAAATGGTTGGAAATAGAAAACACTTTAATGAGTGAGGTAACCCAGACCCAAAAAGAGGTATATGGATGTACTCACTCATTAGTGGATTCTAGCCATAATTAAAGGTCTTTGAGCCTATAATTCGTGATCCTAGAGAAGCTAAATAAGAAAGTGAACCTGAACAAAATCATATAGCTATCCTCCTGGCTATTGGAAGTAGACAAGTTTGCCAGGCAAACTTGGGTGCACGGGGAGGGGGAGTGAAAGTAAGGGGAGAGGATTAGAGAGAAGGGAGAGGGGGAGGATTGGGGATGGCTTGGGGGAATTGGATGGGGGGTGGGAGGAAAGATAGATATGGGAGCAGGGTAGTATATATCTCAACTAAATTAGCCATTTTAGGGTTTGCAAGAGACTTGATTCTGGAGGGGTTCCCAGGCCCAAGGAGAGGTCCCCAGATTGTTCTCTGGGCAGCAGAGGAGAGGGTGCCTGAACTGGCCTTGGCCCATAACCATTCTGATGAATTTTTTGCATATCACCATAGAACCTTAGAACCTTCATCTGGCGTTGGATGGAGATAGAGACAGAGACACATATTGGAACACTGGACTTAACTCCCTAGGTCCAAATGAGAAGCAGTAGGAGGGAGAATGTGAGCAAGGAAGGCAAGACCAGAGGGAACCTTCATCCGATGATGGATGGAGATAGAGACGGAGACCCACATTGGAGCACTGGACTGAGCCCTCAAGGTCCAAATGAGGAGTAGAAGGAGGGAGAACATGAAAAAGGAAGTCAGGACCGCGAGGTATGCGTTCACCCACTGATACAAGGGGACTGATCGAATGAGAGCTCACCAAGCCCATCTGGACTGGGACTGAACGAGCATGTGATCAAACCGGATTCTCTGAATGTGGCTGACATGGGGGCTGACTGAGAAGCCATTGACAATGACACTGGGTCTTGTTTCGTCTGCATGTACTGGCTTTTTGGGATCCTAGTCTGTTTGGATACTCACCTTCCTAGACCTGAAGGGAGCGGGGAGGAACCTGAACTTCCCACAGAGCAGGAAACCCTGACTGCTTTTAGGACCAGAGAGGGAGGAGGAGAAGGTGGGGGGAGTGGGAGGGTATGGGGAGGAGAGGAGGATGTGGAAATTTTTATATATAAATAAATAAGTAAATTAAAAAAAGAGATGTGACATGAGTTTCAGCTACATCTGATTTTCTAGTCAATTTTCCATAAAAGGATAATACCGTGATATAAAACTAATAAGCAATCTATCCTTCTGCAACACCGACAAAAGGAAATCTCATGGTTCAAATCAAGAGACCATTTTTGTATCATTTAAGCCTCAAATTTGGGGCTAATTGGTTAATGAGAAACTGATACTCATTTGACCCTCACTCACCTGGAGCAGTAATTATCCACAGAACAGGCCACCAATTATTCCGGGGATGAGGTGTGCCAGTGTGACCATGAACCTAGTAACTGATGGTGCGGCTGGTGGGGACTCTGTTCCATCTGTGGAATTATGCTTTGTGGCTCAGTGCTGTACTGATCACACTCAGTAGTTTACCAGAAAAGGAAACCAGCACAAGCTATAGGGTCAGGCCTGAGTGGGGTTTACAGCCCTGCATCTGGCCTGTGCTCTGCCCCTTGTAGCTGGCCAGCCCACTCCATCTCTGGTATGGCACAGAGTACAGGAGGCATTGATTCCTAAAGATCATAAGGGACAATGGACCAATTTTTAAATTTTTATTTCAGAGACAATTATTAGACTAATTAATACATTTTTGGTCATTATTTGGGTCTATGTTGCTACTACACACACAAAAAAAGCAGACTCTGAGTACATAATGACCTCCAACATTGGCAATACACATCCACATAAATCCCCAGAAAGCTTATAAAAAGGGCTTCTAGACACACAAAATATGAGTCAACTGGAGTTTCTTGGTAGCTGCATCTTTTTTTTTTTAGATAGGCCCTTTCCTGGCAGCTGACAAAACTACTGTTCCTTTAAGAGACAGCTTCCTGGTTCCTGCTACTGGCAGGATTGGCTCTGGATGTTTAGGGAGGTTCTGTTGAGGAACACTTAAATGATTTTGTGACAGCATGCAGTAAATCGTTTAATGGTCTCGATTTAGTCACACTATATTTATGAAGCTGGGGTGGTGAACATGGGGCTCACAGAGTAAACATCCCTCTGCTGTATTGAAAGGCTGAGGACAGAGCCAGCATCCAGAACCATAGCAACCACACTGCTTTGCATTTTTAAAAATGCTCATTGTCAGATAAGTATTTGAAATATACAATAGGAGAAATTCAGACATAATGGACCTCTAAGCAAGACACAGTGTCTTTTAAAATGTACATATGCTGAGAGAGAGAGGAAACACAGTATAGACAGCTAAAAAATAAATAGTTTTTAAAAAATACAACAAAGTCTTTAAAGATATAGTAAAATATTATTAAAAAGATACATAAAGATTGAAAAAATGCAGAGTGAGGATTATGTATATTATTGTTTCCTTTGAATTTACTGAATGCTTTTTGCAATTTCTTTCATTTTATTTCTTTTAAAATTAAACCAAACTATATTTTTTCATTTGACACAGCAATCCCAGGTTTCACTCCCTCCCACCCTCCCATTCCCTCCACCTATCCCCCCACAACACCCACTAGCCACTCCTCAGAGAGGACAAGGTACATTGCTTTGGGGAAGGTTCAAACCCCTCCCCACTATATGCAGGCTGAGTAAGGCATCCATTCAAAGAGAGTATGTTCAACCAAAGCCAGGACAAGCAGAAGGGACAAATCCTGGTGTCATTGCCAGTGTCCGGCAGTCTGCCCCAGGCATACAACTGTCACCCACATTCAGGGGTACTAGTTTGGACCCATGCTGATTCTGATGTAGTTGGGTTGAAGTTGGTGAACTCCGTCCATATCATGGTCTTGACCTCTGCTCATATTCTCACTCCTCCCACTCTTCAGCTGGACTTTGGGAGTTCAGCCCTTTGCTCCATTGTAGGTCTCTGCCTCTGTTTCAGGCAGCCACTAAATGAAGATTTTACTGTAGCATTTAAGATATTCATCAGTTTGATTACAGGGCAAGGCCAGTTCGGGCACCCTCTCCTCTATTGCTTCGAGTCTTAGCCATGGTCATCCTCTAGCCTTCTGGGAATCTCTCCAGTGCAAGGTCTCTTGTCAGCCCAACAATGGCTCCCTCAATCCAAACATCTCTTTCCCTGTTTCTTTCTTTGTCCTCCCTCCATCTTGACGTGCAACCTGCCCCAATCATGGATGCCGTCATTGACAGAATGAAATGGACAGAAGCTCCACCAAGAGAGGCACATTGTATATATGTCACATAAAACGCACTTCTGTTCCCTGATATGGCATCAGATTCTTAGTCATATGATCCAGCTAGTTCATCAACAGCTAAATCAAGCCACACCAGTGTTTTCTATCTCCTCAACAGACACAGGGAAACACCTTCCTGAGAGCCACTTTGACATCCTTATTCCTCAGAGAGTAAATGAGGGGATTCAGGGTAGGGCTGACTGCTGTGTACAATAAGGTAACCACCTTGCTATTTTCCAAGGAGGATCCGGAGCCAGGCTGTACATAGGCATAGATGATAGTGGAGTAATACAAGGTGACCACCATCAGGTGGGCAGAGCAGGTGGAGAAAGCACGCTTCTTGCCTTCTGCAGAATGGATGCGTAGGATGCTGGCAATGATGAAGCTGTAGGATACCATGGTAAACAGGAAGTTGACCACACCAAAATAAACATCTGCAATGACAGCCATGATGTTGTTGAGGGTGGTCGGGCTGCAAGACAGCATTAGCACTGCTGGAATTTCACATAAAAAGTGGCGGATTTGGTTGGGGCCACAGAAATGGAGCCGTGCCATCAGGCCAGTGTGCACAGATGTGTTGACTGCACTGATGACCCACACACTGGCCGCCAGCAGGACACAGACGGGCCGACTCATCAGCATGCTGTAGTGCAGTGGGCGACAGATGGCCACATAGCGGTCATAGGCCATGGCCGAGAGCAGCAGCAGCTCAGCTCCCAGAACCCAGATTAGGAAGAAAATCTGGGTCAAGCATCCCTTATAAGAGATGTGGCTGCCCTTCCCCATCAGACCCTCCAGCAGCTTGGGAATAACAGTGGATGTGCAGGCAATGTCCAACAGGGCCAGGTTTGCAAGGAAGAAGTACATGGGGGTGTGAAGACTTGGGTTCAGGCTGATGGCCATGAAAATGAGGGTGTTTCCTGCAAGAGCCAGGATATAGAAAGTGGAGAAAAAGGCCAAGAAGAAAGCCTGGAACCCAGGATCCATAGAAAATCCCAGTAGGATAAATTCTTCCACTGCTGTATAATTATTCATTGCAATTTGGGAATGAGCTCCTGGGAGTTACTGTGACACAGCTGATATGGTCAAGGAGACACATGGTGTAGAGCATCCTTCATCTCACATAGGGTCTTTCAGGTGTGACTAGGAATGCTTGTCATGGGTGCTGTTGCTGTAGAGGACACATAATTAAAATGATGACATCATCTCTCAACATTCTGTGTGCTAGTCTGAGCGATGCACTTTGCACACAAAAGACACAGAACAGAAGGAAACCCTGCCTGTGGTGAATAGTATCCCTTTGTAACAACTGTTTCTTTTGTTTTGATCATGTCCTATGATATCTTAAGACCTGGAACTCCTATAAACATATATGCCAGACTTCTAAAACATACCAAGGGCCAATCTCTTGTGAACACCACAACTGTCTATTTCTTCCTGGACACCCCTTAGTACTCCTTGTGGATAGTAAACCCAGTGAGGCAGATAGGACCTTATGGAATCTTATGCCTCTCAGAGAAGGTGTCAGGCTGTGCCAGTGCTGGAAATACAGCTCAATCTCAAGTCGGTTTTCCCTACATCTCATACACCTATGACTCTCTAATCACCCAGGCCTTTCAAACATATGGACCTCTGGCCGAGGAGAACATGGACTGATCAGCATGTGGTTTCAAAAAAGAGTTCTGATATCTCTAGTGTCTCCATGGGAGTTAGTGGTCCCAGACCCTTCCTGGAGATTCAGAAACGGGCTTTTGGCTCCATGGCAACAAAGAACCCACTCTAGGGTATGCCCTTTACCAGGAAGCATTTCTCCTCCCGTGCAAAAGCACAAATCAAGGCCTCTCTCCTGTAGGGGAAGCCTGAGAACTGGACCTGAGCTTTTGATACCTCCCTGACCTCTTCCCACTGAAGAATTATGAAACCCATATAGCCTTCGGGGCCAATACCTGCCCCTGCAAAAGCAAATCTGGTCTGCCAGCATTCCCTGCAGATGCCCCATGGCTTCATACAGCACTCAGGGCTTCTCAGTTGAGCCCCCCAATCCCCTCTGTTGGCCTCTCAGCCCATTGCCTGTCTGCCAGAAGCTCTGGGACACAGGTGGCTTTGAGCCCTGAACTCTGCACTAGATTCACAGGAAACCATCATGTCTCTATCAGAGATTCAGAGCAACTTCAGAGTCAAGGTGGAATGTAAGACTTCTGATTTTCACTGATCACCAGCTCAGATGGGTCCCAAAGCAGACCCACAGAGGCCAAGTTCATAGTTTCAATCTGAAACTGTGAGGGAAAAATAACTCTGGTAACAACTTTTTAAAATATTGGTATTGGTTAGGAAAAAACCAAATATCTTTTGAGAATAATCACACACACACACACACACACACACACACACACACACACACACACAAAGAAAATCCGCAGGAAAAGGAGAAAGAATCTAAGCAAAGATGTGAGGAGAATCAGCTCACATGGAAAACAAAGTTGTCCCTGAGTGCCCATCCATGTCAAAGATGTCTGCATGTCATGGAGAACTTCCATTGTGGGTACAGGATGAGAGTTCGTCCTGTTTCTCTTTTGTTTGCTGTTACCCTTACAGTAGGGCCTGCCCCTTGGCGTGGACACCGAGATTGCTAGAGAATGGCCCTCAGAGAGCAATTACCCACTATGAGGTAAACAGGAGTCCCTGAGGTGTCCATAGTTCCCAAGCTGAGACACCAGGACACTAGGGCACAGAGAAAGTAGGCACCTGAGGTCATATGCGCAGGTCTAGGACACTGACCCCTATGGTGATTTCTACCCTGGGGATGCCCTCAAGACAGCTTGCCTGAGAGTCATGTCCATTTGATCTCTGTAGGAAGATGGACTTCACATTAACACACAATTCCAGAGCATAGTCTATGGGTTTACCTCACTTAAGTATATCATCTTAGTGTGACAAAGTTCTATCAATAAACCAACCCTGATTGGTCATCATTGTATAGGGAGATTGAGTGGCCCAGGTCTCATTGTATTGCATGGGGAGTGTGGTCAATATGAGACATCACAGTTGAGATTGGTCATGAGTGTATGCACTTTTCCAAATCATCTCGTGAGGACAGAATATGTGAATTCTGTGGTTATCAAGACCAGAATCAGTAAACAGCACTTCAGTTCCAGCATGTTCTGTGGCACTGGGTATAGATAACAAGGCACCTGAGTTCTTAGCAGCAGATTGGCTTCCCTGCACAGACAGAAGTCACACACAGGAGGTGGTGAATCATCTCTTGCAGTCATAGAACAGTTCAGAAAGTAACAACATTGTAATTAGTCATTTAAAAGGATCCATGAGAGCTAAAATAATCCACACTTCACAAATGAAATGATCATTTTCCACCTTAAGTTCCAAATCCTCTAAAGTCCTCGAACTCTGTCCATATATGCATTCTCAGTCCATTACAAACTTCACCCACTTAGCATAACAGCAAATTCAATCTCAGCACAACTCAAGATTTGAGCAACTCCTCGAAAACATTAAGATGTGATATGATGTCATTAGAGAGGCCTCCATTGGCAGTTCATGGGAACAGATGCAGAGCACCACAGTTGAACATTAGGGAGAGGGAGCCCAAGGTGGAGATCTCCATCAGGTCCTTCCCTTTGTAGCTCAGCGAACGCCAGGAGGAGGAGGGAGGAAGAATTGTAGGAACCAGAGGGGTCAAGAACACCAGGAGAACATGGCCCACAGAATCAACTGAGCAGAGCTCTTAGGGGCTCTCAAAGACTGAAGAGACAATCATGGGGACTGCATGAATCTGCACTGGTCCTCTACATGTTATAGTATGTTGTATATACTGGTCCTCTACGTGTTATAGTATGTATGTTATAGTTGTTAACTTGGTGGTTTTGTGGGACTTCTAACAGCAGGAGTTGGGGCTGTCTCTGACTCGTCTGCATGCTCCTGAGACCCTTTATATCCTACAGGATTGAGTGACCCAGGTCTGCTTTGAAGGTTGGTGTCTAGTCTTACTGTATCTTGCTAGCCATGTTGGGCTGATATCTCTGGAAAACCTGCTTTTACAAACTGTTCTGAAGTGGATGTTGGTGTGAGGTGAGGGAGGTATTAAGAATAGTGAAGGGAGGGGAAACTGCAGTTTGATGTATTAAAAATATTAAGAAATAAAAATAAATAAAATAAGATATGATATGATCTTCAAATACATCTGATTTCTAGTCAATTTTCCATAAAAGGATAATACCATGATATTAAACTAATAAGCATTCTATCCCTTCTGCAACACTGGCATAAGGAAATCTCATGGTTCAAATCAAGTGACCATGTTTGTATTATTTAAGCCTCAAATTTGGGGCTAATCGGTTTATGATACTCATTTGACCCTCACTAAGCTGGAGCAGTAAATATCTACAGAGCAGGGCACCCGATTATTCCAGTGATGAGTTGTGACCATGAACCTGGTAACTGATGGTGCGACTGGTGGGGACTCTGTTCCATCTGTGGAATTACGCTGGTGTTTCAGTGCTGTACTGATCACACTCAGTCGTTTACCAGAAAAGGAAACCAGCACGAGCTATAGGGTCAAGCCTGAGTGGGGTTTACAGCCCTGCATCTGGCCTGTGCTCTGCCCCTTGTAGCTGGCCAGCTCACTCCATCTCTGGTAAGGCACAGAGTACAAGAGGGTTTGATTCCTGAAGATCAGAAGGCACAATGGGCCAATTTTTAAATTTTTATTTCAGAGGCAGTGTTAGACAAATTAATGCATTTTTGGTCATTATTTGGGTCTATGTTGCTATTACACAAAAAAGCAGACTCTGAGTACATAATGACCTCCAACATTCGGCAATACACATTCACATAAAGCCCCAGAAAGCTTACAAAAAGGGCTTCTAGACACATAAAATATGAGTCAACTGGAGTTTCTTGGTAGCTGCATTTTTTATTTAAGATAGGCCCTTTCCTGGCAGCTAACAGAACTACTGTTCCTTTAAGAGACAGACAATGACATCTTGAATTTTGCATGCAAATGGATGGA
Organism: Myodes glareolus; assembly: GCF_982192425.1. Taxonomy (NCBI): domain Eukaryota; kingdom Metazoa; phylum Chordata; class Mammalia; order Rodentia; family Cricetidae; genus Myodes; species Myodes glareolus. Next base: position 63,822,822 of record NC_142032.1, on the reverse strand, counting down.
AATAGAAAACGCTTTACTGAGTGAGGTAACCCAGACCCAAAAAGAGGAATATGGTATGTACTCACTCATAAGTGGTTTCTAGCCATAGTTAAAGGTCTTTGAGTATAGAATTTGTGATCCTAGAGAAGCTAAATAAGAAGGTGAACCTGAAGAGAATCATATAGTTATCCTCCTGGATAGTGGAACTAGGCAAGATTGCCAGGCAAACTTGGGTGCATGGGGGGTGGGGGGGTGGAAGTAAGGGAAGATGGTCTGGGAGAGGGGAGAGGGGGAGGATTGGGGATGGCTTGGGGGAATGGGAGGGGGGAGGGAGGAAGCATGGTTGTGGGAGCAGGGAGGTTTATATCTCAGCTAAGGGAGCCATTTTAGGGTTTGCAAGAGACTTGAATCTGGAGGGGTTCCCAGTAAAAATTAAATAAAAAAATAAAAAAAATAAAAAATTAAAAAAAATAATTAAAAAAGAAAAGAAAAGAAAAGAAAAGAAAACTCTTTACTGAGTCAGGTAAGCCAGACCCAAAAAGAGGAATATGGTATGTATTCACTCATAAGTGGATTCTAGCCATAATTAAAGGTCTTTGAGCCTATTATTCGTGATCCTAGAAAAGCTGGATAGGAGGGTGAACCTGAAGAAAATTCAGGTAGTTTTCCTCCTGGAGTTTGGAAATAGACAAGAGTCCCAGGTAACCTTGGGTGCTTGGCGGGGGGGGGGGGGGGGGGGGGGGGGGGGGGGGGGTTGCTGGAAGGGGAGAGGGTTTGGGAGAAGGGAGCAGGGGAGGAATGGGGAATGCTCGGGGGACTGAGAGGGGGGGAGGGAGGAAGGATAGATATGGGATCAGGGAAGAATATACCTCAACTAAGGGAGTCAGTTTAGGGTTTACTAGAGACTTGATTATAAATGAGATCCCAGGTCCAAGGAGAGATCCTCAGATTGTTCTCTAGACAGAGGAGAGGGTGCCTGAACTGGCCTTGGCCCATAACCATACTGATGAATATTTTGCTTATCACCATAGATCCTTCATTTGGTGATGGATGGAGTTGGAGACGGCGATCCACATTGGAACACTGGACCTAGCTCCCTAGGTCCAAACGAGAAGCAGAAGGAAAGAAAACGTGAGCAAGTAAGGCAAGATCAGAGGGAACCTTCATTCGGCTAGGGATGGCGATACAGACGGAGACCCACACTGGAGCACTGGACTGAGTCCCCAAAGGTCCAAACGAGGAGCAGAAGGAGGAAGAAAATGAAAAAGGAAATCACTCCCGCGAGGGGTGCGATCACCCACTGATACAAGGGGACTGATCTAATGAGAGTTCACCAAGGCCAGTTGTCTGGGACTGAGCGAGCATGTAATCCAGCCAGATTCTCTGAAGGAGGCAGGATTCTCTGAATGTGGCTGGCCTGGAGTCTTCCTGAAAAGCCATTGACAATGACACTGGGGACTTGTTACCTCTGCATATACTGGATTTTTGGGATCCAGTCTGTTTGGATGCTCACCTTCCTGGACCTGGAGGGAGGGGGGAGGAGCTTGAACTACCCAGAGGGCGGGAGACCCTGACTGTTATTGGGGATGGAGAGGGAGGAGGGGAGGGAGTGGGGGGAGTGGGAGGGTGTTGGGAGGAGGGGCGGAAATGGAGATTTTTGTATTTTAATAAACTTTGGAAATAAAAAAAAAAGAGACAGCTTCCTGGTTCCTGCTACTGGTAGGATTGGCTCTGGATCGTTAGGGAGGTTCTGTTAAGGAATACTTAAATGGTTTCATGACAGCATGCAGTAAATCGTTTAATGGTCTCGACTTAGTCATACTGTAATTATGGAGCTGGGGAGGTGAACATAGGGCTCACAGAGTAAACATTCCTCTGCTGTATTGAAAGGCTTAGGACAGAGCCAGCATCCAGAACCATAACAACCACACTGCTTAGCAACTTTAAAAATGCTCATTGTCAGATAGGTATTTCAGATATACAATAGGACAAATTCATACATAATAGACCTCTAAGAGAGACACAGTGTCTTTTAAAATGTACATATGCTGAGAGAGAGAGGAAACACAGTATAGACAGCTAAAAAATAAATAGTTTTTAAAAAATACAACAAAGTCTTTAAAGATATAGTAAAATATTATTAAAAAGATACATAAAGATTGAAAAAATGCAGAGTGAGGATTATGTATATTATTGTTTCCTTTGAATTTACTGAATGCTTTTTGCAATTTCTTTCATTTTATTTCTTTTAAAATTAAACCAAACTATATTTTTTCATTTGACACAGCAATCCCAGGTTTCACTCCCTCCCACCCTCCCATTCCCTCCACCTACTAGCCACTCCTCAGAGAGGACAAGGTACATTGCTTTGGGGAAGGTTCAAACCCCTCCCCACTATATGCAGGCTGAGTAAGGCATCCATTCAAAGAGAGTATGTTCAACCAAAGCCAGGACAAGCAGAAGGGACAAATCCTGGTGTCATTGCCAGTGTCCCGCAGTCTGCCCCAGGCATACAACTGTCACCCACATTCAGGGGGACTAGTTTGGACCCATGGTGATTCTGATCCTGTTGAGTTGGAGTTGGTGAACTCCGTCCATATCATGGTCTTGACCTCTGCTCATATTCTCACTCCTCCCACTCTTCAGCTGGACTTTGGGAGCTCAGCCCTTTGCTCCACTGTGGGTCTTTGCCTCTGTTTCTGACAGCCACTAAATGAAGGTTCTATTGTAGCATTTAAGATATTCATTAGTCTGACTACAGGGCAAGGCCAGTTCGGGCACCCTCTCCTCTATTGCTTCGAGTATTAGCCATGGTCATCCTCTGGCCTTCTGGGAATCTCTCCAGTGCCACATCTGTTGTCAGCCCCATAATGGCTCCCTCAATCCAAACATCTCTTTCCCTGTTTCCTTCTTTGTCCTCCCTCCATCTGGACCATACCATTCTCTCAAGTTCTCCTCCCCACTTTTCCCTCTCCTCCACCTCTCCTACCTTTTGCTCCCACCAAACACAGTTCTTCTCAAGTCAAATATCAGGGTCTGGATGATTTTCACCAACACAGGATACTAAAAACCCCTACATCGGCGACACCAGTCTACAGAATGCAGCCTGTACCAAATATGGAACCCCACACAGACAGAAAGAAATGGTCAGTGTCTCCTCCAAGAGAGGCACATTGTGTGTACATCTGTTATATAAATCACACTTCTGTTCCTTGTCATGACACCAGATTCTCAGTCATAGGTTCCAATGAGTTCATCAACAGCTGGATCAAGCCACACCCCTGCTTTCTGCCTCCTCAACAGACACAGGGAAACATCTTTCTGAGGGCCGCTTTTACATCCTTATTCCTCAGAGAGTAAATGAGGGGATTCAGGGTAGGGCTGACTGCTGTGTATACTAAGGCAGCCACCTTACTATTTCCCAAGGAGGGTCCGGAGCCAGGCTGCACATAGGTATAGATGACAGTAGAGTAGTATAAGACGACCACCACCAGGTGGGCAGAGCCGGTGGAGAAAGCACGCTTCTTGCCCTCTGCAGAGTGGATGCGTAGGATGCTGGCAATAATGAAGCTGTAGGATACCATGGTAAACAGGAAGTTGACCACACCAAAATAAACATCTGCAATGACAGTCATGATGTTGTTGAGGGTGGTTGGGCTGCAAGACAGCAGTAGCACTGCTGGAATTTCACAAAAAAAGTGGTGTATTTGGTTGGGGCCACAGAAATGGAGTCGAGTCATCAGGTAAGTGTTCAGGGATGAGTTGATTGCACTGATGGCCCACACACTGCCCGCCAGCAGGACACAGACAGGTCGACTCATCAGCAGACTGTAGTGCAGTGGGCGACAGATGGCCACATAGCGGTCATAGGCCATGGCTGTGAGCAGCAGCAGCTCAGCTCCCAGAACCCAGGTTAGGAAGAAAATCTGGGTCAAGCATCCCTTATAAGAGATGTGGCTTCTCTTCCCCACCAGACCCTCCAACAGCTTGGGAATAACAGTGGATGTGCAGACAATGTCCAACAGGGCCAGGTTTGCAAGGAAGAAGTACATGGGGGTGTGAAGACTTGGGTTCAGGCTGATGGCTATGAAAATGAGGGTGTTTCCTATAACAGCCAGGACATAGAAAATGGAGAAAAAGGCCAAGGAACATGCCTGGAATGCACGATTTCCGGAAAATCCCTGCAGGACAAACTCTACCACAGCTGTGTAGTTGTTCATTGTGATTTGAGACTGAATCCCAGGGAGTTACTGTGACACAGCTGGGTATGGTCAAGGAGACACAGGGTGTAGAGCATCCTTCATCTCACATAGGGTGGAGCCAGGTGTGATCAGGAATGCTTATCATGGGTGCTGCTGTAGAAAGCACATAATTAACATGATGACATCATCTCTCAACATAGTGTGATAATCTAGCTCTCCACTCTGTACACAATAGACCCAAAACAGAAGAACATCCTGTCTGTTTTGGGCAATATCCTTCTGTAACATCTGTTAGCTTTTATATCGATCATGTCTTATGATATCCTGAGACCTGGAACTCCTATCAACATGTAATCTAGTCTACTAAAACATACCAAGGGACAATCTGGTCCCCAGCACAGGTATTTTAGGACCTAGAGATGCCCAGCCTTATCATGGGGTAGGCCAGGCTTCTCAGATGCAGGCTGCAAAACAGTTCTGGGGAAGCATGCTTGGGGGTCTAGAACATGAAGCATTAGCAGCATTCCATGCTGTTGGCATAGATGGTCCTGGCTCTTGGCGAATGAAATCAATATATTTTTTGTGAACACCACAACTGTCTATTTCTTCATGGCTTCCCTAAGCACTCCTTGTGGATAATAAACCCCCTGAGGTAGATAGGCATCTGCCCCCTTCTCTGGGCCTGGTGGAGGCTTGTGCCTGCCAGAGAAGGTGTCATACTCTGACAAGGCTGGAACACAGCATGAAAAGTATGGCCACAGTTCCAACCCAGGCCTCAAATTTCTAGGCTATCACCCTTGTCCCGTTTCAAGTCTTTCTTCCCTATCCTAATACACCCATCTGTTTCTAATTACTGAGGCATCTTCAAACATATGGACCTCTAAGGCTGAAAAGCAGGTGCATTGATTAGCATGTAGTTAAAAAAGATTCTACCTACTCTAACGTCTCCATGGAAATGAGTGGTCCAAGATCCTTCATCAAAATTCAATAATGGGCTATTGGTTACTTGGAAACAAAGAACTCCCAACAGGGTATGTCCTGAACATGGAAGCATGTTGTCTCCCCTGCAAATGCACAGACCAAGGCCTTTATCCTGCAGGGTAAGCCTGATAGCAGGACCTGAGCTTTTGATACCTCCACCCCACCACTTCCCACTGAAGAACCATGAAACCCATAGAGTCTCCAGGGCCAATACTTGTCCTTGAAAAAGCAAAGCGATGGTTGGACTGGCAGCATTCTCTGCAGATGCCCAATGGCCTCATATAGAACACAGGGCTTCTCAGTTTAGCCCCCAAATCTGTCTGTCTGTATCTCAACCCAGTAATTGTCTGCCTGCAGCTCTGGGTCACAGGAGGCTTTGAACACTGAACTCTGCACCAGATTCACAGAAAACCAACATGCCTCTCTCAGATCGCAATCTGCCTCAGAGCCAACTCACAGGACAAGCTTTTTGTTCAGCACTGACCAATGGCTCAGACATGTCCCAAAGCAGACCCACAGGGGCCAAGCTCTTAGTTTCAAACTGAAACTGTGAAGGAAAGTGACTCTGGTAACAGGGTAACAGTTTTTTAAATATTGGAATAGGTTAGGACAAAACCAAATATGTTGTGAGAATAATCAGACACACACACACACACACACACACACACACACACACACACACACACACACACGAAAAAGCAGGGAAGGTAAATGCCCATAGGAAAGAAGTGAGAAGCAGAGGATCAGCTCACATGGAAGAGAAGTTGTCCCTGAGTGCCCATCCAAGTCAGAGATGTCTGCATGTCATGGAGAACATACAGTGTGGCCAAATGATGAGAGTCCTGTGTCTCTCCTGTTTGCTGTTGACCTTAATGTATAGTCTGCCCCTTGGTGTGGACACTGAGATTGCTAGAGAGTGGCCCTCAGGGAGCAATTACCTACTTTGAGGCAAACAGGAGTTCCTATGGTGACCATAGTCTTCAAGCTGAAACAAACAGCCCTAAGCACATAGAAAGGAGGCACCTGAGGCCATATGCACAGGTCTAGGACACTGACCCCTCTGGTGATTTCTACGCTGGGGATACCCTCAAGACAGCTTGCCTGAGAGTCATTACCCATTTGATCCATGTAGGAAGATGGATTTCACATTAACATGCAATTCCTAAGCATATTCTGTGGGTTTACCTCACCTAACTATATCATCTTGGTGTGACAAAGTTCTATCAATAAACCAACACTGATTGCTCCATCATTGTATAGGGAGATTGAGCAAGGGCCACACTCATTGCATTGCATGGGGAGTGTGGTCAATATGGGACATCACAGTTGAGGTTGGTCACGAGTGTACGCATCTTTTCATTGCAGTTTTCAAACCCTCTCATGAGGACAGAGTGTGTGAAGTCTGTGGAGATGAAGATCAGCATCAGTAAACAGGACGTCAGTCCCACCACGTTCTGCGGCACTGGGTATAGATAACAGGGCACCTGAGTTCTTAGCAGCAGATCGGCTTCCCTGCAGAGACTGAGGTCACACAGCAGGTGGGAAAATCATCTCTTGCAGTCATAGAACAGGACAGAAAGTAACAAATTCAGAAACAGCCATTATAAGAAATCCAGAGGAGCTAAAATGATCTACATTTCACAAACCAAATGACCACTGGTCACCTTAAGTTCTAAATCCTCCAATGTCCTCGAACTCTCAATCCCTCACAAAACTTCACCCACTTAGCATAACAACAAATGCCACAGTTTCAGCCCAACTCAAGATTTGAGCAATTCCTAGAGGACATCAAGATGTGATCTGATGTCATCAGAGAGGCCTCCATTGGCAGTTGGTGGTAACAGATGCAGAGATCCACAGCCAAACATTAGGCAAAGAGAGAGCCCAACGTGGAGATCTCCATCAGGTCCTTCCCTTTGTAGCTCAGGGAACCCCAAGGAAGAAGGGGAGGAAGAATGGTAGGAACCAGAGGGGTCAAGAACACCAGGAGAACATGGCCCACAGAATCAACTGAGCAGGGCTTAGGGGCTCACAAACACTGAAGAGACAATCATGGGGACTGCATGAGTATACACTGGTTCTCTGCATGTATGTTATAGTTGTTAACTTGGTGCTTTTGCTGGACTTCTAACAGCAGAATTTGGGGTTGTCTCTGACTCTTCTGCCTGCTCTTCAGACCCTTTATCTCCTACTGGATTGGCTGGCACAGCTCTGATATGAGGGTTGGTGTCTAGTCTTCCTGGGTCTTGTTAGCCATGTTGGACAGATGTGTCTGGAAAACCTGCTTTTTTATAAACTGATCTGGAGTGGGTATTGGTATGAGGTGAAGGAGGTATTAAGAAGAGTGAAAGAAGGGGAAACTATAGTTTAGATGTATTAAAACATTAAGAAAATAAAAATAAATAAAAATAAGTTATGATATGAGCTTCAACTATATCTGATGTATCTAGTCAATTTTCCATGAAGAGATAATACTGTGTTATAAAACTTAAAAGGAATTAATGGGTTCCTGAAACACTGGCAAAAGGAAATCTCATGGTTCAAATCAAGTGACCATGTTTGTAGCATATAATCCTAAAAATTGGGGCTAATCAGTTTATGAGAAAGTGATACTTTTGAACCTCACTGACCAGGAGCAGTAATTTTCCACAAAGCAGGGAGCCCGATTATTCCAGTGATGAGGGGTGCCAGTATGACCATGAATCTAGTAACTGATGGTGTGGCTGGTGGGGACTCTGTTCCATCGGGGGAATTAGGCCTGGTGGTTGTGCTGGTGTAATGGTCGCTCTTCTTCAGTTAGCAGTGAAAGAAAAAGAGTAGGAGCTGTAAGATCAATAAATTGAGTGGGGTTTACAGCCCTGCATCTGGCCTCTCCTCTGCCCCTTGAAGCTGGCCACCCTATTTCATCTCTGGTATGGCACAGAATACAGGAAGCTTTGACTCCTGATGATCAGAAGGCACAATGGGCCAATTTTTAAATTTTTATTTTAGAGGCAGTTGTCAGATTATCCCCTATCCCACCCCAAATAGGAGAGAGGGCTCAGAAGACAACTGAGGGGAAGCTGCTCACGAAAGCACTAGGCAAGGTCTCAAGATATTCGATGGGCTCCTGCAGAACACACACAGCAACGTGTCCTTAGCAATAGCATGCCCAGCATATTAAAAAGACTGACATTACACAAAATATGTGTGTAGGAACCCCTGCTCATCACCTCTCTGGGACGTGGTAGAATGAATATTCATTATGGAGTCAGGTGGGTCTGTCTGGGCTACATCTAAGAAGAGCTGTACTTGGGATACCATGGTGGCTCCCTTATCTGATCTGAATAGAACCTTGGACCTTCCTTGCTTAGTAGGACAGGAGAGCCAAGTGTTGGCTCTTCGCTTTGCTTGTCTATACAGGAGTTCCCCTGTTGATGTCCTGGAGCTGCTTAGGGGATGTTGCACATGGGGTTGTTCAATGCCAGGTTTCAGTTACTGGATACCAAATTGTTCCCTTTACATTTGATTCTTTCCTATCCATCAGGTTGGCCATATAGAATTTCTGGGACCCCATTTCGTTATGATCTCTGAAGACAAATGTGTTAATATTTTAACACACCTATGTCAATCCAGTTACATGTACTAAACTCACTCCATAGCTTCAGAGAGGCAGGCATCAGATCTTGACCCCACTCACTCATGAAAAGTAGAAACACAACCCCACATCCATGCATGGATGTCTCCAGAGATCATCCTATTTTACAGCTTTACTGGTATTTCCTAAGCTTGGAATCCTTCATAGGGGTAGCCCTTGTGTGCCACTCCTGTCTAGCATGCCTACCTGTCTTATTGCATTGGGCTGGGAGGCTAGCCCACCTGGACAAAATCCTGAACTTCCTCCCACAAGATCCTTCTTCAGAGAACTCTCTGTTTCCACCTCTGGGTCTAGCCAACCTTCTTTCTGCCCAGACGTAAGGTGCTATCCTAATGAGCCTGTTTTTATATGTTACTTGCTCCATCCCCATTATAACTTTTAATATTCTTCCTTTGTTCTGTACATTTATTGTATGATTATCATGTGTCATGGAGAATTTTTTTATGTTCCTATCTATTTGTTGTTCTGTGTGTTTGTTATGCTTTGAAAGGCAGCTCCTTCTTTAAGTTAGGATTTTTTTTCAATGATTTTGTTAAAAATATTTCCTCTGATTTTGCCTGAGGTTCTTCTTCCATCCCAAGTGTTCCTATATTTAGAATTTTCACGGTGTCCCATATTTCCTGGATGTTTTGTGTCACGAAATTTTTGATTCAACATTTTCATTGTCTTTAATATCTATTCTTGTACCTTATCTTCAATTTTTGAGATTCTTCCTTCCAAGTCCAGTATTCTAATGTTGAGGCTTACCTCTGAGGTTTTGATGTTTCTCTTCCTAAACTTTTTATTTCCAGTTTTATCTCAGTTTGGGTTTTCTTTTATCCCCTCTCTCTCTCTTTCTGTCTTGCTTTTTTCTTTCTTTCTTTTCTTTTTTCTTTCTTTCTCTCTTTCTGTCTGTCTTTCTGTCTGTCTTTTTTTTTGATTTTTGAAATTGTTCTACACAGGGTTTCACTTTAGTTTTGGAGTGTGTCCTGGAACTAACTCTTGTAAACCAGGCTGACCTCAAACTCACAGAGATCCACCTGCCTCTGCATCCTGAGTGCTGGGATTAAATGCAAGCACCACCTACACCAGATGAGTTTGACTTTTCTTTAGTGATTCTGTTGTTTGTTTGTTTGCTTGCTGCTCTGTTAAAGGCTTCTTTTATGGCAGGAATTGCTGTCATTATATTCATTCTACTACTTGCGTTTTCAGATTCCTATAAAGAATTTACTCACTATTTAAGGACCTTGAACATATTCATAATTGCTATCAAGTATATTTGTTCTTGTTATGTAGATATTACGTATCTTGGGACCCACTGTAATTGCCTTAGTGGGTTTTTTCTCAAATAAACTAGTTTTTATTTATTTTCATTCATACAAAGAACCAGGAAGATCTCAAATAAATTTAAAAAAAATACAATCAATAGATTTAAAAACTGAGGCGAGATACATTAAAATTACCTGTCATAAATTTTTTTTAGAAAGTAATTTTATTAAATTATAAAAGTTTCCATTTCCTCCCCTCCTCCCACCACCCTCCCACTCCCTCTCCTCCTCCCTTTCCATCCCTAAGAGCAGTCAGGATTTCCTGCCCTGTGGGAAGTTCAAGTTCCTCCCCACTCCCTCCAGGTCCAGGAAGACGAGTGTCCAAACAGACTGGATCCCCAAAATCCAGTATATGCAGAGGAAACAAGTCCCAGTGTCATTGTCAATGGCTTTTCAGAAAGACTCTGGGCAAGCCACATTCAAAGAATCCGGCCACATTCAGAGTATCTGTTTGGATCGCGTCCTCGTTCAGTCCCAGTCCAACTGGCCTTGGTAAACTCTCATTAGATCCGTCCCCTTGGATCAGTGGGTGATCACATCCCTCGCAGTCCTTATTTCCTTTTTCATTTTCTTCATCCTTCTGCACCTCATTTGGACCTTGAGGGGCTCAGACCGGTGCTCCAATGTGGGTCTCTGTCTGTATCGCCATCCATCGTCGGATGAAGATTCCCTCTGGTCTTGCCTTCTTTGCTCACGTTCTCTTTCCTTCTGCTTCTCGTTTGGACCTAGGGAGTTAAGTCCAGTGTTCCGATGTGGGTCTTTGTCTTTATCTCCATCCATCGCCAGATGAAGGTTCTATGGTGATAAGCAAAATATTCATCAGTATGGTTATGGGCCAAGGCCGTTTCAGGCACCCTCTCTTCTGTCCAGAGAACAATCTGGGGATCTGTCCATTCTCTCCATACCTCTTCAATATAGTGCTTGAAGTTCTAGCAATAGCAATAAAACAACATAAGGGGATCAAGGGGATTCGAATTGGAAAGGATGAAGTTAAACTTTCGTTATTTGCAGACGATATGATAGTGTACATAAGCGACCCCAAAAACGCTACCAAAGAACTCCTACAGTTGATAAACACCTTTAGTAATGTGGCAGGATACAAGATCAACTCCAAAAAATCGGTTGCCTTAGTGGGTTTTTGTGGTAGCATCCTGTCTTGACTTGTGTGGTATTTGTGCTGGTTTCTAGGCATTTGGAATGGGATGACTGAAGTGAAAAGTGTTGATATCTGGTCTTGCCTTTCTTGGGTTGGTGTGCCATTTCTTGGATTCTGTTGTTCTGTATGGATCTTGTCAAAGTCTGGTGGCTGTGGGTGGCCCAGTAGTGAGTGCTTGTGCCTGTGACTGCATGGCAGAGTTGGATAGATGTGGGCAAGGAGAAAGGCTGAATGGGGTTTCAGAGCTAAGGGATCCTCTTCACACCTAGGATTGGGGTCCATACAGAGTAAGAAGTGTGGTAGAAAGAGAGTGTTCTGGAACTAGGCTAAAGTAAGCCAAAGAATTTTCTGGAAAGGACCCTGTGTCTGAACAAAAGTTGGAGTCTCCAGGGAATTGAAGTGAGACTAAGGGATCCTGGAAGCACATTGTTACTGGGTGTGGGTAAGAATGGAAAGATCATAATGGAGGGCAGGAAGGACAGTGTGGTTCACCTCCCAGGATCCCTACCAGGTGTGACTACTGGGAGTCTAGTTGAAAGCATTTGCGAGTTCTAGAACTTTAGAGGAAGGAATGGGAATGGGCTAGGTGCTTAGGAATGCAGATGAGATGGTCTACAGGAAGAAGATCTGGGTTCACTCCAAGGTTTGGTGGAGGATCCCAAGTTTGGGTGTGGAATGGGACTTGAATTTTAATCAGTCTGTTATAGGGCTGGGAATGAGATTGGAGAGTTTGGAATAGGGAAAGGAATAAGAGTGAGAAATACCTACCAGTCCTTGCCTGTTGTGGTCCTGTGGGTCCCTGATAGAGGGTCTTTATAGGTGTCTGTAAAGGGATGGGGAGAGACTAGATAAAGGGTATAGTATTTTGCCAGTTCCTCTGTAAGCCTAAAATTCTCTCAAAATGCTATTATTGACAAAAAATATCTTAGACTATGATAGTATTTTCACAGCACTCAACAGGAGAAACTAAAAATGAAAAAAGGGTTATTTTTGCCCTTAAAGGTGTGTGTGTGTATTGAAAATATGAAGACATATGGACTTTTAAAAATTAAAATAAAAATGCTTACACCACTTCTGAATTTTAAATAAATATAAAACTCTTCCTGTCTGTTTTCATATCAATACCAAGTTGTATTTATTTCTGTAGCTCGATAATAGAGCTTGATGTCAGAGATGGTGATGCGTCCAGAAGTTCCTTTATTTTACAGGATGGTTTTGGCTATCACGAATTTTTTGCTTTTTCATGTTTTTTTTTGAGGTCTGTTAAGATTTGTGATATGTGATTCCCTTCTGTGTGTTGTGAGTAGGTTTTATTACCATTGGTTAATAAAGATTTTGCTTTGGCCGGTGGTAGGGTAGAATATAGCAAGGAAGTATTTTAAAAACAAGATAGAAGAGGAAGGAAGGTAGAGTCAGGGAGCTGCCATGTTGCTTCCAGAGGAAAGATACCAGAGCCATATCAGTAAGACACAGCCTATATTGGAGATACACAGATGAATAGAAATGGGTTAATTTAAGATGTAAGGGCTATCTAGGAATATGCCTGATGTTGGCCAAACAGTATTGTAATTAATATATCTTTGTGTTATTACTTGTGTCTGTGTGGCCACAAAAGACAAAAAGCAGATCCTGATTACATAATGGCATTCAACATTCAGCAACGTGCATCCATGTAAAGCCTGAGAAAGCAACAAAAATGGCTTCTAGACACACAAAATGTGAGTCAACTGGAGCTTCTTGGTAGCCACATTTTTTTAGATAGGCTCTGTTTTGTGGCAGCTAACAGAAGTATTGTTCCTTTAAGAGAAAGCTTCTTGGTTCCTCATAGTTGTAGGAATGGCTCTGGATCTTTAGTGAGGTTCAGTAATTTAAAGCAGAGATAGAAGAAGAAAGAAGATGGACTCAGGGAGATGCCATGTAGCTGCCCTAGGAGAAAGACAACAAAATAGTACCAATATAGCCACAGCATTGTGAAGATACACAAATTAATAGAAATGGGTTAATTTTTTGTGTTATTATTCAGGTATAAGTGGCCAAGAAATAAAAATCAATCTCTGATTACATAACGGCATCCAACATTAGGCAACGTACATCCACATAAAGCCCCAGAGAGCTTACAAAAGGGCTTCTACACGCACAAAAATTCGAGTCAACTGGAGTTTCTTGGTAGTCACGTAGTTTTGAGATAGGCTATGCTTTCTGGCAGCTAACAGAGGTACTGCTCCTTTAAGAGACATCTACCTGGTTCCAGCTAATGGCAGGAATGGCTCTCTGGGTCTTTATGGGTGCTCTGTTACAGAGCCCTTAAATGGAGTTTGTAAGTAGCATGTGGCAAGTTGGTTAATGGTCTCGACTTAGTCACAGTATATCCATGGAGCTGGGGTGATGAACATGGGGCTCACAGAGCAAGCATACCTCTGCTAAATTGAAAGGCTGAGGGGTGGAGCCAGCATCCAGGCCATAGGAACCACACCACTTAGGATTTTAAAAAAAATACTTCTCGTCAGATAAGCATTTCAGATACACAACAGGACAAATTCAGACATTAATAGACCTCTAAGCAAGACACAGTGTGTTTAAAAAATGTACACAAGATTGGGAGAGATAGAAAAAAACAGTATCGACAGCCATAAAAAGAAATAGTTTAAAAAAACAAAGTCTTTAAAGATATAGTAAAATATTATCAAAAAAAACACATAAAGATTGAAATAAACGCAGTCTAAATTATGTTTTATAGTTTGTTTCCTTTGAATTTATTGAATGCTTTTTATGATTTCTTTCATTTTTTTCTTAGATATTAAAACAAACTAACTTTTTTTTTTGTTTTACATAGCATTCCCAGTTCTCCCTCCTTCCCATCCTCCCGTTTCCTCCATCTATCCTCCCACACAACCCACCACCCACTCCTCAGAGAGGACAAGTTACATTGCTTTGGGGGAAGGTCCAAGGCCCTCCCCACTATATCCAGGCTGAGCAAGGGATCTATCTAAAGAGAACAGGGTCCCCAAAAGCCAGTACAAGCAATAGGAACAAATCATGGTGCCACTGCCAGTGTCCTGCAGTCTACCCCAGTCATGCAACTGTTACCCACATTAAGAAGGACTAGTTGGGACCTATGCTGATCATCCCTGTCCAGCTGGAGTTGGTGAACTCCCGTTAGCTAGGATAAACTGTTTCAGTGCATGTCCCCATTATGGTCTTGACCTCTTTGCTCATATTCTCACTCCTCCTATTCTTCAACTGGACCTTGGGAGCTCAGGCCAGTTCTTTGCTGCAGGTTTCTGCCTCTGCTCCCATCAGCCACTGGATTAAGGTTCTGTGATGACATTTAAGTAATTATAGCTATTGAAATATGATTGTTTTAGCCTATAATTTCTTCCTTAAAAAAGATATTTATCTATCTGACTACAGGGCCAGGCCAAGTGGGCACCCTCACCTCTATTTCTGAGGGTCTTAGCAAGGATCGTCCTTGTGGACTCCTGAAATCTCTACAGTTCTGGTCTCTTGCCAGCCCCATAATGGCTTGCTCAATCAAGGTATCTCCTTCCTTGCTTCCATCTCTGTCCTCCCTCCATATTAACCATACCATTCCCTCAAGATCTCCTTGCCCCTACCCTTCTTCCTTTCTCCTCCACCTCCATCGTACTTTCTCCCCCAACCAGACACAGTTCTTCTGAAGTCAATATCAGGGTCTGGATGATTTTCACAACACAGGATACCAAAATCCCTACATCAACAACACCAGGCTACAAACGTGCAGCCTGTTCCAAACCTGGATGCCCAAACTAACAAAAAGAAATGACCAGTGGCTCCTGCAAGACAGGTACATTGTGTGTACATCTGCCACATAAATTGTACTCTGTTCCTTCCCATGGCATTAGATTCTCAGTCATAGGTTCCAACTAGTTCATCAACAGCTGGATCAAGCCACACCACTGCTTTCTGCCTCCTCAACAGACACAGGGAAACACCTTTCTGAGAGCCACTTTGACATCCTTATTCCTCAGAGAGTAAATGAGGGGATTCAGGGTAGGGCTGACTGCTGTGTACAATAAGGCAGCCACCTTGCTATTTTCCATGGAGGATCCGGAGCCAGGTTGTACATAAGTATAGATGATAGTGGAGTAATACAAGGTGACCACCATCAGGTGGGCAGAGCAAGTGGAAAAAGCACGCCTCTTGCCCTCTGCAGAGCGGATGCATAGGATGCTGGCAATGATGAAGCTGTAGGATACCATGGTAAACAGGAAGTTGACCACGCCAAAATAAACATCTGCTATGATAGCCATGATGTTGTTGAGGGTGGTTGGGCTGCAAGACAGCAGTAGCAGTGCTGGGATTTCACAAAAAAAGTGGTTTATTTGGTTGGGGCCACAGAAATGGAGTTGTACTAACAGGCTAGTGTTCACAGATGAGCTGAATGCACTGATGACCCACACACCACCTGCCAGCAGGACACAGACAGGCCGACTCATCAGCAGGCTGTAATGCAATGGGCGACAGATGGCCACATAGCGGTCATAGGCCATGGCCGTGAGCAGCAGCAGCTCAGCCCCCAGAACCCAGGTTAGGAAGAAAATCTGAGTCAAGCATCCCTTATAAGAGATGTGGCTGCCCTTCCCCGCCAGACCCTCCAACATCTTGGGAAGAACAGTGGATGTGCAGACAATGTCCAAAAGGGCTAGGTTTGCAAGGAAGAAGTACATGGGTGTGTGAAGACTTGGGTTCAGGCTGATGGCCATTAAAATGAGGGTGTTTCCTGTAACAGCCATAGTATAGAAAATGGAGAAAAAGGCCAGGAAGAAAACCTGGAACCCAGGATCTCCAAAAAATCCCTGTAGGATAAACTCTTCCACTGCTGTGTAGTTGTTCATTGCTATTTGAGACTCAGTCCCTGGGAGTTACTGTGACACAGCTGGACAAGGTCAAGGAGACACAGGGTGTAGACCATCCATCATCTCACATAGGATTCAGCCAGGTGTGAGTAGAAATTCTTGCTATCTGTGCTGTTGTTGCAGTAAAGCACATAATTAACATGATTACATCATCTCTCAACATAGTGTGCTAATCTGAACTCTCCACTCTGCATACAACAGACCCAGAACAGAAGAAAATGCTGCCTGTGGTGGGCAGTATCCCTTTGTAACATCTGCTAACTTTGATATTACTCATGCCCTGTGATATCCTTTGACCGGGAAATCTTAAAAGCATATGTGCCAGCCTTCTAAAACATACCAAGGAAATATGTGGTCCCCAGCACAGGTATTTTAGGATGTAGAGATGCCCAGCCTTATCAAGGGGTAGACCAGGCTTCTCAGATGCAGGCTGCAAAACAGCTCTGGGGAAGCATGCTTAGGGGTCTGGAGCATGGAGCAATGACAGCACAACATGCAGTCGGCACAGACGGTCCTGGCTCTTGTGGAATGAAATCTACAATCTCTTGTGAACACCACATCTGTCTATTTCTTTCTGGACACCCTAAGCACTCCTTGTGAATAATAAACTTAGTGAGGTAGATGGGCATCACCCCCCTTTCCCTGGCCTGGTGGAAGCTTTTCCAGGGCTGGAAACAGAGCATGAAAGGTGTGGGCACAGCTTCACCCAGGTCCCAAATTTAAAGGGTATCACCCTTGCCCAGTCTCAAGTCTGTCTTCCCTACACCTCGTTCACCCATCTATCTCTAATCACCCAGGACTCTTCAAACATATGGATCTCTCAGGCCTAGAAACAGGTGGATTGATTAGCATGTGGTAAAAATAAGTTCTACCCTCTCTAGTGACTCCATGGGACTGAGTGTTCCCAGACCCTTCTTGGAGATTCAGGGGTGGGCTGTTGGCTACATGGAAACAAACTACTCACACCATTGTATATCTTGAACAAGAAGTATATTTTCTCCCCCTGCAATTGTGCAGATCAAGGGCAGTCTCCTGCAGTTTGAGCTTGAGAGCAGGACCTGAGCTTTTGATACCTCCTCCACCTTTTCTCACTGTGGAAACAAGAAATTCATAGAGTCTCCATGGCCAATACTTGTCCATGCAAAAGAAAAGGTTGGTCTGTCAGCATCCCTGCAGATGTTCCATGGCCTCATATAGCACACAGGGCTTCTCAGTTGGGCCCCCAAATCCCCTCTGTCTGCCTCTCAACCCAGTACCTGTCTTCCTGCAGCTCTGCCCCAGATTCACAGGAAAACACCATGCCTTTCTCAGAGACCTAGGGCTGCCTCAGAACTAAGTCACGGGGCAAGTTTTCTATTCTGCACTGATCAATGGCTCACACAGGTCCCAAAGCAGACCCACAGAGGCCAAGCTCTTAGTTTCAAACTGAAACTGTGAAGGAAAGTGACTCTGGTAACAGATTTTTAAATATTGAAATAAGTTAACAAAACCAAATATCTTTTGAGAATAATCAAACACACACACACAGTGAGAGAGAGAGAGAGAGAGAGAGAGAGAGAGAGAGAGAGAGAGAGAGAGAGAAGCAGAGAAGCCCATAGGAAAGATGTGAGTACAAGAAGGATCAGCTCACATGGAAAGAGATGTTGTCCCTGAATGTCCATCTAAGTCCAAGACGTCTCCAAGATGGAGAACATGCAGTGTGGCCACAGGGTGAGAGTCCTGTGTTTTTTTTTGTTTGCTGTTGACCTTAAAGTAAGGCCTGCTCCTTGGTGCAGAGATTGAGATTGCTAGAGAGTGGCCCTCAGAGAGCAATTACCCACTCTGAGGTAAACAGGAGTCCCTATGGTGTCCATAGTCCCCAAGCTGAGACACCAGAACTTTTAGGCATAGTGAAAGTAGGCACCTGAGGCCATATGCACAGGTCTAGGACATTGACCTTTCTGGTGACTTCTATCTGAGGATGCTCTCAAGACAGCATGACTGAGAGTCATGTCCTTTTGATTCATGTAAGAAGATGGATTTCATGTTAATGTACAATTTTAAACATAGTCTATGGGTTTACCTCACATAACTATGTCATCTTGGTGTGACATTGCTCTATCAATAAACCAACACTGACAGGTCCCTCATCATATAGGGAGATTGAGGAAGGGCCACACTCATTGCATTGTATGGGGAGTGTGGTCAATATGGGACATCACAGTTGAGGTTGGTCATGAGTGTAGGCATCTTTTCATTGTAGTTTTCAAACCCTCTCATGAGGACAGAATGTGTGAAGTCTGTGGAGATGAAGATCAGCATCAGTAAACAGGACGTCAGTCCCACCATGTTCTGTGGCACTGGATATAGATAACAAGGTCCCTGCATTCTTAGCAGCAGATTGGCTTCCCTGCAGATCCAGAAGGCCCACAGAAGGTGGGTGAATCATCTCTTGCAGTCATAGAACAGTGCAGAGATTATCACTTTCAGAATCATCCTTTACAAAAAATCCAAGGGAGCTAAAATTATCACACTTCACAAATCAAATTACCACCGGCCACTTTTAGTTACAAATCCTGTAAAGTCCTTGATCTCTGTCTATATACACATTCTCAGTCCCTCACAAAACCTCACCCACTTAGCATGAGAGCAAATTCAACAGTCTTAGCAGTGCTCAAGATTTGAGCAATTCCTAGAGATGTGAATGATGTCATCAGAGAGGCCTCCATTGGCAATTGATGGGAACAGATGCTGAGATCCATAGCCAAACATTAGGCAGAGAGACCAACTTGGAGAGCTCCATCAGGTCCTTCTCTTTGTAACTCAGGGAATGCAAAGGAAGGTGGCAGATAAAGATTTGTAGGAACCATAGTGGTAAAGAACACCAAGAGAACATGACCCATAGAATCAACTGAGCAGTGCTCTTAGGAGCTCACAAAGACCCAAGAAGAGGCACAAGAATCAGAGACTCAAATTTTGACACACTCAGGAGTTGCATAAAAATACTAAGCTGTGCTGAGAAGTTCTATCCAGAGAGGTGAGTGGGTGCTCGCCTGGGCGCTCTGTCCCAGAAGAGTACACAGCCCCTCCCCCCTCAGCTTCTGCAGCAGGGTCTTTGGTGTTCCAACGGACCCTTCCCTGCCCCCACTACTGCCACCCTTTTGTCTCCTGGGTCCTGGAAATACCAGCTATCTCTGCTGCAGTGCTGAGGAGTTCTATCCAGAGAGTGCTGAGGAGTTCTATACAGAGAGTGCTGAGGAGTTTCATCCAGAGAGAAGGAGATGGGCAGGCGCCAATGCAAGAATTCCTCCAACAACCTGAAAGGCAACATGACATCTCCAGAATCCAGGGATCATGAAACTAGAAGAATTGAACACCCTACTCCAGAAGAAATAGAAGAAATCGACTCTAAGTGGATCTTTATGAAAATAGTAGAGGAACTTAAACAGGAGGTGAAAATCTGCCCTAAAGAAATGGAAGATAAGTATAACAAAAAGATTGAGGAAATGAATAAAGAAATGGAAGAGAAATACACCAAAAGGTTTGAAGAAATGAGTAAATCCGTAAATGAAATTCTGGGAAACCAAGAAAAAACAATCGAACAGGTAATGGAAACAGTTCAAGATTTGAAAACTGAAATGGAGGCAATGAAGAAATCACAAACCGAGGGCCGGCTGCCTATGGAAAGTCAAGGTAAACAAACAGAGACTTCAGAAACAAGCATAACCAACAGAATACAAGAGATAGAAGAAAGAATCTCAGACTCTGAGGACACCATAGAGAAATTAAACGCTCTGATCAAAGAAAACAGCAAATCCAACAAATTCTCATCACAAAACATTCAGGAAATGTGGGACACAATAAAAAAAAACCAAATCTAAGAATAATAGGGGTAGAAGAAGAAGAAGGATTGCAGATTAAAGGACCAGAAAATATATTCAACAAAATTATAGAAGAAAACTTCCCCAACCTAAAGAACGATATCCCTATGAAGGTTCAAGAAGCATACAGAACACCGAATAGACTGGATCAAAAAAAAATCCCCTCGCCATATAATAATCAAAACACAAAACATTCAGATTAAAGAGAGAATATTAAGAGCTGCAAAGGAAAAAGATCAAGTAACTTATAAAGGTAAACCTATCAGACTTACATCAGACTTCTCTATGGAAACCATGAAAGCCAGAAGGTCCTGGATAGAGGTACTGCAGAAACTAAGAGATCATGGATGCAAGTCCAGACTACTATACCCAGCCAAGCTATAGTTCACTATCAACGGAGAAAACAAAATATTCCAGGATAAAAACAAATTTAAACAATATGTAGCTACAAATCCAGCCTTACAGAAAGTATTAGAAGGCAAATCACAACCCAAGGAATCCAACATTCCTAACACCGCCTACAAAAACTCAAGCATCTAGCGACCCTTCACAAGCAGAACTCAAAGAAGGGAAAAACATACACTCCACTACCCCCCCACCAAAAAAAATAACCGGAGTCAACAAACAATGGTCATTAATATCACTTAATATCAATGGACTCAATTCACCTATAAAAAGGCACAGACTTAGAGATTGGATATGAAAACAGGATCCAACATTCTGCTGTTTACAAGAAACACAGCTCAACCACAAAGACAGACACCTACTCAGAGTAAAGGGCTGGGAAAAGGTTTTCCAAGCAAATGGACCTAAGAAACAAGCAAGTGTGGCCATTCTAATATCTAACAAAATTTACTTCAAACTAAAATCTATCAGAAGAGATAGAAATGGACATTTCATACTCATAACAGGAACAATTCATCAGGAGGAAGTCTCAATCCTGAATATTTATGCCCCTAATATAAAGGAACCCACTTATGTAAAAAAAACACTTCTAGAATTCAAGGCAGTCATCAAACCACAGACACTAATAGTAGGAGACTTCAACACACTTCTCTCACCAATGGACAGATCAATCAGACAGAAACCTAACAGAGCAATAAGAGAATTATTGGAGGTATTGAATCAAATGGACTTAACAGATATCTATAGAACACTCCACCCAAATAGGAAAGAATATACCTTCTTCTCTGCAGCCCATGGAACCTTCTCGAAAATTGACCACATACTCGGTAACAAAGCAAACTTCCACAGATACAAAAAAATATAAGTAACCACCTGTGTCTTGTCAGATCACCATGGATTAAAATTAGAATTCAACAACAATGCTTCCCCCAGGAAGCCAACAAACTCATGGAAGTTGAACAGTCAACTACTAAATCACCCCTGGGTCAAGGAAGAAATAAAGAAGATCTTCACCAACCCCTCATCAGACAAAGGTCTGATCTCCAAAATATACAAAGAACTCAAGAAACTAGGCACTAAAACTCTAATTAACCCAATTAAAAAATGGGGTACTGAACTTAACAGAGAATTCACAACAGATGAACTTCGAATGGCCAGAAGACACTTAAGGTCATGCTCAACCTCCCTAGCGATCAGGGAAATGCAAATCAAAACCACTTTGAGATACCATCTTACACCTGTCAGAATAGCTAAAGTCAAAAACACCAACGATAGCCTATGCTGGAGAGGATGTGGGGTGAGGGGAACACTCATCCATTGTTGGTGGGAATGCAAACTTGTGCAGCCACTGTGGAAATCAGTGTGGCGGTTTCTCAGGAAACTGGGAGTCAACCTCCCTCAGGACCCAGCAATACCACTCTTGGGAATATACCCTAAAGATTCCCTAACATACTACAAAAGCATTTGTTCAACTATGTTCATAGCTGCACTATTTGTAATAGCCAGATCATGGAAACAACCTAGGTGCCCCTCAATAGAAGAATGGTTAAAAAAGGTGTGGAACATATATACATTAGAGTTTTACTCGTCGGTAAAAAACAATGACATCTTGAATTTTGCATGCAAATGGATGGAAATTGAAAACACTTTACTGAGTGAGGTAAGCCAGACCCAAAAAGAGGAACACGGTATGTATTCACTCATAAGTGGATTCTAACCATAATTAAAGGTCTTTGAGCCTATTATTCGTGATCCTAGAGAAGCTAAATAAGAAGATGAACCTGATGAAGATTATTTAGCTATCCACCAGGAGGTAGGAAATAGACATGAGTCCCAGGTAACCTCGGGTGCATGGGGGGGTGGGAGGGTCGATGGAGGGGGAGAGGACTAGAGAGAAGGGAGTAGGGGAGGAACGGGGAAAGCTTGGTGGCCGGGGATGGGGGGGGAGGGAGGTAGAATGAATATGGGATCAGGGAGCCATTTTAGGGTTTACAGGAAACTTGATTATATATGGGATCCCAGGTCCAAGGAGAAATCCCCCAGATTGCTCTCTGGACAGAGGAGAGGGTGCCTGAATCGGCCGTGGCCCATGACCATACTGATGTATATTTTGCTTATCACCATAGATCCTTCGTCTGGCGAAGGACGGCTATGCAGTCGGAGGCCCACATTGGAGCACCGGATTGAGCCCCCCGAGGTCCGGAGGGGGAGCGGAAGGAGGAGGAACATGAAAGACGAAATCAGTACTGCGAGGGATGCTATCACCCACTGATACAAGGGAACGGATCTGATGAGAGTTTACCAGGGCCAGCCGGACTGGGACTGAACGAGGACGTGATCTAGCCAGATTCTCGGAATTTGGCCGGATTCTCTGACTGTGGCTGGCCCGGGGTCTTTCTGAAAAGCCATTGACTATGACACTGGGACCTGTTTCCTCTGCATGTGCTGGATTTTGGGGATCCAGTCTGTTTGGATACTCACCTTCCTGGACCTGGAGGGAGGGGGAGGGAGCTGGAGCTTCCCACAGGGCAGGAAATCCTGACTGCCCTGGGGGACGGAGGGGAAGGAGGGGGGGGAGTGGGGGGAGTGGGAGGGTGTTGGGAGGGGGGGCGGAAATGGAAACTTTTATAATTTAATAAAATTTACTAAAAAAAAAAAGAAAGAAATAAAAGTCTTCCTTGAATTTGATGAAAACAAAGACACAACATACTCAAACCTATGGGACACTATGAAAGCAGTGCTAAGAGGAAAGTTCATAGCACTAAGTGCCCAATTAAAGAAAATGGAAAAAGCACACATTGGAGACTTGACAGCACACTTGAAAGCTCTAGAAAAAAAAGAAGCTGATTCACCTAGGAGGAGTAGAAGACTGGAAATAATCAAACTGAGGGCTGAAATCAACAAAATAGAAACACAGAAAACAATCCAAAGAATCAATGGAACAAAAAGCTGGTTCTTGGAGAAAATCAACAAGATTGACAAACCCCTATCCAAACTAATCAAACGGCAGAGAGAGAACATGCAAATTAATAAGATCAGAAGTGAAAAGGGGGACATAACCACAGACACAGAGGAAATTCAGAGAATCATTCGAAATGGGTTAATTTAAGATGTAAGGGCTATCTAACGATATGCCTGATGTTGACCAAACAGTATTGTAATTAATATACCTTTGTGTTATTATTCTTGTCTGTGTGACCATAAAAGAGAAAAAGCAGATCCTGATTACATAATGGCATTCAACATTAAGCAACGTGCATCCACGTACAGCCTGAGAAAGCAACAAAAAGGGCTTCTAGACACACAAAATGTGAGTCAACTGGAGCTTCTTGGTAGCCACATTTTTTTAGATAGGCTCTGTTTTGTGGCAGCTAACAGAGGTATTGTTCCTTT
The DNA here is from genome assembly GCF_982192425.1 of Myodes glareolus. Classification (NCBI taxonomy): domain Eukaryota; kingdom Metazoa; phylum Chordata; class Mammalia; order Rodentia; family Cricetidae; genus Myodes; species Myodes glareolus. Next base: position 63,799,007 of record NC_142032.1, on the reverse strand, counting down.
AAGAGAAAGCTTCTTGGTTCCTCATAGTTGTAGGAATGGCTCTGGATCTTTAGTGAGGTTCAGTAATTTAAAGCAGAGATAGAAGAAGAAAGAAGATGAACTCAGGGAGATGCCATGCAGCTGACAAAGGAGAAAGACAACCAAACAGTACCAGTATAGCCACAGCATTGTGAAGATACACAGATTAATAGAAATGGGTTATTTTTTTGTGTGTTATTATTCAGATATCAGTGGCCAAGAAACAAAAATCAATCTCTGATTACATAACGGCATCCAACATTAGGCAACGTACATCCACATAAAGCCCCAGAGAGCTTACAAAAGGGCTTCTACACGCACAAAAGTGTGAGTCAACTGGAGTTTCTTGGTAGTCACATAGTTTTGAGATAGGCTATGCTTTCTAACAGCTAACAGAGGTACTGTTCCTTTAAGAGACATCTACCTGGTTCCAGCTAATGGCAGGAATGGCTCTCTGGGTCTTTATGGGTGCTCTGTTACAGAGCCCTTAAATGGAGTTTGTAAGCAGCATGTGGCAAGTTGGTTAATGGTCTCGACTTAGTCACAGTATATCCATGGAGCTGGGGTGGTGAACATGGGGCTCACAGAGCAAGCGTACCTCTGCTATATTGAAAGGCTGAGGGGTGGAGCCAGCATCCAGGCTATAGGAACCACACCACTTAGCATTTTAAAAAAATACTTCTTGTCAGATAAGCATTTCAGATACACTATAGGACAAATTCAGACATTAATAGACCTCTAAGCAAGACACAGTGTGTTTTAAAAATGTACACAAGATTAGGAGAGAGAGAGAAAAAAAACAGTATAGTCAGCCATAAAAAGAAATAGTTTAAAAAAACAAAGTCTTTAAAGATATAGTAAAATATTATCAAAAAAGCACATAAAGATGGAAATAAACGCAGTCTGAATTATGTATATTATTTTGTTTCCTTTGAATTTATTGAATGCTTTTTATAATTTCTTTCATTTTATTTCTCTTAGATATTAAAACAAACTAACTTTTTTTTTCATTTTACATAGCAATCCCAGTTCTTCCTCCTTCCCATCCTCCCATTTCCTCCATCTATCCTCCCACACAACCCACTACCCACTCCTCAGAGAGGACAAGTTACATTGCTTTGGGGGAAGGTCCAAGGCCCTCCCCACTATATCCAGGCTGAGCAAGGGATCTATCTAAAGAGAACAGGGTCCCCCAAAGCCAGTACAAACAATAGGAACAAATCCTGGTGCCACTGCCAGTGGCCTGAAGTCTACCCCCTCGCCATGCAACTGTTACCCACATTCAGAGGGACTAGTTGAGACCTATGCTGATCATTCCTGTCCAGCTTGAGTTGGTGAACTCCAGTTAGCTCACCGAACTAAACTGTTTCCGTTTAAACAGTTTCATAAACTGTTTCCGTTTGTGTCCCCATTATGGTCTTGACCTCTTTGCTTATATTCTCACTCCTCCTATTCTTCAACTGGACCTTGGGAGCTCAGGCCAATGCTCTGCTGCAGGGTTCTGCCTCTGCTTCCATCAGCCACTGGATTAAGGTTCTGTGATGACATTTAAGTAATTATAACTATTGAAATATGATTGTTTTAGCCTATAATTTGTTCCTTAAAAAAGATATTTATCTATCTGACTACAGGGCCAGGCCAAGTGGGCTACCTCTCCTCTATTTCTTAAGGTCTTAGCAAGGGTCGTTCTTGTGGACTCCTGGAATCTCTACAGTTCTGGTCTCTTGCCAGTCCCGAAATGGCTTGCTCAATCAAGGTATCTCCTTCCTTGCTTCCATCTCTGTCCTCCCTCCATATTAACCATACCATTCCCTCAAGATCTCCTTGCCCCTACCCTTCTTCCTTTCTCCTCCACCTCCATCGTACTTTCTCCCCCAACCAGACATAGTTCTTCTGAAGTCAATATCAGGGTCTGGATGATTTTCACAACACAGGATACCAAAATCCCTACATCAACAACACCAGGCTACAAACGTGCAGTCTGTTCCAAACCTGGATGCCCAAACTAACAAAAAGAAATGACCAGTGGCTCCTGCAAGACAGGTACATTGTGTGTACATCTGCCACATAAATTGTACTCTGTTCCTTCCCATGGCATTAGATTCTCAGTCATAGGTTCCAACTAGTTCATCAACAGCTGGATCAAGCCACACCACTGCTTTCTGCCTCCTCAACAGACACAGGGAAACACCTTTCTGAGAGCCACTTTGACATCCTTATTCCTCAGAGAGTAAATGAGGGGATTCAGGGTAGGGCTGACTGCTGTGTACAATAAGGCAGCCACCTTGCTATTTTCCATGGAGGATCCGGAGCCAGGTTGTACATAAGCATAGATGATAGTGGAGTAATACAAGGTGACCACCATCAGGTGGGCAGAGCAAGTGGAAAAAGCACGCCTCTTGCCCTCTGCAGAGCAGATGCGTAGGATGCTGGCAATGATGAAGCTGTAGGATACCATGGTAAACAGGAAGTTGACCACGCCAAAATAAACATCTGCTATGATAGCCATGATGTTGTTGAGGGTGGTTGGGCTGCAAGACAGCAGTAGCAGTGCTGGGATTTCACAAAAAAAGTGACGGATTTGGTTGGGGCCACAGAAATGGAGTTGTACTAACAGGCTAGTGTGCACAGATGAGTTGATTGCACTTATGGCCCACACACTGCCCACCAGCAGGACACAGACGGACCGACTCATCAGCATGCTGTAGTGCAGTGGACGACAGATGGCCACATAGCGGTCATAGGCCATGGCCGTGAGCAGCATTAGCTCAGCCCCCAGAAACCAGGATATGAAAAAAACCTGGGTCAAGCATCCCTTATAAGAGATGTGGCTGCCCTTCCCCGCCAGACCCTCCAGCAGCTTGGGAAGAACAGTGGATGTGCAGGCAATGTCCAAAAGGGCTAGGTTTGCAAGGAAGAAGTACATGGGAGTGTGAAGACTTGGGTTCAAGCTAATAGCCATGAAAATGAGAGTGTTTCCTGTAACAGCCATAGTATAGAAAATGGAGAAAAAGGCCAGGAAAGAAGCCTGGGACCCAGGATCCCCAGAGAATCCTTGCAGAACAAAGTCTACCACATCCGTATAGTTGTTCATCGCGATTTGAGATGAGCCCCTGGGAGTTACTGTGACACAGCTGGGCAAGGTCAAGGAGACACAGCGTCCATCATCTCACATAGTGTGCAGCTGGGTGTGAGTAGAAATTCTTGCCATCTGTGCTGTTGTTGTAGAAAGCACATAATTAACATGATGACATCATCTCTCAACATAGTGTGCTAATCTGAACTCTCCACTCTGCACACAACAGACCCAGAACAGAAGAAAATGCTGCCTGTGGTGGGCAGTATCCCTTTGTAACATCTGCTAACTTTGATATTACTCATGCCCTGTGATATCCTTTGACCGGGAAATCTTAAAAGCATATGTGCCAGCCTTCTAAAACATACCAAGGAAAAATGTGGTCCTCAGCACAGGTATTTATGGACCTAGAGATGCCCAGCCTTATCAAGGGGTAGGCCAGGCTTCTCAGATGCAGGCTGCAAAACAATTCTGGGGAAACATGCTTGGGGGTCTGGAGCAGTGACAGCACAACATGCAGTCAGCACGGACGGTCCTGGCTCTTGGGGAATGAAATCTACAATATCTTGAGAACACCACAACTGTCTATTTCTTTCTGGACACCCTAAGCACTCCTTGTGAATAATAAACTTAGTGAGGTAGATGGGCATCACCCCCCTTTCCCTGGCCTGGTGGAAGCTTTTCCAGGGCTGGAAACAGAGCATGAAAGGTGTGGGCACAGCTTCACCCAGGTCCCAAATTTAAAGGGTATCACCCTTGCCCAGTCTCAAGTCTGTCTTCCCTACACCTCGTTCACCCATCTATCTCTAATCACCCAGGACTCTTCAAACATATGGATCTCTCAGGCCTAGAAATAGGTGGATTGATTAGTCATGTGGTAAAAATAAGTTCTGCCCTCTCTAGTGTCTCCATGGGACTGAGTGTTCCCAGACCCTTCCTGGAGATTCAGGAGTGGGCTGTTGGCTACATGGAAACAAAGAACTCACACCATTTGTATATCTTGAACAAGAAGCATATTTTCTCCCCCACAATTGTGCAGATCAAGGGCATTCTCCTGCAGTTTGAGCTTGAGAGCAGGACCTGAGCTTTTGATACCTCCTCCACCTTTTCTCACTGTGGATCCAAGAAACTCATAGAGTCTCCATGGTCACTACCTGTCCATGCAAAAGCAAAGGTTGGTCTGTCAGCATCCCTGCAGATGTTCCATGGCCTCATATAGCACACAGGGCTTCTCAGTTGGGCCCCCAAATCCCCTCTGTCTGCCTCTCAACCCAGTACCTGTTTCCTGCAGCTCTGGGTCTCAAACGTCTTTGATCCCTGAGCTCTGCACCAGATTCACAGGAAACCACCATGCCTTTCTCAGAGACCTAGGGCTGCCTCAGAACTAAGTCACGGGGCAAGTTTTCTGTTCTGTACGGATCAATGGCTCAGACAGGTCCCAAAGCAGACCCACAGAGGCCAAGCTCTTAGTTTCAAACTGAAACTGTGAAGGAAAGTGACTCCGGTAATAGATTTTTAAATATTGAAATAAGTTAACAAAACCAAATATCTTGTGAGAATAACCACACACACACACACACACACACACACACACACACACACACACACACACAGAGAGAGAGAGAGAGAGAGAGAGAGAGAGAGAGAGAGAGAGAGAGAGAAGCAGAGAAGGTAGATGCCCATAGGAAAGATGTGAGTATAAGAAGGATCAGCTCACATGGAAAGAGATGTTGTCCCTGAATGTCCATCTAAGTCCAAGACGTCTCCAAGATGGAGAACATGCAGTGTGGCCACAGGGTGAGAGTCCTGTGTTTTTTTTTTGTTTGCTGTTGACCTTAAAGTAAGGCCTGCTCCTTGGTGCAGAGATTGAGATTGCTAGAGAGTGGCCCTCAGAGAGCAATTACCCACTCTGAGGTAAACAGGAGTCCCTATGGTGTCCATAGTCCCCAAGCTGAGACACCAGAACTTTTAGGCATAGTGAAAGTAGGCACCTGAGGCCATATGCACAGGTCTAGGACATTGACCTTTCTGGTGACTTCTATCTGAGGATGCTCTCAAGACAGCATGACTGAGAGTCATGTCCTTTTGATTCATGTAAGAAGATGGATTTCATGTTAATGTACAATTTTAAACACAGTCTATGGGTTTACCTCACATAACTATATCATGTTGGTGTGACATTGCTCTATCAATAAACCAACACTGATTGGTCCATCATCGTATAGGGAGATTGAGGAAGGGCCACTCTCATTGCATTGTATGGGGAGTGTGGTCAATATGGGACATCACAGTTGAGGTTGATCATGAGTGTACGCAACTTTTCATTGCAGTTTTCAACCCTCTCATGAGGTCAGAGTGTGTGAAGCCTATGGAGATGAAGATCAGCATCAGTAAACAGGACGTCAGTCCCACCACGTTCTGTGGCACTGGGTATAGATAACAGGGCACCTGAGTTCTTAGCAGCAGACTGGCTTCCCTGCAGAGCCAGAAGTCCCACAGCAGGTGGGTGAATCATCTCTTGCAGTCATAGAACAGTGCAGACATTATCACTTTCAGAATCATCCTTTACAAAAAAATCCAAAGGAACTAAAATTATCACACTTCACAAACCAAATGACCACCGGCCACTTTTAGTTACAAATCCTTTAAAGTCCTTGATCTCTGTCTATATACACATTCTCAGTCCCTCACAAAACCTCACCCACTTAGCATGACAGCAAATTCAACAGTCTTAGCAGTACTCAAGATTTCAGCAATTCCTAGAGATATGAATTATGTCATCAGAGAGGCCTCCATTGGCAATTGATGGGAACAGATGCTGAGATCCATAGTCAATCATTAGGCAGAGAGAGAGAGTCCAACTTGGAGATCTCCATCAGGTCCTTCCCTTTGTAACTCACGGAACACAAAGGAAGGTGGCAGATGAAGATTTGTAGGAACCAGAGGGGTCAAGAACACCAGTAGAACATGACCCATAGAATCAACTGAACAGTGCTCTTAGGAGCTCACAAAGACCCAAGAAGAGGCACAAGAATCAGAGACTCAAATGTTGACACACCCAGGAGTTTCATAATAATACTAAGCTGATCCTAGCACTCTGGAGGCAGAGGCAGGTGAATTCCACTGAGTTCAAGACCAGCCTCATATACGGAGTGAGTTCCAGGATAGCCAGGACTGTTATACAGAGAATCCCTGTCTCAAAAAAAAATTCTGGATAAAAGGTTTAATATATATGCAGAGGGCCTGGTACAGACCCATGTGTGCCCTGTGCTTTCTGCTTCAGTTTCTGGAAGATCACATGGGCCTTGCTCAGATGATTCAGAAGGCCTTTCTCCTTGTATCCTTTTAAACTGTCAGATGCTGAAATTTAACTGACTCCTTTTACAAAGTTTCCAGATGCTTGTTTCTTATGCAAGAGTCTGATGCAAGCCATAGATAATTACAATTACCACATCCTGCTACAGAACTCTAGCATACAGTCCAGCCAGTTATACAATGGAATGTAACATTGCTAAATGTGCTGGATAGTTTTACGTCAACTTGGTATAAGCTAATGACATCTGAGATGAGGGAACCTCAGTTTTAAAAGATGTCTCCATAATATTAAATTGTAGACAACACTGTAGGGCATTTCCTTAATTGGTGATCCGTGGGGAAGGCCCAGTCCATTTTCATGGTGCCATCCAAGAGCAGGTGGTGCTGGCTTCTCTAAGGAAACAGGCTGAACAAACCAGAAAGAGCAAGCTTGTATAAGGCATTCTTCCATGGCTCCTACATCAACTCCTGCCTTCAGATTCCTGCTCTCCTTGAGTTCCTACTCTCACTGCTTTTTTCAAAAATGTATTTTATTTTACTTTTCTAAAAAGAAAACATGTTGTGGGATTATCTTCTGCTGCCTCAGCCAATAGTCGCTGAAGCACGAGCCCACAGTGCAGCGGGGAGCGACTTCTGCTCCATCAGCCAATAGCCGCTGAAATACCAGCCCACTGGGGCGTGGTATATTTCTCTTTTAAGAAGAGACACAGATCCGGATCAGACTCTCTTGGTTCCGGCTCTTGGTTCCGGCGCTTGCTCCCGGCTCCTGCTCCAGCGACTAGGCTCCCTTCCTGACGGTTTATGGTGTATGTAAGTTTTACCCCCCAAAATAAATAACCCCTTAAAACATAACTGGTGTGGGATTGATTCGCCGATAATTGGCGCCCAGCGTTTGGTTTAAGAACCGCCCCACCCCCCCCACCCCCAGCTCGGCCTCCCAGGATACACAGGTCCGGACAGTCTCTGCTGGCTTACTTTGCCCTGTTCGGCACGGATTTTTAAATTTTTCCTTGCAACGTGATTCAAAGAGCTCACAGCGCAAGCTCCCTTTGAAGTTCCAGCAAGCTGTTTGAAATCCCTGCCATCCGCCATAACTGATTAGGAGTGCTGCAAGCAGCTTGACCCTTAATCCCAGCACAGGGACACGGGGCCCAAAGCACTAGGCCTCTTTAGCAAAAGTGCAGTGGCTGTGTCACGACCCTCTGCATCGGGTTGAACAGAGCAGCAGGGCCTTGTTTATTGCCTTGTTTATTGGCCACTAGAAGCTCTCTGACATTTTGTGATCTGTGGATTTAACCTCTGGATTTGAGTGTATATATTCTAGAGTTTACTTCCTGAATCAACACCACTGCCATGTGGATTCAGGTGCGCCCCACCTCCTACTGGCAGGCAACGGTCATTACAGGTAAGATTTTTCTTTTCGGTTGAAAATACATACATACATACATACATACAAGTACAATTTCCTTTGATTGAAAATGTCAGAAAATATTACTATCCAAAAGTTCAATGTTTTTTTTTTTTAAATTGCGCTATGGAGGATATTCTGAAGGATGTCTCAGATATTCCTCTTACTTTGTTATTCCTGGGATCTGTTGCTTTTCTGGTGTTTGGCTATTTTATAAGAAAGATACAGTCCTTACAGACTGAATCTACAATGCTGAGGGCAGAGATTAAAACCTTAAGAACAATTCAGACTGATACCAACCTCCTCAAAAAAGAGTTTGGAGATTTCAAGGAAGAAACTAGATCAGAGTTTGGAGATTTCAAGGAGGAGACTAGATCAGAGTTTGGAGTTTTCAAGCAGGAGACTAGATCAGAGTTTGGAGTTCTCAAGGAGGAGACTAGATCTTTGTTTGATATGACTCGGTCGACTGACCAAAATATCAAGAAGGTACAGTCTGATATTGCTTCTTTAGAAGGGAGCTTCACTGCTCTGGAGGAGGGGACAACCAAAATGACTCATAACCTCCAGTCCATGACTGTAAGTGCTGAAACATTAGCTGAGAGGTTTATAACCATTGAATGTGAAAATCGGACTTTATCAAAAGGGTATGATAGATTAATCGACAGGATTTCCATACAAGAAGACACAGTACATGCCATGAGGATTATGTCCAAGGAGGAGATCGTATCTCTAACGGACAAGCTCCACGCCTTGGAATTATCAATGAAGGCGATTGTGTCCAAGGAGGAAATAGTGTCTCTGACGGACAAGCTCCATGCCTTAGAATCATTAATGAAGGCTTTGGAGCATAATACTGGACAGGAGATTCAGGACTTACAGAAGGCAATGGTGAGCAGATTTAATAAGATTGAGGAAATCATAGACTCTGATGAACAGGAGCAAAAGGTAGAAAGGCAACCTTCACCTCAAAAAACTCTCAATCTACATAGAGTTATACCTGCCTTTCCAGTAATAACATCAGAAAAGATAACTGGCTCCAAAAACCCTAAGGTCATTAAAGAACATACATGGGAGCCTATACGTATGAATGATCTGAAAGAATTTAAACAAGCAATTGTGAATTATGGACTACATTCATCCTTTGTTAGGGAGATGTTAAAATCCTGGGCTCTGAGCAACAGGGCCACCCCTCAAGATTGGAACCAGCTCACATCAGCTGTCCTCGAGAACGGACCTTTATGACATTTCAAATACCTATTCAAACAAGAGGCCAGACTTTTACAACAACAAGAATCGGCTAAAGGAATTGAGGTTTCTCTAGATCAAATTCTAGGTGAAGGACCTTACTCTGATCCTCAGGAACAAGCTCTTTATGATGAAAACATTTTATCCATATGTGCTACAGCAGCTCTAAGGGCCTGGGACAGGGTTCAAGACTCAGGTCAGAGAGTAGAATCGTATGTCAGGGTCAAACAGGGTCAGAGAGACCCCTTTAGTGACTTTTTGCAACGACTAACTAAGGCTGTACAAATAGGGATACCTGATCCAGAAGCAAGAAATATAGTAATTGAGTCTTTGGCATATGAGAATGCCAATGTAGAATGCAAAAGGATCCTGGGGCCTTTAAAGCTCAGATCAGCGCCTTTGGATGAATGGGTTTTACATACAATGAATGTTGATACATTTGATTATGGCAATGAAACATGGGTACAAGAAGCAATTTCCAAAGGTAAAAGGAGACATCAGATTACAAAATGCTTTCATTGTGGCAAAATGGGACACATGAAAAGGGACTGCAGACAATGGAATTCCAGGAATAATGCCTCTTCTAGGAATAACAGGAATAGGAGGACTCAGCCTTCAGGTTTATGTAGGAGATGTGGAAAGGGCAGGCATTGGACGAATGAGTGTAGGTCAACAAGAGATAAACAGGGCAACCCGTTGCCATTGGGAAACTCAATAGGGGGCCTCTCGAAGGCCCCCATGGCAAATGTGGTCCGGTCATTTCCGATCACTGCAGAGAACATGCCTCTTCAGGGAAATTAGAATGCCCCATGCCTGCTGTTAAAAGCAATAACGGCCTGAAGGATGAGTTAATTGTGGTGAATGAATCAAGAAATCTAAGAGGACAAAGTAAACGAATATTCTGGCAGACTTCTATAAATGAACAAAGACCACAGCTAAGAGTGTGTGTAAATGGCAAACTTATTACTGGCTTACTGGACACAGGTGCGGATGTAAGTATCATTACTCCAGAGTCTTGGCATCCGCATTGGCCTCTTCAGGAGGTTCTTAGGAATTGGAACCCTATCTCAAGTAAGAAAAAGCACGAGATGGGTCAATTGTATAGGTCCAGACGGACAAATAGGAAAACTAAGGCCATATGTAGCAAATATTGCAGTGAATTTATGGGGCCGTGACCTATTGCAGCAATGGAATACCCAAATTAACATTCCTGCTGCTTCCAGAGCCTATATTTCTGAGGACAATATTACAAGATATTACAGATGGTGGAAACCAGCCATTAGAGCTATACAAGAACACAACACAATTGATGGCCCTTCAGAGGTACCAACAGCCATGCCTCCACAATGGTTGACTGAGAAACCAATATGGACTAAACAGTGGCCTTTAGCTGAGGAAAAGTTACAGGCTTTAGAACAGCTGGTACAAGAGCAATTAGATGCTGGACATATAGAAGAATCTACCAGCCCTTGGAACTCTCCTGTATTTGTTGTTAAGAAAAAATCTGGTAAATGGAGAATGGTGACAGATCTTAGAGCTATCAACAAGGTTATTCAACCTATGGACCCTCTGCAATCTGGAATTCCTCTGCCCTCCCTGTTACCAAAGGGATGGCCTCTTATAGTTATTGATCTGAAAGATTGTTTCTTCACTATACCATTACAAGAAAAAGATAGAGAAAAGTTTGCCTTCACAGTGCCTACCTATAATAACTCTCAGCCTGCAAGGAGGTACCAGTGGACCGTCCTCCCACAGGGAATGTTGAACTCTCCCACCCTGTGCCAATATTTTGTTAGCCAACCATTGAAAATTATTCGCAAACAATTTCCTAAGTCCATAATATACCACTATATGGATGATATCCTGATATCTGATCAAAATAAAGACACCTTAGAAAAACTGTTTGAAGAAGTAAAAATAGTATTACCTAAATGGGGATTGCAAATTGCTCCTGAAAAAATTCAGAGAGGAGATTCTGTTAATTATTTAGGTTATAAAATAGGCTTACAAAGAATTAAGAGTCAAAAGGCACAAATCAGGAGAGACCGGTTACGAACTCTTAATGACTTTCAAAGATCATTAGGAGACATTTCCAGCCTACAACCAGCTGTTGGGATAAAACCTGATCTAATAATTCATTTAAACAAAACCTTAGATGATGACAAAGATTTGAATAGTCCCAGAGAGCTAACAGCTGAAGCAGAAAAGGAACTGATGATGGTTGAGGAAAAATTACAGGAGGCACATGTAGATAGGGTGGATCCAAATCTTAGTTGCATTCTAGTTATATTGTCTTCCAGAATTTCTCCTACAGGAATTTTAATGCAGAGGGAAGATACTATTTTAGAATGGATCTTTTTACCACACAAACCAAGTAAAAAATTAAAAACTTATGTGGAAAAAGTCTCTGAATTGATTATAAAAGGAAAATTGAGACTTTGTTAATTAGCAGGTATAGACCCAGCAGAAATTATAGTGCCTTTCACTGCTGATGAGATAAAAAAAGTTGTGGGAAGACAATGAACCATGACAAAGAGCTTGTGCTATTTTTTTTGGGAGAAATCAATAACAATTACCCAAAAAGCAAGAGACTTAACTTTATAAAGAGAAGTTCTTGGATCCTCCCTCGAATTGTCCGTGATGCTCCAATAACCGGAGCCCATACATTTTATACCGATGCTAATAAATCAGGGAAAGCAGGTTACAAATCAGAAGAATTGAGTAAAGTGGAACAAAGTCCTTATGATTCTGTCCAGAAGGCAGAATTATATGCCATCCTTATGGTGCTTAGGGATTTTAAAGAATCTCTTAATATAATTACTGACTCACAATATGCAGAAAGAGTTATTTTGCATATTGAAACTGCTGAATTTATACCTGATGGTACAGAACTGACCTCATTGTTTATCCAGGTACAAGACATGATCAGAAACAGGCTCTGCCCTATGTATACAACGCATATCCGATCCCATACAGGTCTGCCAGGTCCTCTAGCACAAGGTAATGCAGATATTGATCAATTATTGATTGGTAGTGTGCTGGAAGCATCTGAATTTCATAAAAACATCATGTCAATAGCAAAGGCTTGAAAAAAGAGTTTTCTATTACATGGCAACAAGCTAAGGAGATTGTAAAGAAATGCCCTACTTGCTCTTTTTATAACCAAACACCATTGCCTGCAGGGACTAATCCCAAGGGTATTAAAAGGAATGAAATTTGGCAGATGGATGTGTTTCACTTTCTAGAATTTGGCAAATTAAAATATGAACATCACACCATTGACACTTATTCAGGCTTTCAGTGGGCAACTGCTTTAAGCTCAGAAAAAGCTGACTCAGTAATCACACATTTATTAGAAGTTATTGCCATTATGGGTATACCTGCACAAATAAAAACAGATAATGGTCCAGCTTATGTATCTAGGAAAATGAAACGATTTTTTGCTTATTATAATATTAAGCATGTTACAGGTATACCATACAATCCTACAGGTCAAGCAGTTATAGAAAGATCAAATCGTACTATAAAGGATATGCTAAACAAACAGAAAGGTACGAAAGATACCCCCAGAAATAGATTGCATAATGCTTTATTAACCTTGAATTTTCTTAGTGCTAATGAGAAAGGAACAACAGCAGCAGAGAGGCATTGGATAATGGAAAAAACTTCTGAACTAAACCAACCTGTTTATTTCAAAGACGTGCTGACCTCTCAATGGAGGCCAGGAGATGTGCTACGTTGGGAAAGGGGTTTTGCTCTTGTTTCCCAGGAGAAGAAAAATTGTGGATACCATCAAAATTAATAAAGGTTCGATTTTAAGAGGAGAAACCTCTTGGAAAGGAGAAATGACAGCTCATCCACAATGATGATATTCATACAGTTGGTAAGAAAAACATATAGAATGGGGGCAGGGTTCTGTTCTTATCTCCACAGGAAAACACTGATTTTTGAAAAGTTCAAGGGACCCTGGATATTTGAATACTGACAGATGGAAAATAATGGCCCAATAGGGACTATCAAGAAAACTGAATAGGTTCTGTAAGTAAAATATACTAAATCATATTTCTAAATTTATAGAGCTGGTTTTAGAGTTGGACTCTGGCTCAGTCCCTCTCTAATTCCAAGCCTGTTGTTAAAAGAAAAACTCAGAGTTTCTGGAGTTTCTGTCTCATGTCAAGAGCCATGATATGGGACAGAAAGGAATATGAGTTTAGAAAACATCTTTACTTTTCTTCATATCTATCATACCTTTCATTAAATATATCTATCATGTCTTTCATTGAATATATGTATGTCTGTATATGTCTATATGATTAATATATGATTATATATTATTATAATCATATAATATATGATATTAATATATGATTAATATATGATTATTGTTTAAGTTTTCCACAGTGAACAATAAGTTTTTCCTGCAGTGACATTTGAAGTTTCCAGGAAGAAGATGGGGCCCCAAAACAACAACTCCACCTGGTTGAGATAACACAATGATACTGATAGCACTACTACAAGACCTGTTTTGGGTACCAGCTGCACAAGACGATTCCAACGTGGTTAGCTGAAATGATGCACATCTTGTACAACATTCTGGCCAGACCTCCACAAAATATTCAGAGACTATTTGCAATTTTAAAAGACATTGATCTTGAAATTTAACCATCATTTTACTTTCACAGGATCCCCCAGAAAGAACGTCGCCCCCATGACAGCTGGAAGTAATTCTAGAGAACGACGTCCCCTCTCCCAGTAAAGTTTGTTCTTGGGTTTGGGACATCATTTAGGGGTTGGTTATAATTAGTATAGGGTTGAGGGTTGGGGGAGGAATTTTATAAGCGCAGAAATCTTTAAAAAAAAAAAGGGGATAATTGGATTATGGGATAATAGCTTTGTACTTGTGAGTTATTGTTTTTAGACAAATATATTGGTATTGATTCTTATATATTGATACAAAGTTAAATTATGTTGACTATTTTATGCATGCATGCTTCTACCTCTGTTTAAAACATTTTTATATATTGACATATATATATATATATATTGTATTGATATATGTATATTTTACCATATTGCATTGTACACTTCTACCTCTGATCAAGATACTTATATATTGTTTATGTATTGATATATATATTTACCATATTGCAATGTATACTTGCACATTGTTTATATTTGGAGGTCACATTGTCCTCATTTATTGCACAGTTGTTTATTATCTCAGTCTTTAAGTTAAATAGATATTGAGAATTATATAGAACAATAGTCATCTAAATTTGACATTTATAATTAGACTAATCAGGTTCTTTAGATATATAGAGATTATATTCAGTATAGATAGATAATCTCCAACCTCTTCAAAGAGCTGTAGAAAATGGCCTTTAATCTAACTCAGAGTTCTGTGGTAGTGAGACACAAATACTCCTGGCAACACTGACCTATTCCCGGGAGAATGTTGAGCACCAAAGACACTCCACCTGGAGCCTTTCTTCTTGGCAGAACTGGCCTTTGGGTAAATAAATGCCCATATCTCAACTACTGACAGAGTTTCAGAATATCCGTAAATGGATAAAACAGGACTGTCATATCCTGCCAAGACAGGGTAAGATAGTTTTGAAAAGTTCCTTGCCTTTGAAAATGGTATGTCAGTTACATTAGGCCTTAGCCAAAGTTGATTGCTTCAATGCTGCAAATGTGACTTTGGGTGTTTGCCCAGGTAGCCAGTTGTCTCTATGATTTGTTACATGTTTTGGAAGTTTGATTGCACTTCCTAATTACTCAGGTAACATTATTTCCCTTCTCAGATCTTTGATGGGATTGAAGATTATATAAACGTAGTTACTTTCCTTTCATGACTTGGCCAAGTTATTTATTATACAAGACTTTAGCTAGTTAGAATAGGATATTTGTACTTATTGTATATAATTGTGTAGGTTTGTACTTACTGTATATAATTTCGTAGTAGGCTTAGAACTCTCTTACTTAAACAAAAGGGGGAGGTGTTGTGGGAGTATCTTCCGCTGCCTCAGCCAATAGTCGTTGAAGCACGAGCCCACAGTGCAGCGGGGAGCGACTTCCGCTCCATCAGCCAATAGCCGCTGAAATACCAGCCCACTGGGATGTGGTATATTTCTCTTTTAAAAAGAGACACAGATCCGGATCAGGCTCTCTTGGTTCCGGCGCTTGCTCCCGGCTCCTGCTCCCAGCTCCTGCTCCAGCGACTAGGCTCCCTTCCTGACGGTTTATGGTGTATGTAAGTTTTACCCCCCAAAATAAATAACCCCTTAAAACATAACTGGTGTGGGATTGATTCGCCGATAAAAACAAACTATCCTTTTCCATTTTACACACCAATCCCAGTTTCTTCTCTCTTCCCTCCTTCCATTCTCTCTACCTATTCCCCCACACCACCCCACATCCATTTCTCAGAGACAGTAAGGCACGTTGCTTTGGAGAAGATCCAGTGCCCTCCATACTATATCAAGGATGTGCAAGGTATCCATTAAAAGAAAATAGGTTCCCTTAAAGTCAATAGAAGCAGCAGGGATAAATTCTGGTGTCACATAGCATGTTCATCTTTCTGGGTATGAGTTTCCTCACTCAGGATGGTATTTTCTAGTTCCATTCATTTGTAGGCAAATTTCAAGATGTCAGGGTGTGTTTGTTTGTTTGTTTGTTTGTTTTGTTTTGTTTTGGTTTTGTATCACTGACTACTACTCCAATGTGTAAATGTGTCACATTTTTCTTATCCTTTCTTTGGCTTATGAGTATCTAGCCTATTTCAGGTTCATGCTGTTAAAAATAATGCTGCTATGGATTCCTGCCCAGACCACTGAAGAAGCAATATCCTGCCTGCAGCAAGGTAGGATTACAGGCAGGGACATTTCTGGTCAGCAAGGGGCAGTGATCCTGTAGCAGAAGATACAATGGAGGGGTAAGTGTGCTCCTGACCCGCCCCAGAAGCCCGGCAAAGGAACACACAATTTTCCCGCCACACTTATCTAACTGGGTATTCAAAGGGGCAACTTCCCCCAGCTAAGCCCTCTCTCCTCCTACCCCATCCCTGCTTTCAGCCAGGAACCCCTTCCCTTCCTTCCTCCCTTATTCGGGGCATAAAATACCCCAACCCAACCTGTGTGGGCACAGGGACAGGGCTGTAAGTGCAACTCGGCAGGAGAGAGTTCCTTTGTTTTAATAGCCTGCCTGCAGCAAGGTAGGACTGCAGGCAGGGACATTTCTGGCCAGCAAGGGGCACTGATCCTGTAGCAGAAGATCCAGTGGAGGGAAGAGCCATTGGAGAGCATCTGAAGGAAGAGATGGGCAGGCGCCAAGGCAAGAATTCCTCTAACAATCTGAAAAACAACATGAAAACACCAGATCACAGCAATCTTACTACAGAAGGACTTGAACACCCTATTCCGGAAGAAGTGGAAAACAGTGTCATTATGAAAGCAATAGAGTCCCTTAAACAGGGTATGAATAACTCACATAAAGAAATGGAAGAGAAGTATAACAAAAAGATTGAAGAAATGAGTAACAATTGTAAGAGAAGTATAACAAAAAGTTTGAAGAAATGAGTAAATCCATAAATGACACCCTGGGAAACCAAGAAAAAACAAACAGGGAATGAAAACAGTTCAAGAATTGAAAACTGAAATGGAGGCAATGAAGAAAACACAAACCCAGGGCCGGCCCGATATGGAAAAGCTAGGAAAACAAACAGAGACTTCAGGAACAAGCATAACCAATAGAATACAAGAGATAGAAGAACGAATCTCAGATTATGAAGACACCATAGAGAAAATAAACGCTCTGACCAAAGAAAACAGCAAATCTAACAAATTCTCATCACAAAACATACAGGAAATCTGGGACATAATAAAAAAACCAAATCTAAGAACAATAGGGGTAGAAGAAGGAGAAGAATTGCAGATCAAAGGTTCAGAAAATATATTCAACAAAATTCTAGAAGAACACTTTCCCAACCTAAAGAACGATATTCCTATGAAGGTTCAAGAAGCATACAGAACAGCGAATAGACTGGATCAAAAAAAAAAACATACCCTCACCATATAATAATCAAAACACAAAGCATTCAGATTAAAGAAAGAATATTAAGAGCTGCAAAGGAAAAAGGTCAAGTAACTTATAAAGGTAAACCTATCAGACTTACTCCAAACTTCTCTATGGAAACCGTGAAAGCTAGAAAGTCCTGAAGGAACTAAGGGACCATAGACGCAAGCCCAGACTATTATACCCAGCCAAGCTATTGTTCACTTTCAACAGAGAAAACAAAATATTCCAGGATCAAAACAAATTTAAACAATACGTTGCTACAAATCCAGTCTTACAGAGAATATTAGAAGGAAAATCACAACCCAAGGAAGCCAACATTCCCAACACTGCCTACAATAACTCAGACATTTAGCGACCTTTCACAAGTACAACTCAAAGAAGGAAAACACATACACACTACTACCCCCCACCCCAAAAAAATGACCGAAGTCAACAACCACTGGTCATTAATATCACTTAATATCAATGGACTCAATTCACCTATAAAGAGGCACAGACTTAGAGATTGGATATGAAAACAGGATCCAACATTCTGCTGTTTACAAGAAACACAGCTCAACCACAAAGACAGACACCTACTCAGAGTAAAGGGCTGGGAAAAGGTTTTCCAAGCAAATGGACCTAAGAAACAAGCGGGTGTGGTCATTCTAATATCTAACAAAATCGACTTCAAACTAAAATCAATCAGAAGAGATGGAGATGGACATTTCATACTCATAACAGGAACAATTCATCAGGAAGAAGTCTCAATCCTGAATATCTATGCCCCTAATATAAAGGCACCCACATATGTAAAAGAAACTCTTCTAGAACTCAAGGCAGTCATCAAACCACACACACTAATAGTAGGAGACTTCAACACTCCTCTCTCACCAATGGACAGATCAATCAGACAGAAACCTAACAGAGAAATAAGAGAATTATTGGAGGTATTGAATCAAATGGACTTAACAGATATCTATAGAACACTCCACCCAAATAGCAAAGAATATACCTTCTTCTCTGCAGCTCTTGGAACCTTCTCGAAAATTGACCACATACTCGGTAACAAAGCAAACTTCCACAGATACAAAAAAATATTAATAACCACCTGTGTCTTGTCAGATCACCATGGATTAAAGTTAGAATTCAACAACAATGCTACCCCCAGGAAGCCAACAAACTCATGGAAGTTGAACAGTCAACTACTAAATCACCTCTGGGTCAAGGAAGAAATAAAGAAAGAAATTAAAGTCTTCCTTGAATTTAATGAAAATAAAGACACAACACACTCAAACCTATGGGACACTATGAAAGCAGTGCTAAGAGGAAAGTTCATAGCACTAAGTGCCCAATTAAAGAAAATGGAGAAAGCACACATTGGAGACTTGACAGCACACTTGAAAGCTCTAGAAAAAAAAAGAAGCTGATTCACCCAGGAGGAGTAGAAGACTAGAAATAATCAAACTGAGGGCTGAAATCAACAAAATAGAAACACAGAAAACAATCCAAAGAATCAATGGAACAAAAAGCTGGTTCTTGGAGAAAATCAACAAGATTGACAAACCCCTATCCAAACTAATCAAACGGCAGAGAGAGAACATGCAAATTAATAAGATCAGAAATGAAAAGGGGGACATAACCACAGACACAGAGGAAATTCAGAGAATTATTAGCTCTTACTACAAAAGCCTATATGCCACACAATTGGAAAATGTAAAAGAAATGGACATTTTTTTATATAAGTACCATATACCAAAGTTGAACCAAGAACAGATGAACAATCTAAATAGACCTGTTAGTCGCGAAGAATTAGAAGCTGTTATCAAAAATCTCCCTACCAAAAAAAGCCCAGGACCAGATGGTTTCAATGCAGAATTCTACCAGAACTTCCAGGAAGAGCTAATACCTATACTCCTTAATGTATTCCACAATATAGAAACAGAAGAGTCATTGCCAAACTCCTTTTATGAAGCTACAGTTACTCTGATACCAAAACCACACAAAGACACAACCAAGAAAGAGAATTACAGGCCAATCTCACTCATGAACATCGACGCGAAAATTCTCAATAAAATACTGGCAAACCGAATCCAAGAAAACATTAGAAAAATTATCCATTATGATCAAGTAGGCTTCATCCCAGAGATGCAGGGTTGGTTCAACATACGCAAATCTATCAATGTAATCCATCATATAAATAAACTGAAAGAAAAAACCATATGATCATTTCACTGGATGCTGAAAAAGCATTTGACAAAATTCAACACATATTTATGATAAAGGTGTTGGAGAGACTGGGGATACGAGGATTATTCCTAAATATAATAAAAGCAATATACAGCAAGATGATAGCTAACATCAAATTGAATGGAGAGAAACTCAAAGCCTTTCCACTAAAATCAGGAACACGACAAGGCTGTCCACTCTCTCCATACCTCTTCAATATAGTGCTTGAAGTTCTAGCAATAGCAATAAGACAACATAAGGGGATCAAGGGGATTCGAATTGGAAAGGATGAAGTTAAACTTTTGTTATTTGCAGATGATATGATAGTATACATAAGCGACCTCAAAAACTCTACCAAAGAACTCCTACAGCTGATAAACACCTTTAGTAATGTGGCAGGATACAAGATCAACTCCAAAAAATCGGTTGCCCTCCTATACACAAGGGTTAAAGAAGCAGAGAGGGAAATCAGAGAAACATCACCTTTCATGATAGCCACAAATAGCATAAAATATCTTGGGGTTACCCTAACCAAGGAAGTGAAAGACCTCTTTGACAAGAACTTTTAAGTCTTTGAAGAACGAAATTGAGGAGGATACCAGAAAATAGAAAGACCTCCCTTGCTCTTGGATTGGGAAAATCAACATAGTGAAAATGGCAATTCTACCAAAAGCAATCTATATATTCAATGCAATCCCCATCAAAATCCCATCAAACTTCTTCACAGACCTTGAGAAAACAATAATCAGGTTTATATGGCAAAACAAAAAACTCAGGATAGCCAAAACAATCTTATACAATAAAGGAACTTCTGGAGGCATTGCCATCCCTGACTTCAAACTCTATTACAGAGCTACAGTATTGAAAACAGCTTGGTATTGGCATAAGAACAGAGAAGTCGACCAATGGAATCGAATAGATGACCCAGATATTAACCCACAAACCTATGAACACCTAATTTTCGACAAGGGAACTAAAGGTTTACAATGGAAGAAGGAAAGCATCTTTAACAAATAGTGCTGGCATAACTGGATGTCAACCTGTAGAAGAATGAAAGTAGATCCATATATATCACCATGCACAAAACTCAAGTCCAAATGGATTAAAGACATCAATATTAGTCTGTCCACTTTGAACCTGATAGAAGAGAAAGTGGAAAGTAGTCTACAAGATATAGGCACAGGAGACCACTTCCTAAGTAGAACCCCAGTAGCACAGACAATAAGAGAATCAATGAATAAATGGGACCTACTGAAACTGAGAAGCTTCTGTAAAGCAAAGGACACTGTCAGTAAGACAAAAAGGCTACCTTTGGACTGGGAGAAGATCTTCACCAACCCCTCATCAGACAAAGGTCTGATCTCCAAAATATACAAAGAACTCAAGAAACTAGACACTAAAACTCTAATTAACCCAATTAAAAAATGGGGTACTGAACTGAACAGAGAATTCACAACAGATGAACTTCGAATGGCCAAAAGACACTTAAGGTCATGCTCAACCTCCTTAGCAATCAGGGAAATGCAAATCAAAACCACTTTGAGATACCATCTTACACCTGTCAGAATAGCTAAACTCAAAAACACCAATGATAGCCTATGCTGGAGAGGATGTGGAGGGAGGGGAACACTCATCCATTGTTGGTGGGAATGCAAACTTGTGCAGCCACTGTGGAAATCAGTGTGGCGGTTTCTCAGGAAACTGGGAGTCAACCTCCCTCAGGACCCAGCAATTCCACTCTTGGGAATATACCCAAGAGATGCCCTATCATACTACAAAAGTATTTGTTCAACTATGTTCATAGCTGCACTATTTGTAATAGCCAGGACATGGAAACAATCTAGGTGCCCCTCAATAGAAGAATGGTTAAAAAAGGTGTGGAACATATACACATTAGAGTTTTACTCAGCGGTAAAAAACAATGACATCTTGAATTTTGCATGCAAATGGATGTAAATAGAAAACCCTTTACTGAGTGAGGTAACCCAGACCCAAAAAGAGGAATATGAACCTTCATCTGGCGATGGATGGAGATAGAGACAGAGACACATATTGGAACACTGGACTTAACTCCCTAGGTCCAAATGAGAAACAGAGGGAGGGAGATCGTGAGCAAGGAAAGCAAAATCAGAGGGGACCTTCATCCGACGATGGATGGAGATAGAGACGGTGACCCACATTGGAGCTATGGAAGTCAGAACCGCGAAGGGTGCGTTCATCCACTGATACAAGGGGATTGATCGAATGAGAGCTCACCAAGGCCAGCTGGACTGGGACTGAACGAGCATGTGATCAAACCGAATTCTCTGAATGTGGCTGACATGGGGGCTGACTGAGAAGCCATTGACAATGGCACTGGGTCTTGTTTCGTCTGTATGGACTGGCTCTTTGGGATTCTGGCCTGTTTGGATGCTCACCTTCCTGGACCTATGGTGAGGTAGGTGGAGAGGGCGTGGGGGGAGCGGGAGGGTATTGGGAGGAGGGGAGGAAGTGGAAAGAGTGTTTTTCGGATACTTGAATAAACAAGTCTAACGGAAAAAAAAGAATGTATTTGGTAGCTCCCATCACCTGTAGGAGTAAGTTTCTCTGATGATGACTGAGCATAACAATGTCAGTAGGAGTCAATTTATTAGCAGAACAGTAGTGTTTTTATTTCCCTTATATCCATGATTTATCCTAGTCACAGATTCTTGGCTTCTTGTTCTCAGAGTGGTCATTAAATCTATTAGGATAGTAATTGGTTACTCCCATAACTTTCGTGCCCTTATTGTACCAACCTATCATTTAACAGATCACCATTATAGACACAGGAATTGTAGCTCGGTTGGTGTTTACATTTCATGTCTGCTAGCATATAGAGTACCTTCCAGCATCATGAACACTAGTCAGTAGGGTTAAAGGCTCTAGGAAAACACCAGTTTGAATTTTTCATTTTCGAAGCCTTTTGTAGCTATTATCTTTCAGCAATAGGGCCATACTATCAGTTTGTGGCAATCAACTAAACCCTCGGCAATAGCCTTGTTTTGGAGTTTCCATGAGGTTCCCATCACCAATAACACAATTGGTGTAACAAATTCCTGGCACTGGAGGCTTCACTTGATGACAAGAGAAAGCAAGTTGGTGCTTTGTCTCCCCTACTTTTTTGGTGATTCCTTTTAGATTTCTATCTCATATATATGTATTTTGAGAAGATTCTATTTTTGTAGTCTTCACTATGACCCACCAAGTGTCTTTTTTTTTTTGTTTTGTTTTGTTTTTTGATTTTTCGAGACAGGGTTTCTCTGTAGTTTTTGGTGCCTGTCCTGGAACTAGCTCTTGTAGACCAGGCTCCACCAAGTGTCTTTTATATTTATCTGTTCCTCCTTGTATTCCTTCCCTTGCCTGACTTCTGTTCCTCTTTCTACTTGATCCTCTTGTTCCAGTCTTCCCCTACCAACCCTACATTCATAACTATATTCTACTTCCCATTTTTTCAGGTGGTCCTTTTCTCCCACTAATACCTTACTCTATACCTAATCTCTGTGATTATATATCAAACACTTAACATCTAAGACTCACATACTCTTTCCTTGTGCTAAAGTTCTAGACTATCTCCATATTCACATCTATCAGAGTCAGTGTGTCTGGCCTGACATTGAGTTCCTTGTTTCACATAGAGTTGAACTTCATGCCAGTTGATGAATTCAGGTCAATTTTAATTCTTCTACATGCAGACATTCAGTTTGATCAGCACCATTTGTTGAAGAGACTGTCTTCTATTTATTTATTTTTGGTATGTATTTCTAGCTTCTTTATCAAAGATCAAGTATTCACTGGTGTGTTGACTTATGTCTGGATCTTTCGTTTGGTTCCATTAACCAGTGGGTCTATTTCTATGCCAGTACCATGCTGTTTTTACTGCTATAGCTCTATATTTCCATTTGAGATCAGGGATGATCCATCGGTTCTGTTCATTTATTATTCAGTATTATTTAAGGTATCTTTTTCTGTTTGTGTGTGATGCTGGAAAATTATCTTTCTGATTTCTGTGAAGAATTGTGTTGGTATTTCAGTGGCAATTGCATTGACTTTGGAGATTATTCTTATTGGGAAGGTTATTTTCACTATTATCAATCCTACTGATCCACAAGCATAGGAAATCTTTCCACAAACTGATATCTCCTTCAATTTAATTCTTCAATGTCTTAAAATTTTTATTATATAATTATTACACTTGCTAGGTTAGAGTTATCCCAAGTTATTTTTGAGGTTATTGTGAAAGATATCATTTCCCTAATTTCAATCTCAGACTACTTGTCATTTCTGTATAGGAGGGCTACTGATTTCTTATGTTATTTTATGTCCTGATACTTTGCTGATGGTTGATAAAATTTTCTACCAGAATATTCCTGGTAGAATTTTTAGTGTCATTTATGTATAAAATCATATCATCTGCAAAGAAATATACTTTGACCTTTTCCTTTCCCATTTGTATCCCATGTTCTACTTCAGTTTTCTTCAAGCTCCATTTAAGACTTCAAGTATTTTCTTGGTGGTAACACACACCTTTAATCCCAGCACTCAGGAGGCAGAGGCAGACAGGTCTGTGACTTCAAGGCCAGCTTGGTCTATACAGCAAGTTATAGGTCAGGCATGACTACATAGGAAAGCTCTACCTTGGGTAAAAAGACTTCAAGTATTTATTGAGTAGGTATGGAGAAAGTGGGCATCCTTGTCTACTTTCTGGTTTTAGTATAAATGCTAAGAGTTTCTTTTCATTTAGGTTGATGTTCATTGTAGGCTTGCTGTAAATCACCTTTTTTGCTGATGAGTTATGTGCCTTGTGTCTCTAGTCTCTCTAGTACTTTTATTATGAAAGTGTGTTGGATTTTTTTCCCAAGGTTTTTCTGCATCCTTTGGGATATTCACGCAATCTTTGTCTTTCAGACTGTTTATGAGGTATATTACATTTACTAATTTTTGTATATTGATCCATTCGTGCATCTATGGAATGAAGTCACTTGATCATTGTGGATAATCTCTTTGATATGTTCTTAGATTCAGTTTGAAAGTAGTGAATTTTTTTTTAGTTCTTACATCTCATCTCTCTTTATAAGGGAAACAGTTCTGTAATTCCATTTCTTTGTTGTTTCTTTATGTGGTTTAAGTATCAGGCTAATTGTGGCCACTAGAACAGCATTAGGAAATGTCCCTTCAACTTCTATTTTATGTGAAATAATTGAGAAGGTTTAATGCTAATTATGTTAATTAATTAATGTTAAATATGTTAATTAATGTTAATAATGCTTTTGGGTTGGGGGACTTTCAATTACTGCTTCTAAGGTTTATGGATTTGTTTAAAATGCTTATCTGATCTTTATTCAACTTTGCTAGGTCATATTCATCCAGAAATTTATCAATTTATTCTAGGTTTACCTGTTTCTTAAAGTGAAGATTTTGAAAGTATATCCTGTTGACTTTCTGAATTTCTGCGATATCTGTAGGCTCCATTGCAAGAATTCCTCCAACATCCTAAAAAGCAATATGGTAATACCAGAACCCAGCAGACACACAACAGAAATTCTTGATCATCCTAACCCAGAAGATGTAGAAGAAAAAGAATTTAAATGCATCTTCATGATAATGATGGAGACCTTTAAAGAGGAAGTAAAAAAAAAAAACTCCCTTAAAGAAATAGAGGAGAAGATAAACAGAAAGCTGAAAGAAATTAATAAATCCTTTAAAGAAACCTCCCAAAAAAGCAATCAACAGGTGAAGGAAACAGTTCAAGACTTAAAGATTGAAATAGAGGTAATAAAAAAAACACAAACCAAGGGAAATCAGGAAATGGAAAATCTGAGCAAATGAACAGGAACTATAGAGACAAGTATAACCAACAGAATACAAGAGATAGAAGAAAGAATCTCAGGTAATGAAGATACTATTAAGGAAATAAACCCATTAGTCAAAGAAAACACTAAATACAACAAACTCTTAACATGAAACATCCAGGAAATCTGGAACACCATGAAAATACCAAATCTAAGAATGATAGGAGTAGAAAAAGAAGAACTTCAGCTCAAAGGCACAGAAAATATATTCAACAAAATTATAGAAGAGAGCTTTCCCTACCTAAAGAAGGATATCCCTATGAAGGTACAAGAAGCTTACAGAACACCAAATAGACTGGATCAAAAAAAATCCCCTTGCCATATAATAATCGAAACACAAAACATCCAGAACAAAGAAAGAATACTAAGAGCTGCAAAGGGAAAAGGTCAGATAACATATAAAGGTAAAGGTCAGGTAACATATAAAGGTAAACCTGTCAAAATTGCACTTGGCTTCTCAGTGGAAACCATGAAAGCCAGAATGTTATGGACAGACATGCTGCAGACACTAAGAGACCATGGATGCAAGACCAGACTATTATACCCAACAAAACTTTCATTCACCATTGATGGAGAAAACAAGATATTCCAGGACAAAAACAGATTTAGAAAATACATATCCACAAACCCAGTCTTACAGAAAATACTAGAAGGAAAATCTCAACCCAAGAAGCTAACTACACCCACAATAACACAGACATCTGATAGCCCCCCACCAGCATAACCCAAAGAAGGGAAACACACAAACACTACTACCAAAAGGTAACCAGAGTTAACAATCACTGGTCATTAATATCACTTAATATCAATGGTCTCAATTCACCTTTAAAAAGACACAGACTAAGAGAATGGATATGAAAACAGAATTCAGCATTCTGCTGTTTACAAGAAACACACCTCAACCACAAAGACAGACACTACCTCAGAGTAAAGGGTTGGAAAAAGGTTTTCCAATCAAATGGACCTGAGAAACAAGTGGGTGTAGCTATCCTAATATCTAACAAAATTTATTTCAAACTAAATAAATCAGAAGAGAAGGACACTTTGTACTCATAAGAGGAACAATTCATTGAGATAAAGTCTAAATCCTGAATATCTATGCCCAAAATACAAGAGCTCCCACATATGTAAAAGAAACATTATAAAACTTAAATCACACATCAAACCCCACACACTAACAGTAGGAGATTTAAACACTCCTCTCTTGCCAATGGACAGGTCAACCAGACAGACACGTAACAGAGAAATAAGAAAACTAACAGATGTCATGAATCAAATGAACTTAACAGACATCTATTGAACATTTCACCAAAACAAAAAAGAATATACCTTCTTCTCAGCACCTCATGGAACTTTCTCTAAAATTGATCACATTCTCAGTAACAAAACAACATCCACAGATACAAAACAATTGGAGTAATCCACTGCATCTTATCAGATCATCATGGAGTAAAGTTAGAATTCAATTTGGTAGGCTACTCCCAGAAAGCCTACCAACTCATGGTGACTGAACAGTCAACTACTGAACCACCCCTGGGTCAAGGAAGAAATAAAGAAAGAAACTAAAATTTTCCTTTAATTCAATGAAAATGAAGGCACAACACATCCAAATCTATGGGACACTATGGGAGCAGTGCTAAGAGAAAAGTTCATAGCACTAAGTGCCCACATAAAGAGAAGGGAGAAAGCTCACATCAGTGACCTCACAGCATGCCTGAAAGCTCTAGGGAAAAAAAAGAAGTAGACTCACCCAGGAAGAATAGAAGACAGGAAATAATCAAATTGAGGGCTGAAATCAACAAAATAAAAACACAGAAAACCATACAAAGAATCAATGAAACAAAGAGCTGGTTCTTTGAGAAAATCAAGATTGACAAACCCTTATCCCAAACTAATCAAAAGGTGGAGAGAGAACATTCAAATTAACAAAATCAGAAATGAAAAGGGGGACATAACAAAGGACACTGAGGAAATTCAGGGAATCACTGGGTCTTACTACAAAAACCTGTACTCCACAAAATTGGAAAGTGTAAAAGAAATGGACAATTTTTTAGATAGATACCATCAACCAAAATTAAATCAAGACCAGGTGAGCAATTTAAATAGATCTATAAGCTGTGAGGAGATAGAAGCTGTCATAAAAAAACCTCCCAACCAAAAAAAAAAAAAAAAAAGCCCAGGGCCGGGTAGTTTTAGTGCAGAATTCTACCAGAACTTTCAAGAACTAATACCTTTACTCCTCAAAGTGTTCCACATAATAGAAGCAGAAGGCTCATTGCCAAACCCTTTTTTTGAAGCTATAGCTACCCCAATACCAAAACTGTGCAAAGGCTCAACCAAGAAGAGAATTACAGATCAATCTGACTCATGAACATGGATGCAAAAATTCTCAATAAAATACTGGCAAAACGAATCCAAGAACACATAAATAAATCATCCATCATGATCAAGTAGGCTTCATCACAGATATGCAAGGCTGGTTCAACATATGAAAATCTATCAATGTAATCCATCATATAAATAAACTGAAAGTAAAAACATATGATCACTTCATTAGATGCAGAAAAAGCATTTGACAAAATTCAACACCCCTTGATGATAAAGGTCTTAGAATAGGATACAAGGATCATATCTAAATATAATAAAAGCAATATACAGCAAGCTGACAGCTAACACCAAATTAAATGGAGAGAAACTCAAAGTCATTCCACTAAATTCAGGAACAAGACAAGGCTATCTACTCTCTCTATGTCTCTTCAACATAGTGCTTGAAGTTTTAGCAATAGCAATATGACAACATAAGGAGATTAAGGGGATTCAAATTGGAAAGGAAGAAGTCAAACTTTCTTTATTTGCAGATGATATGATAGTGTACATAAGTGACCCAAAAACTCTACCAGAGAATTCTTACAGCTGATAAATACCTTCAGTGATGTGGCAGGTTACAAGATGAACTCAAAAAAATCAGTAACCCTCCTATTCACAAAGGATTAAGAAGTTGAGAGGAATATCAGAGAAACATCACCTTTCACAATAGCCACAAATCACATAAAATATCTTGGGGTAACACTAGCAAAGGATGTGAACGACCTATTAGACAAGAACTTTAAGTCTTTGAAGAAAGAAATTGAAGAAGATCCCAGAAAATAGAAAGATCTCCCATGCTCTTGGACTGGAAGGATCAGCATAGTAAAAATGGCAATCTTACCCAAAGCATTCTATAGATTCAATGCAATCTCCATCAAAATCTCAACATAATTCTCCACAGAATTGGAACAATACTTGAAAGAACAATACTCAACTTCATATGGAAAAACAAA
This sequence comes from Myodes glareolus, assembly GCF_982192425.1. Lineage (NCBI taxonomy): Eukaryota > Metazoa > Chordata > Mammalia > Rodentia > Cricetidae > Myodes > Myodes glareolus. Next base: position 63,770,471 of record NC_142032.1, on the reverse strand, counting down.
AAACCCAGGATAGCCAAAACAATCCTGTTCAATAAAGGAACTGCCAGAGGCATTACCATCCCTGACATCAAGCATTATTACAGAGCTACAATAATGAAAACAGATTGGTATTGACATAAAAACAAAGATGTTGATCAATGGATTTGAAATGAAGACCCAGATATTAATCCACACACCTACAAACACCTGATTTTTGACAATGAAGCAAAAATTATACAATGGAAAATAGAAAGCATCTTCAACGAATGGTGCGGGTATGACTGGATGTCTACCTGTAGAAGAATGAAAATAGATTCATATCTGTCACCATGCACAAAACTAAAGTCCAAGTGGATTAAAGACTTCAATATAATTCTGACCACACTGAACCTGATAGAGAAGAAAGTGGAAAGTAATCTTCAATGTAAGGGCACAGGAGACCACTTCCTAAATATAGCCCCAGTAGCACAGACAATAAGTGCAACAATAAATAAATGGGACCTCCTGAAACTGAGAAGCTTCTGTAGAGCAAAGGACACAGTCATAAAAGACAAAAATGCAACCTACTGAATGGGGAAAAAAACCTTCACCAACTTCACATCAGACAATGGACTGTTCTTCAAAATACATAAAGAACTTAAGATATTAGACATTAAAATTCTAAATAAACCAATTAAAAAGTGGTGTACTGAACTAAACAGAGAATTCTCAACAGAAGAATTTTGAATGGCCAAAAGATACTTAAGGACATGTTCAGCTTCCTTGGCTATTGGGGAAATGTAAATCAAAACAACTCTGAGATACCATCTTATACCTGTCAGAATGGCTAAGATCAAAAACACTAATCATAGCTTATGCTGAAGAGGATGTGGAGCAAGGGGAACACTCATTCATTGCCCGTAGAAATGTAAACTTGTACAGCCGCTTTGAAAATCAGTGTGGTGGTTTCTCAGAATACTGGGAATCAACCTATCTCAGAATCCAGCAATACCACTCTTGGGAATATATCCAAAAGATGCTTAATAATACTATAAGAGCATTTGTTCAACTATGTTTATAGCAGCATTATTTGTAATTCCCAGAACCTGGAAACAGCTAGATGCCCCTCAATTGAAGAATGGATAAAGAAAGTGTGGCACATCTACATATTAGTACTACTCAGTGGTAAGAAATAATGACATCTTGAATTTTGCATGCAAATGGATGGAATTAGAAAACACTATCCTGAGTAAGGTAACCCACACCAGAAAAAAACAAATATGGTATGTAGTCACTCATAAGTGGATAGTAGTCATAAACAAAGGGCATCGAGTCTATAGTTCATGATCCTAGAGAAACTAAGTAATAAGGTGAACCCAAAGAAAAGCATATGTAGACCCTTCTGGAAATTGGGAAAATACAAAAATTTGGAAGCATAGGGAGTTGAGGAGAACTTGAGAGAATAGGATAGTCAAGATGGAGGAAAGACAGCTATGAGAGCAAGGAAAGCGATATCTTGATTGAGGGAGCCATTATGGAGTTAACAAGAAACCCGGCTCTAAAATAATGCCCAAGAACCCACAGGGATGACTCCCGCTAAGAACCTAAGCAATAGAGGAGAGGGTATCTGATCTGACCTTACCCCGTAGTCAGACTGATTATTATCTTAAATACCACCATAGAACCTTCATCCAGCAACAGATAGGAACTGTGGCAATGACCCACATCAGAGCACTAGACTGAGCTCCCAAAATCCAGTTGAAGAGTAGAAGGAGTGAGAGTATGAGTAAGGAATTAAAGACCATGAGGGGTTCATTCACTGAGACAGTTCACTGGAGCTAATGGTAGCTCACCAACTCCAACTGAACTGGGAGTCAACTCTGAAGCAGGTTGACAGTTGGGGCAGACTGAGGGGCCATTGATAGTGACACTGGGATTTGTCTCTAAGGCATGTACTGGTTTCTTGGGATACCATTGTCTTTCTATGTAAACCTTGCTCAACCTAGATATAGTAGGGAGGGCTTGGACTTTCCAAAGGGCAGGGTGCATGGCCTTCTCCTAGGATTGGAAGGGGTGGGGTGGGAGGATCTGTGGAGGGAGTAGAAGGTGAGTGGAAGGAGGGGAGAGAGTGGAAATTTGGATTGATATTTGTAAGTAATAAAATAATAAAAAAGAAAAAAATACTATTACAACATTAAAAAATAAAAATAAAAAGATGGAAAGTATGCAGAGTCTGGATTATGTATATAATTATGTTTCATTTGAATTTATTGAATTTTTGTAATTTATTTTATTTTATTTTCATTAAAAAGAAAACAAACTATCTTTTTCATTTTGAATAACCTCAGTTTCCAATCCCTCCCCTCCCCCCGTTCCCTCCACATATCCCACCGTACCATCTACCTATCACTCCTCAGAGAGGGCAAGATACATTGCTTTGGAGAAGGTCCAAGGACATCTCCACTATATCTAGGATGAGCACGGCAACCATCTAAAGAGAATAGGCTCCACAAAAGCCAGTGAAAGCAGAAGGGAAATATCCTGGTGCCACTGCCAGTAGGCCCTCAGTCTGCCCCAGCCATCCGACTGTCACCAGCATTCAGAGGGAGTAGTTTGGACCTATGCTAATTCCATCCCTGTCCAGCTGGATTTGGTGAACTCCCAATAGCTCAGGTAAGCTGTTTCAGTATGTGTCCCCATCATGGTCTTCATCTCTTTTCTCATCTTCTCAGTCATCCCACTCTTTGGCCAGAATTTGGGAACTCAACCCAGTACTCTGTTACGGGTCTCTGCCTCTGTTTCCGTCAATTGTTGGATGAAGGTTCTACGGTGACATTTAAGATATTGATCAATCTGACTACAGGGCATTGCCAGTTTGGGCACTCTCTCCTCTATTGCTAGGGTCTTAGCCAGGGTCATCCTTCTGGACTCTTAGAAATCTCTCCAGTGCCAGGTTTCTTGCTAACCCCATAATGGCTCCTTCAATCAAAATATCTTTCCTTGCTTCCATCTCTGTCCACCCTCCATATCAAACATCCCATTCACTCAAGTTCTCCTCCCCCTACTCTTTTCCCCTTCTATTTCCCCCCCATTCTACTTTCTCCCCCGACCAGACACAGTTCTTCTCAAGTGAAATATCAGGGTCTAAATGATTTTCACCAACACAGGATATTAAAAACCCCTCATCAGCAACATCAGGCTATAGACATGCAGCCTGCCCCAACCTGATGCCCACACAGACAGAAAGAAATGGCCAGTGGCTCCTCCAAGACCAGCACATTGTGTGAACATCTGCCACATAAATTGCTTTTCTGTTCCTTGTCATGACATCAGATTCTTAGTCATATGTTCCAATGAGTTCATCAACAGCTGGATCAAGCCACACCACTGCTTTCTATCTCCTCAACAGACACAGGGAAACACCTTCCTGAGGGCCACTTTGACATCCTTATTCCTCAGAGAGTAAATGAGGGGGTTCAGGGTAGGGCAGACTGCTGTGTACAATAAGACAACCACCTTGCTATTTTCCAAGGAAGATCCAGAGCCAGGCTGCACATAGGTATAGATGACAGTGGAGTAATACAAGGTGACCACCATCAGGTGGGCAGAGCAGGTGGAGAAAGCACGCTTCTTGCCCTCTGCAGAGCAGATGCGTAGGATGCTGGCAATGATGAAGCTGTAGGATATCATGGTAAACAGAAAGTTGACCACGCCAAAGTAAACGTCTGCTATTATAGTCATGATGTTGTTGAGGGTGGTTGGGCTGCAAGACAGCTGTAACAGTGTTGGGATTTCACATAAAAAGTGATGGATTTGGTTGGGACCACAGAAATGAAGCCGTGTCATCAGGCCAGTGTGCACGGATGTGTTGATTGCACTGCTGACCCACACAGTGCCTGCCAGCAGGACACAGACGAACCGACTCATCAGCATGCTGTAGTACAGTGGGCGACAGATGGCCACATAGCGGTCATAGGCCATGGCCGTGAGCAGCAGCAGCTCAGCACCAAGAACCCAGGTTAGGAAGAAAAGCTGAGTCAAGCATCCCTTATAAGAGATGTGGCTGCCCTTCTCCACCAGACCCTCCAACATCTTGGGAAGAACAGTGGATGTGCAAGCAATGTCCAGCAAGGCCAGGTTTGCAATGAAGAAGTACATGGGGGTGTGAAGACTTTGGTTCAGGCTAATGGCCATGAAAATGAGGGTGTTTCCTGCAAGAGCTAGGATATAGAAAGTGGAGAAAAAGGTAAAGAAGAAAGCCTGGAATGCAGGATCCCCAGAGAATCCCTGCAGGACAAACTCTACCACAGCTGTGTAGTTGTTCATTGTGATTTGAGACTGAGCCCTTGGGAGTTACTGTGACACAGCTGGGTATGGTCAAGGAGACACAGGGTGTAGAACATCTTTCATCTCACATAGGGTGCAGCCGGGTGTGACTAGGAATGCTTGACATGGGTGCTGTTGCTGTAGAAAGCACATAATTAAGATAATGGCATCATTTCTCAACATAGTGTGCTATTCTGAACTCTCTACTCTGCACACAATAGACCAGAACAGAAGGAAACTTTGCTTGTGTTGGCTGTATCCCTTTGTAATATCTGTCAGCTTTGCTATTGATCAAATATATTTGATCAGGATTTATTTGCTATGATATCCTGAGACCTGGATCTCCTATAAACCTGTATGCCATATTTCTAAAGCATGCCAAGGGCAATCAGGTGCCTAGCACAGTTTTTTCCAGTTTTTTTAAATTAATTTTTGCTGAGATTTACATTTTTTTGCTCCACTTTAGGACCTAGAGATGCCTAGCCTTATCAAGGGGTAAGCCAGGCTTCTCAGATGCAGGCTGCAAAACAGCTCTGGGGAAGCATGCTTAGGGGTCTGGAGCATGGAGCTGTAACAGCATAACATGCAGTTGGCACAGACGGTCCTGGATCTTGGGGAATGAAATCTACAATCTCTTGAGAACACCACAAATGTCTATTTCTCCTGGACACCCTAAGCACTCCTTGTGAATAATAACCACTGTGACATATGGTAGGCATCACTCCTTTTCTGGCCCCGTAAGAGGCTTGTGCCCGCCCTAGAAAGTGTCAGGCTGTGCCAGGGCTGGAAACACAGCATGAAGGGCATGGACACAGCTTCGCCCAGGTCCCAAATCTCTAGGCTATCACCCCTGCCCTGTGTCAAGTCTGCCTTCCTTAAAAATCATATACCCATCTATCTTTAATCACCCAGGCCTCTTTAAACATATGGACCTCTCAGGCCAAGAAGCAGGTAAACTGATCAGTATGTGGTTAAAAAAAAAAGGTTCTGACCTCTCTAGTGTCTCCATGGGACTGAGTGTTCCCAGACCCTTCCTGGAGATTCAGAGTGGGCTGTTGGCTACATGGAAACAAAGAACTCACACCAGGATATGTCCTGAACAAGGAAGCATATCTTCTCCCCTGCAAATGTACAGATCAAGGCCTTTCTCCTGCAGGGTGAGCTTGAGAGCAGGGCCTGAGCTTTTGATACCCCTCCCCCATTTTCTCCCACTGAAGAACCAAGAAACCCATAGAGTCTCCAGGGCAATACTTGTAAAAGCAAAGGTTTGTCTGTCAGCATTCTCTGCAGATGTCCCATGGCCTCATACAGCACACAGGGCTTCTCAGTTGAGCCCTAAATCCCCTCTGTCTGCCTCTCAACCCAGTACCTGTCTGCCTGCAGCTCTGGGTCTCAGGTGTCTTTGAGCCCTGAGCTCTGCACTAGATTCACAAGAAACCACCATGCCTCTCTCAGAGATTCATATCTGCCTCAGAACCAACTCACAAGCCAAGTTTCCTGTTCTGCATGGATCAATGGCTCATACAGTTCCTAAAGCAGACCCACAGAGGCCAAGCCCTTTGTTACAAACTGAAACTTTGAAGGAAAGTGATTGTGGTAACAGATTTTTCAAATATTGAAATTGGTCAGGACAAAACCAAATATCTTTTGCAAATCATCACAGAGAGAGAGGGAGGGAGAGAGAGAGAGAGAGAGAGAGAGAGAGAGAGAGAGAGAGAGAGAGAGAGAGAGAAAGAGAAAGAGAGAGAGAAGCAGGGAAGGTAAGTGCCCACAGGAAAGATGTGAGTAGAAGAAGGATCAGCTCACATGGAAAGAAAAGTTATCTCTGAGTGCCATCTAAGTCCAAGAAGTCTGCATGTCATCGATGTGGATTTATTTGCATTCTTCTACATGGTAAGTTTTAGAGTAGAGTATTTCAGATGTTTCCAGAGTAGAGTGCTCTAAAACAGAACACAGTCCTGGATGTTCATTTACTGGCATTCCCCACACAGGGTGCCAATCCCCATTTCTCCATCTCACAGTGCTCCAGAGGGGATTGCAAGATGAGGTGTGTGGGTGACCATGCTGTGCTTTCTTTAATACCATCTTAAACCCAGCAAATCAAGATTAATGAGATGATGGCAAAGCCTGGACGGCATGCCAGCAAACCTCCTCCTGGTGTCAATCATTGTTCTGTTCTCACAGGGCCTCAGAACAGGTTGCACACAACCAGTAGTGTCTGTTTCACAAAGAGCTCTAATAGTCACTGGGCAGTGCCTGGGGCGTGTACATGGCTTAATAGACTCAGCTGCCAGATTTAACACACAAAATTCGCAAAGCTAAGGTAAACAAGAGCACACTTTCAGAAACGTCTCAAATCCTGCCCAAGAAATTCCAATTCCGAATAGCATTTGTTACTGATAAAAAATGCAATTTAATCTGGAATTTCTCAGTTTTTTTCTTTGTTTTTTTTTGCCACCAATATCCCCTAATTTCTGTACATCCCTTCCCTTATGTGTCTGTAATGCTGGATGTAATTGAAGATGCCTCTGTGCTGTGTCAGCATTCACACACAAAAGACATGAACCTCCATAACAAACATGTAAGAATATGCTCCCTGCTCCACACTTCCCTCCAATATCTTCTCTATATATGCATGTACAAAGGAGGCAGGAGCACCTTGCTGTCTGTGTTGTCTAGGAAGCCTGAGAAGAAAAGAAAAGAAAAGAAAAGAAAAGAAAAGAAAAGAAAAGAAAAGAAAAGAAAAGAAAAGAAAAGAGTGAATTCAGGGTCAGTCTTCCTCCTGGGGAAAGTGAAGTGTCTCTGCAGGTCATCCCCACTGGGATGAGGGTGCAGTGTCCGTGGTTCACAGGTGCCCTAGAGAGGCTAAGGAACTTGATGCAGGAACTTCTGCTGAATTGTACCCACAAATATCCCAGTCACCCCCAATCCTCTGTCTACTTCGTATTTGGGGAACTGAGACTTACTTACATCAAAATCTCAGCTAGTATGTTCTTACCATGTCTTTGTGTAGTTGTAAGAAAGACTCATGAAATCTACATGGAAGAAAATATCTCTGTTTTCAAAGATCTGGAAAAGTACATGAGTGTGCAACTTACCTGTATGTCCACAGGCCTGAGGCTGGGTATCCAACACAGGATGTGGAAATGAACCTGGGGGGGGAGAGGAGAGCGAGAGAGAGAGAGAGAGAGAGAGAGAGAGAGAGAGAGAGAGAGAGAGAGAGAGAGAGAGAAACTGTACTATTATCTACTATCCAGTTCTTTATCTTGAACCTGTTGATTTCATCTGTGGATGTCAGAAACATCCATAGCAACACATTTATGTTCTTCTGACATCAGAGACCCTGTGTCTCCAATCCTACCCCCAGACTCTCCTGACTGAACAGCTGACTAGAAAGAAAGGACATAGCTGGCTTAAGTAGCAATACACAATAGGGTTGTTGAAATGAAGGATATTTTCCAGATGAGTCCCTAAGAATTTGCCATAGGGTTGGTGACTCCTGCCGAGAGGGATGGAACCTACAGAAGATTATCGGCTAGGTCATGTACTCACCACAAACATTTGGGCTTCAGGGATGCTTTGGTCCTGAGAAGTACAGAGGTGTCTGTTAGCTTCAGATAATCCAGGCTTAAATCTAGATTGCTTTGGCTGTATGATGCAATTCATGGCAGTCTTGGCCCCATGGGAAGCCTACCCCAGGGCCCTGGCTGAGGTGGCCTTGCAACTATCTGTCAGGTCAACAGTGGAAAGTGTCAGCAAAGAGGAGCTCAGCCCCAAGGGCAGAAGGAAAAGCCACAGGTTCTGTTTGCCATGGCAGGAACTCAGATGCTTTCCCAGTTGGAGCTCACTTCTTCACACCCAAGTCTCAGCTGAAAACAGCAGAGAAGCTCTCAGGGTTAAATGTTCACTAGTTTATGTTCATCAGGAAAGGATCTCAGATTTCTCTAGCTTTATGGACCACCCCTGCCGGCATTTGAGGCTGTGATGACTAATTTTGTGTGGAAAGAGGCAACCTACTCATTGCATTCTGACCTTGACAGATAGCGACTGAGTATCTATGTAAACTAGAGAAGACAGGAGTCCAAGATACCAGGGTGTTCTGTTGCATGTCTCAGCTCCCCCGGGAGCATGGGGATTTTTATTCTCATCAAACGGCTTCTATGAAAGTCTAGTTCCTCAAAAAAAGTGCCTGCTATGTGCCCTCAAATGGATTCACTTCTCCAATGTATATTTTCACACTTACTTCCCAAATCAAAGGTTTTGGGATGTCAGTGGTCTTCAGTGTCACTAGATACAGAAACAATGCAGTTAAAAATGGAATGATTGATGTTGGAAAGATTTTCATGTTCATTTAACACTCAGAAGTAATGTATCCATTTTATTTCAAGTTTTAAGTCTATACTCCTTCACATTTATCACCCCCACCACACACACACACACACACACACACACAGAGAGAGAGAGAGAGAGAGAGAGAGAGAGAGACCCACAATCACAATACACCTTTTAAGACAGTAATTTGCCCCTTTATTTTTACTTTTAGTTCTTCCTGTTGGGTTGCCAAAGCATTATCATAGTCTAAAATTCTTGTCAGCAGCAGCATTTTGAGAGACTTCTAGACTTACAAAGGACACTATACCCTTTATATAATGTCTTCCCATTCTTCTATGTCAGTCACAGATATCTCTAAAGATCCTCTATATGGGACCCACAGGACCACAACAAGCTAGGACTGGTAGGTATTTCTCATTCTCATTCCTGTCTCCCATTCCAAACTTTCCAGTCTCATTCCCAGCCCTATAACAGCTTGGTTGAAGGGGCCTCTCTTCCCATTCCTCACCAACCTTGGGGGACTCCACCAAAACTTGGAGTGAACGTAGTTGTTCTCCTGTAGACCCTCTCATCTGCCTTCCTCTGTTCCTAGCCCATCCCCATTCCTTCCTTTCAATTTGTAGTATCCAGAAACGCTTTCGGCTAGACCCCCTGTAGTCAAACCTAGTTGGAATTCTGGTAGGTGAACCACACTATTCTTCCAACCCTCCATTGGGATCTTTCCATTCTTGTATTGCATTTCATTTGCATTTTAATAGATAAAGCCTGCCTGAATATCAGAGAGTAAAACAATCCCACTGGTCAGTCTTACAGACCAGACAGTGGTAACACATACCTTTAATCCCAGTACCTATATTAGTTGTCTTAGAAACCAGGCAGTATGTGACTTCAATCCCTGTGGTGCACGCATTTAATCCCAGAACTAGATTGGTGTTTAAGATGGGAAGAGACAACTCTCAGTCTTAGTCATTCTGAGAATACTGGAGGCAGGATAACCATTTTGGACTGAGGTTGAGGTAAGATCCAGTGGCTTATTGCTTTGCTTTTGGATCTTCATGTTGAACCCCAATTTCTCTCTCTGAGATTTTATTAATCATGCTTTAGATTACAGAACAACCTGATTATAGGTCCGTTACTCAGACTTCAACTACATTCACTGGAGACTCCAACTCTTTGTTCAGACACAGGGTCCCCTAATATAGCTGTCTTTCCAGATAATCCTTTGGCTTGCATTAGCCTACTTACAGAATACCCTCTTTCTACCACATTTCTATCTCCATATGGAGCCCAGTCCTAGGTCTGAATAGGATCTCCTTGGTTCTGAAGCCCCAGTCAGACTTTTCTCCATGCCCACATCTATCCCATTCTTCCATGCAGTCACATGCACAAGTGCACCCTACTGGGCAACCCACAGTCACCAGGCATGACCAAAATCCGGAGAGAACAACAGAAACCAAGGAATGGAACACCCAGCCAACAAAGACAAGATTGGATATCAACACCTTTCACTTCAATCATCCCATTCCAGATGCCTAGATTGCAGCTCATAAACACAGATACCAATGTCCAAGGCAGGGATGTTTCCATAAGAACCTAGTAACCCAACTACATTAGGCCCAAATACAAAATATAATAGAAGTGCAAAAAAAAAGAAGTCAAAAATAATTTCGAATATCTAAAAGGTCCTTAAATGGTATGTGAGCAAATTCTTTATTGGAATCTGAAAACACAAATAGTGGAATGAATATCATTATAAGAATTCTTGACATGAAAGAAGGATCTAACAAAGCACAAAACACACTAATGAACAGCATAGTCATTAAAGAGAACTCAAACTAACCGGGCAGTGGTGGTGCATGCCTTTAATCTCAGCACTCAGGAGACAGACGTAGTCAAATCTCTGTGAGTTTGAGGTCAGCCTGGTCTACAAGAGCTAGTTCCAGGACAAGCTCCAAAACTACAGAGAAAATCTGTCTCAAAAAACAATACGGAAACAAACAAACAAACAGAAAAAACAAAAAAGAAACTTTGAAAAAACTAGAAATAGTTTAGGAAGTGAAACATAAAAACTTCAGAGGTAAGCCTCATCAATAGACTTAGAAGAGAGAATCTCAAAAGTTGAGGATAAGATACAAGAATGGATATAAAAACAAAAAAATTGTTAAATCTAAAAAATTTCTGACACAAAATATCCAGGAAATCTGGAACACCATGAAAAGAACAAATATATGAATACTAGGGATAGAGGAAGGAGAAGAGACTCAGGTAAAAATTAGAGAAAATATTTTCAACAAAGCAATAGAAGAAAAATTCCCTAACCTAAAGAAAGAGTTGCCTTTTAAAACATAACAAACACTCAGAACACCAAATAGACAGGGACAAAATAGAAATTCTCCATGACACATAATAATCAAATGCTAAATGTATAGAACAAAGTACGAATATTAAAAACTGTAACAGGGAAAGAACTAGTATCATATAAAAGCATGCCCATTAGGATAGCACCTGACTTCATTTTGTTTTTGTTTTTTGTTTTTGTTTGTTTTGTTGAGACAGAGTTACACTGTGTGACTTTGGCTGTCTTGGTACTCATTCTGCAGACAAGGCTGTCCTTGAACTCTCTCTTCCTCCCAAGTGTTGGGATTATAGGCATTAGCCACCACTGTCTGGCAACACCAGGCTTCTTAATGGAAACTCTAAAGGCCAGAAGGACTAGACAGGTGTTATACAAACTCCAAGAGATTATTTATGCCTATCAAGATTAATATAAAGTGGAGAAATCTTACACTAGCCACTTAACAGCACACCTGAAAACTCTAGAACAAAAAGAAGCAAACTCAGCCAGGAGGAGTAGATGGCAGGAAATGAATTGAGTGCTGGAATCAATAAGATAGAAACAAAGAAGCAATGTAACAAAGAGCTGATTCTTTTTTAAAAAATATTTATTTATTTATTTATTTCTTATGTATACAATATTCTGTCTGTATGTATGCCTGCAGGATAGAAGTGGGCATTAGACCCCATTACAGATAGTTGTGAGCCACCATGTGGTTGCTGGGAATTGTACTCAGGACATTTGGAAGAGCAGGCAATGCTCTTAGCCTCTGAGACATCTCTCCAGCCCCAAAGAGCTGGTTCTTTAAGAAAATCAACAAAATAGACAAACCCTTATCCAAACTAATCAAAAGGTAGAGAGATAATACACAAATTAAAAAATAAAAAGATGAAAAGGGGGGCATAACAACAGACACTGAGGAAATTCAGAGAATCATTAGGTCATACTACAAAAACCTGTATTCCAAAAAATTGGAAAATGTAAAAGAAATGAAGAGTTTTCTGGATAGGCACCACATACCAAAATTAAATCTAGACCAGGTGAACAATTTATTAAGACAAATAACCTACAATGAAATACAAGCAGTTATCAAAAGCCTCCCACCAAAATAAATAAATAAATAGCCCAGGGCAAGATGGTTTTGGTGTAGAATTCAATCAGAACTTCAAAGAAGACATAATATCTATACACCTCAAAGACTTCCACATAATAGAAACAGAAGGAACGTTGCAAAACTCCTTTTATAAGGTTATAGTTACCCTTATACCCAAACCACACAAAGACTCACCCAATAAACAGAACTACAGACTATATTCATAAACATAGATGCAAAAAATAAACCTACACACGAACTCACCAAAGAAAGAGAACCGCAGAACTATGTTCATGAACATAGATGCAAAAATACTCAGTGAAATACTGGCAAACTAAATCCAAGAAACCAACAAAAAATCATCCCCCATGATCAAATAGACTTCATCCCAGAAATCTGGGAATGGTTCAACATTTGAATATTTATTATAGTAATCTGCCTTATAAATAAACTCAAAGAAAGAAACACTTACAATCATCTCACTAGATTCTGAAAAATCATTCAATAAAATTCAACACCACTTCATGATAAAGGTCTTGGAGAGAATAGGGATACAAGGAGTATATCTAAACATTATAAAAGCAATATACAGCAAGCCAACAGCCAACATCAAATTAAATGGACAGAAACACAAAGCGATTCCAGTAAAATCAGGATCAAGAAAAGGTTGTCCATATCTTTTCAACACAGTTCTTGAAGTTTTAGCAATAGCAATAAGACAACAAAAGGAGATCAAGGGGATTCAAACTGGAAAGGAAGAAGTCAAACTTTTGTTATTTGCAGATGTCTACAAATATGGTAAACACCAAAAACTCTACCAGAGAACTCCTAAAGTTGATAAATACCTTCAGCCATGTGGCAAGATATAAGATTAATTCAAAAAAATCAGTAGCCCTCCTATACACAAATGATAAGGAAGCTGACATAGAACTCAGAGAATTATCACTTTCACAATAGCCACAAATAACATAAAAGATCTTGGGGTAACACTAACTAAGGAAGTTAAAGACCTATTTGACAAGAACTTTAAGTCTTTGAAGAAATAAATCAAAGAAGATACCAGAAAGTGGAAAGATCCTCCATGCTCTTGGATAGGTAGGATCAACATAGTAAAAATGGAAATCTTACCAAAAGCAATCTATAGATTCAGTGCGATCTCCATCAGAATCCCAACACAATTCTTCATAGACCTTGAAAGAACAATAATCAACTGAACTAAACAGAGAATTCTCAACAGAAGACTCTCAAATGGCCAGAAGATACTTAAGGAAATGTTCAACATCCTTAGCCATCACGGAAATGCAAATCAAAACAACTCTGAAATACAATCTTACACCTCTCAGAATGGCTAAGATCAAAAACACTAATGATAGCTTATGCTAGAGAGGACGTGGAGTAAAGGGAACACTCATTCATTGCTAGTGGGAATGCAAACTTGTACAATCACATTGGAAATCTGTATGGCAGTTTCTCAGAAAATTGGGAATCAACCTACCTTAGGATCCAGCAGTACCACTCTTGGGCATATACCCAAAAGATGCTCAATCATACTATAAAAGCATTTGTTCAACTATGTTCATAGCAAAATTATTTGTAATAGCCAGAACCTGAGAAAAAACCTAGATGTCCCTCATCTGAAGAATGGATAAAGAAAATGTGGCACATTTACACATTAGAGTACTACTCAGCAATAAAGAACAATGACATCTTGAATTTTACTTGCAAGTGGATGAAATTAGAAAAAACTCTCCTGAGTTAGGTAACTCAGACCCAAAAAGATTAATATGGTATGTACTCACTCATAAGTGGATACAATTATAAACAAAGGATATTGAGCCTATAGTTCATGAACTTAGAGAAGCTAACTAATAAGGTGAACCCAAAGAAAAACATATATAGACCCACCTGGTATTGGAAACAAACAAGATCACCTGACAAAATTGGGAGCATTGGACTGGAGGGGGAGGAAGGAGGGGGAAAGAAGGGGAGGATAGGAGAAGGGGAGAGTTGAGGAGAACTTGAAGTAATGGGATAGTTGAGCTGGAGGAAGGACAGGGATGAGAGAAAGTAAAGAGATATCTTGATTCAGGGACCCATTATAGGGTTATCAGAAACATGGCTCTAGAGAAATTCCCAGAAATCCACAAGGTTGACCCTGCCTAAGACCCTACTCAATAGAGGATAGCAGGCCTGATCTTGACTTTCCCTGTAGTCAGACTGATGATTATCTTAAATATCACCATGAAATCATAAAGATTGCAAGAAAATAATTAGTGTTGAAAGCAATAATCTTGCATGAAGCAGCCCAGACCCAGAAAGATAAACATCACATGATTTTCATGTGTGAATGAAATCTTTTTAAGTTTTAGGTATGTGTGCTTTCTTTGTAATACTCATAGAAATTAGGATCTAGTAAGGCTCCATGGGGAGGAAGAGATCTTTGAAGCCAGGGGAGAGGAAATAGAGTGTTATAAAAAGGAGAAGAGGAAAATTAAATAAGAATGATGAAAGAGGGTGGAGGGGGGAAGGAAAGGTAGAGAAGCAAATGTAGGGAGGGATAAGAGGCACTGAAAGCCTTTTGAAAAATCCATATGAAAATCTACTACATTAGAAACTTCATTAAGCATATACATATAACATTAAAAAACTTAAATGGAGCAATCATATAATGAGGTGGACAGTATCTCAACTGACAGACACTAAAGGCTACCAAATAAGTCTTCAGTATCAGGAAATGGTTACCTTTTTCTGAGATGTTCATCACTAGGTTCCAAAGACCCTCAGACATTACTTGCTATTGTTATTGCTCTTGGTTATCCTTTAAATGTGATGATAAGACTCGTGCTGGAGACACCACCTACTTGAACCATAAACATGGAGAAATCATGTGGGTACTCACCTGGAGGCTTCACCACTTCCTGCCAGCTTTAACAATAATGGGAAATGTTGTGTACAATAGTTGAGGAGAAGGAAAATCATCACCAGTCTCACCCAAGTCTGGACCCTGTGGGCTACAACAGCTTGCCTGACAAGAAATGGCCACTGATGCAATAGTGGCACAAATATTATTGGTAACCAACCTCTTTCTGATTAAATTTAAGGGCCATCTAACAGATGTACTCATACCTGCCACTATTAATAAGGCCAAGAACCTGTTCTTAGAGACTCTAGGAGAAAATCTACTACTGCTATTCTACTAAATAGACATAGCACTTAAATGACTTGTAATGATTTATTGCTCTACCCACAGAGTACTGAATCACTCAACATTCATCAGAGAAACTGCTGCTGATGCTCTTCCTTCCTCTGGATCTGTTAACCTTTCCCCTTATTTTATTGTTTTAGTTGAAGACATTTTTTCATACAATATATTACAATCGAGATCCCCAGTCTCCTCCCAGATAGTCCCCAACTCTCTACCCATCCAATTCCATGCCTTACACTTTTCTCTCTCTCTTTAGAAAACAAGCAGGCAAATAAAAACAAATAAACCAGGACTAAAAAAAGAAAAGTACAAGAAATTTATACATATAGACACACTTAAACAAACCAGAATACATGAGAACACAAAACTGGAAAGTATAATATACAAGCAAAAGACCAGGGAGGAGTGATAATATGATAAAAAGGGGTCAAGACCAGGATGGAGATACCCACAGAAACAGTTGACCTATGTTAATGGGAGCTTACTCACTCTGGACTGGAAGTGGGGGAACCTGCATAGTCCCAAACTATGCCTTCTGAATGTGGGTGGCAGTTGTGTGGCTGGGGTCATCTGTGGGGCCACTGGCAGTGGGGCCAGGATTTATCCTTAGTGCTTGAATTGTTTTTTTCTTTTTTCTTTCTTTCTTTCTTTCTTTCTTTCTTTCTTTCTTTCTTTCTTTTCTTTTCTTTTCTTTTTTTTTTTTTTTTGAGCCCATTCACTTTGGAAGGATTTCTTGCTCAGCCTAAATATGGGGTAGGGAGGCTTTGGTCCTGCCTCAAAGTGAGGTACCAGACTTTATTAACTCCCAATGGAAGCTTTACCCTCTATGAGAAGTTGATGGGAGGTGGGGTGGGTGGAAAGTGCAGGGAGTAGGAGGAGGGGAGGAAGTGAGAACTGGGATAGGTATGTAAAATTTAAAAAAAGATTGTTTTTAAAAATAAATTTAAAAAGAGACCTAAAAAAGATTAAAAATTGCCCAAACAAACAAATATAAAAGAAAAAAATCTACAGGAATTCCACTGAGTCTATTTTGCTTTGGCCATCTACTGCTGGGTATGGAACCTATCGTTCAGTGTGGTTGATGAATCCAGTGAGACTCCATTGAAGAAAACTAGTTTTTCTTTTGCAAGAGGATCTCAACTAGAGATCACTTCTTGGTTAGGGATAGAAGCTCATGTCCAATTTCTGTCTCAGCACTGGGATACCCTCTAGCTTGGACCTATATGGGCCCTGTGCATGTTTTCACAGTCTCTAAAATGGCTGAAAGATGCTTAAGGAAATGTTCAATATCCTTAGTCATCAGAGAAATGCAAATCAAAACAACTCTGAGATTCCATCTTATACCTGTAAGAATGGCCAAGATCAAAAACACTGATGACGTCTTATGCTGGAGAGGTTGTGGGGAAAGGGGACACTTCTGCATTGCTGGTCGGAGTGCAAACTGGTCCAGCCAATTTGGAAATAAGTATGGAAATTTCTCAGAAAAATTAGAAAATAACTTTCCTCAAGACCCAGTAATACCACTTTTGGGTATATATCCAAAGGATGTTCAATCGTGTCACAAAGACATGTGCTCAACTGTGTTCATAACAGAATTGTTTGTCATAGCCAGAACCTGGAAACAACCTAAATATCCCTCAGCTGAAGAATGGATAAGGAAAATGTGGTATATTTACACAAAGAGTACTACACAGCAGAAAAAAATAATGACATCTTGAATTTTGCAGGCAAATTGGTGGAGCTAGAAAATATCATTTTAAGTAAGGTAACCCAGACCCAGAAACACAATTATCACATGTACTCAGTTATAAGTGGTTTTTAAACATAAAGCAAAGAAAATCAGCCCACAAATCACAATTCCAGAGAACCTAGACAACAATGAGGACCCTAAAAGGGACATACATAGATCTAATCTAAATAGGAAGTAGAAAAAGACAAGATCTTCTGAGGAAGATGGGAGCATGTGGACCTTGGGAGAGGGTTGCAGGGGAGGTGAGAAGCATGGAGGGAGCAGAGAAAAATGTAGAGCTCAATAAAAACCAGTGAAATTAAAAAAAAAATAAATAAAAAGTAAAAAAGATAAAAAAGACTTCAAGTACTTGCTGGGTGGTGTCACACACCTTTAATCCCTTGGGATGCAAAGGCAGGTAGATCTCTGTGCGTTCAAGGCCAGCTTGGTCTACAGAGCAAGTTCCAGGACAGTCAGGGCTGCATAGGAAAACTCTATCTTGGGGGAAAAAAGACTACAAGTATTTATTGAATAGGTATGGAAAATGTGGGGGTCCTTGTCTTATTCTTGGTTTTATTATAAATGCTGAGCGTTTCTCTCCATTTAGGTTGATGTTCATTGTAGCATTGCTGTAAATCACCTTTTTGCTGTTGAGTTATGTGCCTTGTGTGTCTACTGTCTCCAGTACTTTTATTATGAAAGGATGTTGCATTTTTTTTCCAAAGGCCTTTCTACATCTTTGAGATCTTTGTGTGATTTTTGTCTTTCAGACTGTTTATGTGTTTATATTACACTTACTTATTTTTGTATATTGAACTATCCCTGCATCTCTGGAATGGAGCCGAATTGGTCATTGTGAATAATCTTATCGACAAGTTCTTAGACTCATTTTGCAAGTTGTGGGTGTTTTTTAAATTCTTACATTTCTTTTCTTGAGGGAAACTGTTCTGTAATTCCATTTCTATGTTGTTTCTTGATGTGGTTTAAGTTTTATGGTAATTGTGGCCACTAGAAGAGAATTAGGAAATGTTCTTTCAGGTTCTATTTTTTATGAAATAATTGAGAACTTTTAATGTTAATATTTCTTTGAAAGTTTGGTATTATTCTGTTCTGAATCAATCAGGCCCTAGGCTTGTTGGGTTGGGAGACTTTCAATTACTGTTTCTATTTTGCTAAGGGTTATGGATTTTTTTAAACTTGCTTATCTGATCTTTATTCAAGTTTGATAGTCATATACATCCAGAAATTTATCAGTTTATTCTAGATTGTCCAATTTAGTAAAGTAAAGATTTTAAAAGTATATCCTGTTGACTTTCTGGATTTGTGTGTGTGTGTTCTTCTTTTTTTTTTAATTTTTTAAATTTATTTTTCCATTCAAAAATTTACACTTCCTCCTCTCCTCCCATTCCCCTCCCGTCCCCCCCACTCCCGCTCCTCCCTCTCCCTCCCTCCTTAAGAGAGGCCAGGGAACCCTGCCCTGTGGGAAGTCCAAGCCCCCTCCCCCCACATCCAGGCCTAGGAAGCTTTGCATCCAAATAGACTAGGGTCCCAAAAAGCCAGTACATGCAGTAGAAACAAGTCCCAGTGCCTTTATCAATGGCTTCTCAGTCAGTCCCCATTTTCAGCCACATTCAGAGAGTTTGGTTTGATAACATGCTCATTCTGTCCCAGTACAGCTGGATTTGGTGAGCTTCTATTAGAACAGGCACACTGTCTCAGTGGGTGGACCAACCCCTCGAGGTTCAGACTTCCTTGCTCATCTTCGCCCTCCTTCTACTCTTCAACTGGACCTTGGGGGACTATCCTGAGTGAGATAACCCAGATCCAAAAAGATGAATATGGTATGAACTTACTCATTAGTGCACTCTAACTATAGGACATTAATCCTATAGTTCACAAGCCTAGAGAAGCCAAATAACAGGGTGAACCCAAAGAAAAACATATATAGATCCTCTTGGAAATTGGAAACAAACAAATTGCCGGGCAACAGTTGGGAGCATGGGGGTGGGGTAGGCGTGAGGGTGGGGTTGGGAGAAGGGGAAATGGGGAGAGAGAAGGGAAAGACCGGAGAAAGCTTGGGGAAGTGGAAGGGTGGAGATGGAAGAGGGGCGGATATAGGAGCAGGGAAGAAGATATCTACATTAGGGAGCCATTTTAGGGTTAGCAAGTGACTTGACTGTAGAGGGCCGCAGCCACATTCTCCATCACAAGATGGCGCTAGCACCCGGTTTCACCGCCAGGTGAACAAAGCACAAGTGCGAGGTAATTTCCCACTGCTGTCCCCGCCTACTCCCAAGGCATCACCTAGGACTGGGAGCAGCAGACCAATCCAAGAGTGGCACGTCCCGAAGCAGGGTCTGTTTCATATATAAGGGATGGCTTCCTTCATATCTGGGTCTCTGCCATGTGGCTTATGCTCTAGCTCCCAAGAAGCATTAAAGCTTTTCTGCAGAAGAATCCTGTGTACCGTGTGGTTCTTGCAGGCGAGACCGAACACGGAACACTTGACTCTAGAGGGGATCCCAGGTGTCCACGGGGATGTCCACAGCTAGGTCTTTGGACAGCAGAGTAGAGGGTGCCTGAACTGGCCTTGCCCCACTATCACACTGATGATTATCTCGAATATCACCATAGGATCTTCGTCCGACAATGGATGGAGATAGAGACAAAGTAAGTCCATCATCAGGGCAACGGACTGAGACCCCAAGGTCCAGTTGTCTTTCTGGATTTCTGCAGTTTCTGTTCTGATGCTTCTCTTTTTCCATACAGTTTCTTTAATTTAAATCCTCCCTCTCTTTCCCTCAATTCCTTCTCCACCCCCTCTCAGCCAATTTGTCTAAGAGCATATCAGTCTTATTGGTTTTCTCAAACACCCAACTCTTCTTTTCACTGATTGATTGTATTTGTTGTTGTTGTCTTATTTCTATTTCATTGATTTCAACCCTGAGTCTGATTATTTTTGTCATCTGCTCCTTTTGGCTGTTATGTTTTACTTTTTGTCTAGAAGTTTTAGGTGTGCTATTAAATTGTTAATATTAATTCTCTCCAATTTTTTACTTAAGTACTTGGTGCACAAATTGCCTCTTAGAACCACCTTTACAATGTCCCATAGTTTGGGGTATGTTGTGTTTTTATTTTAAATATTCTATAAAAAGATTTTAATGTCTATCTTAATTTTCCTTCAGTAGTGAGTTTTTCAGGTTTTATATGTTTGTAAACTTTCTGTTTTTTCTATACTTGTCGATATCCAGTTTTAATCAATAGGGGTCAAATAAAATGGAAAGTATTATTGCAATTTTCTTGTATTTATTGAGTCTTCCATTGTGTCCCAGTATGTGGTCAATTTTGCAGTAAGTTCCATGGGGTGCAGAGAAGAAGGTATGTTGTTTTTGTTTG
Organism: Myodes glareolus; assembly: GCF_982192425.1. Taxonomy (NCBI): domain Eukaryota; kingdom Metazoa; phylum Chordata; class Mammalia; order Rodentia; family Cricetidae; genus Myodes; species Myodes glareolus. Next base: position 63,750,097 of record NC_142032.1, on the reverse strand, counting down.
GGTAAAATGCTTTACAAATATGTGCTATGTCTATCTGACTTATGACATTATTTAAGTACAACATTTCTCTGTTTAGTTTTTGTCTGGATGATTTGTTTGTAGGTAAGAATGGGATATTGAAGTCACCCAGTTTCACAGTGTAAGGGTTAATAAGTGATTTTAGCTTTTCTTTCATGAATTGATATGTCCTTATGTGTATAAATGTTTAGAACTGCAATATCCTCTTGATGGATTTTTACTTTGATGAGTATATAGTGTCCTTCCCTGTCCCTTCTGATTAGCTTTTGTGTGAAGTCTATTTTTCAGATAATGATTACCTCTGCTTGCTTCTTTAATCCATTTGTTTGGAACCTCTTCTTCCATCCTTTACTATGAGATATTTTCTTGGGTGTGGTTCACCTATTTGGATTTAAATTTTCTTTTAAATGCCTTCTATAGAGCTATATTTGTTGATAGATGCTGCTCACATTTAGTTTTTGTTTCTTGTATTTTGTGACTGATAGTTTTGCTAAGTATAGTAAACTGGATGGTTATATGTGGTCTCTTAGAGTTTGTAGAACATCTTTCCAGTCCTTCTAACCTTTAGAGTGTCCATTAAGAAGTCTGGTGTTGCCAGGCAGTGGTGGTGCACACCTGTAATCCCAGCAATAGAAAGGTAGAGGCAGGAGGAATTCTGTGAGTTCGAGGCCAGCCGGATCTTAAAAGTGAGTTTTAAGACAGCAAGAGTTATGCAGAGAAGCTCTGCCTCAAACAAAAACAAAAACAAAAGTCAGGTGTCATTCTAATGGGCCTGCCTTTGTATGTTATTTGCCCTTTTCCCTTTATAGCTTTTAATATTCTTTCTTTGTTCTGTACATTTAGTGTTTGATTATCATGTGTAATGGAGAATTTCTTTTTTATTCCTGTCTGTTTGGTGTTCTATGTGTTTGTAATACTTTGAAAGACACCTTCTTCTTTAGGTTAGCAAAATTTTCTTCTATGATTTTATTGAAAATGTATCCTGTGATTTTGCCTGAGTTTCTTCCCCTTCTGTTATCCCTAGTATCAATATATTTAGTCTTTTCATGGTGTCCCTCATTTCCTGAATGGTTTTGAGGCTAGGAATTTTTTTATATTTAATGATTTCTATGGCTGTAGAATCCATTCTTGTAACTTATCTTCAACTTTTGAGATTCTCTCTTCCAAGTCTAGTACTCTATAGGTGAGGCTTACCGATGATGTTCTAATGTTTTATTTCCTAAGCTTTTAATTTCCATTTTTTCCTCAGTTTTGGTTTTCTTTAGTGATCTTGTTGTTTCTTCATTGTGATTTGTTAAATTCTTCTTTCATGGCATGAGTTCTTGTCACTATATTCATTCCACTAATTGTGTTTTCAGATTCCATTAAAGAATTTACCCACACACAGTTTAAGTCCTTGAACATATTCCTAATAGTTTTCAAGTACATTTGAGCCTCAACTATATTACATATCTTAGAGCAAATTCTAGTTGGCTGCCGGGTTTGTGTGGTAGCATCCTGTCCTGACTTTAGGTATTTGTGTGTTTTGCTGGTGTCTAGACATCTGGACTTGCCTTTATTGCACGGGTGTTCCATTCCTAGTTTCTGTTATTCTTTCTGGATTTTGTCAATGTCTGGTGGCTGTGGGTGGCCCAGTAGGGAGTGCTTATGCCTGTGATTGCATGGCAGAGCGGGATAGATGTGGGCAAAAGAAAAGGCTGAATGGGGTTTCAGAGCTAAGGGATCCTCTTCACACCTAGGATTGGGGTCCATACAGAGTAAGAAGTGGTAGAAAGACGGTATTCTGGAAGTAGGCTAATAGAAACGAAGGAATTATCTGAAAAGACAGAGATATTAGGGGACCCTGTGTCTGAACCAAGAGTAGGAGTCTCCAGGGAACTGAAGTGAGACTAAGGGATCCTGTAAGCACGTTGTTACTGGGTGTGGGTGAGAATGGAAAGATCACAATGGAGGGCAGGAAGGCTAGTGAATCCCTATCAGAATCTCTACCAGTTGTGATTACTGGGGGTCCTGTCAAAAGCATTTCTGGGTGCTAAGATTTGACAGGAAGGAATGAGCATGGGCTCAGTGCACAGGAATGCAGATGAGAGCGTCTACAGAAAGAAGAGCTGGGTTCACTCCAAGGTTTGGTGGAATCCTACAACTTGAGTGTGGAATTGGAGGTGAAACCCCTTCAACCAGGCTGCTATAGGGCTGGGAATGAGATTGGAGAGTTTGGGATGGGGGTCAGGAATAAGAGTGAGAAATACCTACCAGTCCTAGCCTGTTGTGGTCCTGTGGGTCCCTGATAGAAGGTCTTTATAGGTGTCTGTGACTGACTTAAGGAGATGGGAAGAGGCTAGATAAAGAGTGTAGTACTTTTTCAGCTCCTCTGTAAGTCTAAAATTCTTTCAAAATTCTATTAATGACAACAAATAATATTATATTATGACAATATTTTTACAACATCCAACAATGGTAACTAAAAATGAAAACATGAGAAATTTTTGTCCTAATAGTTGTGCATTTGTATTAAAAATATTAAGGAAGGTAGAATTTAAAAAATAAAAATGCTTACACTATTTCTTAATTTTCAATAAACATAAACCATTCCAATACCTGTTTGTTTTTATAAAAATGACAAGCTGTATTCATTACTGTAACTCTATAATAGAGCTTGATGTCAGGGATGGTGATGCCTCCAGAAACCCCTTTATTGTACAGGATTTTTGGCTATTCCGAGGTTATTTTTTATATGCAGTTGAATATTGTTCTTTTGAGGTCTGTAAAGAATTGTGATGTGCGATTCCCTTCTGTATGCTGTGAATAGGTTTTACTACCATTGGGTAATAAAGAATTTCCTTTGGTCTATGGCACAGTAGAATATAGCTAGGAAGCAATTTCAAGCAGAGATAGAAGAGGAAAGAAGGTGAGATGCCACCAGAACAGTACCAGTAAAGCCACATCCTTGTGGATAAACAAGGATTAATAGAAATGTGTTAATTTTGTGTTATTATTCAGATATCAGTGGCCAGGAAACAAAAAATCAGTGTCTGATTACAGAATGGCATCCAACAGTAGGCAACGTACATCCACATAAAGCCCCAGAGAACTTAGAAAAAGGGTTTCCACAAGCACAAAAAATGTGAATCAACTGGAGTATCTTGGTTGCCCCATATTTTTGAGAGAGGCTCTGTTTTCTGGCAGCTAACAGAGGTACTGTTCCTTTAAGAGACATCTACCTGGTTCTAGCTAATGGCAGGAATGGATCTGGATCTTTAGGGGTGCTCTGTTACAGAACACTTAAATGGGATTTGTAAGTGGCAAAGTTGTTTAGTGGTGGTGACTTAGTCACAGTATATCCATGGAGCTGGGGTGGTGAACATGGGGCTCACAGAGTAAACATACCTCTGGAATATTCAAAGGCTGAGGGGTGAGCCAGCATCCAGGTCACAGCAACCATAACCCTTAGCATTTTAAAATAATACTCCTTGTCAGATAAGTATTTCAGGTACACAATAGGGCAAATTCAGACATAGTAGACCTCTAAGCAAGACACAGTATGTTTTTAATATGTACATCGGCTTGAAAGAGAGAGAATAAACATTATAGATAGTTATAAAATGAAATAGTTTAAAAAAATACAACAAAGTCTTTAAAGATACATTAAAATAATATCAAGAGGCACATAAAGATGGAAAACACGCGGAGTCTGGATTATGTGTATTATTGTGTTTCCTTTAAATTTATTGAATAAATTAATAATTTCTTTCATTTTATTTTTAAAAAAGAAAACAAACTGTTTTTATTCATTTTACATAGCAATCCCAATTCCCACTCCCTCCCCTCCTTCCATTCCCTTCACTTATTCCCTCACACCACCCACCATGCACTCCTCAGAGAGGGCAAGGGTAATTGCTTTGTGGAAGGTCCAAGGTCCTACGCACTATATCCAGTCTAAGAAAGGTAACTTTCCAAAGAGAAGAGGTTCCCCCCAAACCAGGACAAGCAGAAGGGACAATTGCTGGTGCCATCCCAGTGGCCCACAGTCTTCCCCAGACATACAACTATCACCACATTCAGAGGAACTAGTTTGGACCAAAACTCCTACATCAGCAACACCAGGCTACAGACGTGCAGGCTGTCCCAAACCTGGATTCCCACACTGACAGAAATGGCCAGTGTCTCCGCTAAGAGAGGCACATTGTGTGTACATCTGCCACATAAATTACACTTCTGTTCCTTGTCATGGCATCAGATTCTCAGTCATAGGTTCCAACTAGTTCATCAGCAGCTGGATCAAGCTTTCTACCTCCTCAACAGACACAGGGAAACACCTTCCTGAGGGCCACTTTGACATCCTTATTCCTCAGAGAGTAAATGAGGGGGTTCAGGGTAGGGCTGACTGCTGTGTACAACAAGGAAACCACCTTGCTATTTCCCATGGAGGATCCGGAGGTTCAGAAACTATCACAGAGAAGTGAGATAAAAGGCTGAATAATACGTAATAGTACAGATGCGCTCTCTCGTGCTCTCTCGTGCTCTCTCTCTCTCTCTCTCTCTCTCTCTCTCTCTCTCTCTCTCCCCCCCCCCTGTCTCTCCCTCTCCCTCTCCCTCTCTTTCTCTGTCTCTCTCTTTCTCTCTGTCTCTCTCTTTCTCTGCAGTTTTCTTTCCACACACTTCTCTGGATACCCAGCCCCACGCCTGTGGACATACAGGTAGGTTTCATACTCATTTACTTTTCCAGTCTTTTGGAAACAGAGATATTTTCTCCCCATGTAGATTTCATGTGCGTTGAACTACACAAAGGCATGGTAGGAACAAGCTTGTTGAAATTTTGGATTAAGTCTCAAGTCCTCAAATAGGAAGTAGAGGGGATTGGGAGTGATTGGCATGTTTGTGGGTGGACTCCAGCAGAAGTTCCTGCATCAACCTCCTTAGCCTCTCTGGGGCACCTGTGAACCACGGACACTGCACCCTCATCCCAGTCGGGATGTCCTGCAGAGTCCCTTCACTTTCCCCGGGAGGAGGAATGACCCTGGATTCACACTTTTCTTATCATCTCAGGCTGCCTGGGCAACACAACAGCAAGCTGCTCCTGCCTCCTTTGTACTACAGTGCAGATATAGGAGGTCAGTGTGGGGCAGGGAGCATATTCTCGTGTTTGACATGGTGTTTCATCTCTCAGAGGTGTGAATGCTGACACAGAGACATCCTCAATTGCTGCCTGACTCACAGACACATACGGTAGGGGATATATGGACTAAAGGGGTGAAAAATAAAAAGATAATATATTGGTGGTAAAAACCAACCAATCAACCAAATAAATAAATAAATAAATAAATAAATAAATAAATAAATGAGAAAGTTCAGATCAAATTGCAGTTATTATTAGTAACAAATACTATTTAGAGTTGGGATTTCCTGGGCAGTATTTGAGAAATGTTTTAGAAAGTGTGTTCTTGTATATCTTAGCTTCCTGTATATCATCTGCTAAACGCGGCAGCCGGGTCTGTTACTCTCAGTGTTCAGTGACACCATGTCCACACCCCAGGCACCACCCAGTGACTACTAGAGCTCTGTGTGAAACAGAGTGTCACCGTTTGTGTGCAGCCTGATCTGACGCCCTGTGAGAACAGAATAAAGATTGACCCTGGTTGAAGTTTGGCAGGCTTCCCTGCCCAGACTATGCCCTCATCACCTTGAGCTTGATTTGCTGGGTTTAAGATGGGACCAAAGCCAACGCAGCATGGTCTCCCACACTCCTCTCCTTGCAAACCCTTCTGGCTCAGTGTGAGATGGAGAAATGGGGGTGGTGCACAGTGGTGGGGAATGCCAGTAAATGCACTTCCAGGACTATTTTGTTTTAGAGCACTCTACTCTGAAAACATGTCAGATGCTCTACTGTGAAACATGACTTGTATTTTGTGCTAGATGTGATTGTTGGTTGAGAGCAGCCTGTCATACTGTGTGCATTCCATGTAGCAGACCACAGGGGAGTGTCCTGTCCCCTGTCACTGTCAGTCTGGCCTTAGATTCTGATTCATAACTCACACTCAGGGTTGTTCCCTTCACTGTGTCCTAATTTCCAGAGGCTGGTAGTGGGAAGTGGCAAGTGAGCAGTACACACATAGTCCAGCAGGACCCAGTCTGGGTTGCCACAACTCCTTGTCTTCTCAACAGAGGCCTGTGTTCTCATCATTCGGGGCATGTGTGTACCATTTACTGGACAGTGACTGGCAATGTGAAGTCCTACAGGGATGGTTTGGTTCCTTCAGATGATTCTCTGAGCAGCCTTGCAAGAACTGGGTCGGGGACCACTTGAGTCTCTATGGCTTAAAGTTGAGAGACACGCTAGAATCCGTAAAAGACACTCTTTTTCGCACCAGCTGGAGTATGAGCCTTGAATGCTATGCCTCAGCTTATTGTCCTAGTGGAATAGAGTTCAAGGATAGGAAGTTCTGGGGTCAAGGTTGTCAGCTGCATGAGAAGTCACATTGTCACAAAGATGACACTGGTTCTGTCTCCAGAAAATCAGTCACACAGTACTTGTTCTGTGTGCTATTCCCCACACTCTCAGGCAAGCAGCAAGCACCAAATGAAACCGTTCTCACTGTACCTTTCCACAGTCCAAGTGATGATGAGGAGTAATTCATGTCTTCCCAGCATCCACACCACAATCTCCAGTCACTGTGGCCTGGGTGATTCTCGTGACCTTCGCCATCTCTCCCTCCTTGTGGGATGAGATACAGCATGTATGGAAGAATTTGCTTAGGGATCTTGCACGCAGGGCCCACCCATATTCACAACAGAGCCCATGTGGGATGTGTCCGTGACCTGCTCATTACTTTAGCATGTGATCCATGAGAATGAAATTTAAACATTGCTTTCTTACCAGAATGGGTTCCTTGTTACACAGCATTGACTATTAACTGAGATTTAAAATCCTTCTCAGTTAATCAAAATAAAGCTCATTCTTCTTTTGTCAGAGCCCCAAGCTACAACTCCCATCCTGAGCATAGGCTGTGTTATCCATGGCTCCTGAGAACCAGTCAGTTGTGACCATGCTCATCCTACAAAGCTTCGTGGATGACCCCTGGATCCAGGATGCCCTCTTCTGCTTCTTCTTTATCTTGTTAATGGTGACCATAATTGGCAATGGTCTGATTATCACATCCATCCACAGGAGTCCCAGCCTCCACACACCCATGTATTTCTTCCTGGTTAACCTTGCCCTGATGGATGTGATCTGCACTGTGACTGTCCTACCCAAGGTCCTGCAGAGCCTGGTGACTGAGAACACCATATCTTATGGGGGATGTCTCATCCAGATGTTCATCTTCTCCTGGGTCCTGGGCTCTGAGCTTCTGCTCTTCTCTGCTATGGCCTATGACCGTTATCTCGCAATCTGCCGGCCATTGCACTATGGAACCCTCATGAGTGGCAGGGTCTGTGTGGCCCTTGCAACCTTTGTGTGGTTTACAGGGGCTCTCAATGCCTTGGTGCTCACTTGTCTAGTGTTGCCACTGTCCTTCTGTGACCCCAATCTCATCACACACTTCTTCAGTGAGATCCCTTCTGTGCTCATGCTGTCGTGCAGCCCCACGTTTATCAATGACATCATGACTGTCATTGCAGACATGTTCTTGACTGGCTTGAACTTCCTATTGACCATGACGTCCTATGGCTTCATCATTGCCAGCATCCTGCGTATCCGCTCAGTGGAAGGCAAGAAGCATGCCTTTTCCACCTGCTCTGCCCACCTGATTGTGGTCACCCTTTATTATTCCACTGTGTTGTATACCTATGTCAGGCCAGCCCTAGGAACTGCTGGTGTGCTGGACAAGGCTATTGCTGTTCTGTACACCACTGTGACCCCATCTCTGAACCCCCTGATTTATACCCTGAGAAACAAAGAATTTAAAACATCGTTTAAAATACTTTCATTTCCACAATGATGACAAGATCTTTGAGTGGAACTCTGGAAGGAGTGGGCAAGGAGTATAAAAGATTACTTAAGCCTTTATTTATGCATCCTCTGATTCTGGGGGCACAGGCTAAGTCATCACCTGAGCTAAGAAATGTAATACTGTCTACCTGATAATACTGATTTCTACTCATTCAAATGTTTTAGATAACTTTAACTATCTATACTTTGTAATTAAAAATGTATGCATATATGTTCAAAGCTATTAAATGTTAAGCTATTTCTATCACTCACTAAATCAAATCTTGTTAAATCTCAAGTGCAGTCCTTTTAGTGAACCCCATTTGATAATATCTGAACCTCTGCAGAAAAGACCAAGAGTGAATGGCTAAGGAGATAGCAAATAATGAACCCTGCCCACACTTGTTCTAGGCATTTGCTGACCTAATTTTACTGTCTTCATCTTTCTCAATCTTACCTCACAGTTTTCCTTGGTGCTTGGTTCATTTCCCAGGTTGAGGGAAGAAAATCCTCATAGAGTACCTGAGTTATGTGTTGAGTCTGAGAGCCTATGATCCCCATGGAACCTTCCCTGATTTCAGCATCCAAAGATGTGAGACTAGAACCTGACACTGGCATAATGTTCTCTTGTCAGACCCCGTGTCATTGCAAAGGTTTGTTAAATCATAGCTCTAACGTGGATCTCAGCATTTCTCCTGCCTGGATGAGTTTTGTGTAAACTAACCATCCATCAAGGTTGCTACTATTCAACAATGCTTATCTTTCAATTATTTCCAAATAGGACTCACTGCCCAGCTGTGTGTCATCTTCCAAGTGCAGAGTACAGGGAAGCATGGCACAAGGGGTGGGGGAGAAGAACCCAGTTTAAGTGTCTCTGTTCCCAGCTGCTACAAGGTAAGGAAACAGCTCCACTACACCTTATACTGCCCCAAGGCTCTGCACTCAATGATTCCATAGTGACATGACACCTTTGCCTAGTGAAGGAAGACTGAGGGGTAGCCTGTGAACCACTAAATAGAGCACTTGACCATATGTATAGTAGGGAGAAGACACTGAGAACAGATCATTTATTTACCAATGTTCATATTGATATATTGATGTACATATACAGAAAGTAGGAGCTGATAGGCAAGTACTTAGCTCAGAAAAGCAAGGCTCTCTGTGTCCCTTTGGGAAGGCAACATGACTTTCTATATAAAGGAAGAGCAACTGGCAGGTCTTGGAGTGGTGGTGACGTGGATCAATTTTTATTAGGTGTACGTAGACAAGTTTCAACTAATCAAAACTGCCAACACCGAAAAAAAAGCACATTTCCAGGTCCTGAATTTGAAGGCTGTTTTCTATAACATGCATAACCAAACACAAAGACAGGCCACAAAGCACAGAGACAGGAAGATACTCTTAGCAAGGCAGGTGAGAGACGGGCTTACAGTGACCGAACAGCAATGTACACATTTCCAACTAACATTGAAGAAAGTGCAAAAGTCTCTTCAAAGCATCCTTGACATTCTTGTTCTTCAGTGTACAGGCGAAGGGGTTCAGCGTGCAGCTCAGGAACTCGTACATTACTGCAGGCAATTGATTTCTCTCTGGGCAAGTTGGAAGGCGACACTGAACTTGGAGACTGATTTTTCATTTCCTGACTGACCCTGCCCAGAATCTATACTAATTAGAATACTCTTTGGTCAATGACACAGAAGTATTCCTAGATATCTCTTAAATATTAAATTAACCCATTTCTATTATTTCATATACTACCATGAGGCTTATGGTTTGTTTCTTCTTGCTTCAAGGGTGGTTACATAGCACATTCTTTCTCCCTGCATTCAGTTTAGTTTTCCTGCCTCTCAGTATTCTGTCCTTATATAGGATAAAGCAGACTCTTTATTAACCAATTGTAATAGAGCATATTCATAGCATGTAGAGGGAATTCCATATCAACGTGGCCTGGTAGTTTGCATGTAATTGAACCCCATAATCAGATAAGGAGTGGCAGTTTTAGGAGGTGTGACTTTGTTTGAGAAGGTTGGAGGACATGTGTCACTGTAGGGGTAGGCTTTGAGGTTTCCTAAGCTCAGAATACTGCCCAGTGTTTCAGTCAACTTCTGTTTGCCTTCTGATCAAGATGTAGCCAGCATCACATCTGCCACCCTCCCCACAATGATGTTAACCTCTGAACTGAAAACCAACACCAATTAAATGTTTTCCTTATAAGAGTTGTCATGGTGATGGTGTCTCTTCACAGCAAAAGAAACATTAACTAAGATAGATGTGATGAGTAGGTAGATAATGCCTTCCGCTTCTCCCCCACTGGGCACATGTGCTGGATGCTGGTGATGATAAGGTATTGGATGCACATTGCAAGTTGCTTAGATCAACTATATCCTTGGATCGCGGTGGTGAACATGGGGCTCACAGAGTAAACATACCTCCACTGTATTGAAAGGTTGAGGGGAGAGCCAGCCTCCAGTCTTGGAACAACCACAACACTTAGCATTTCTTAAAAATGCTCCTTAACAGCAAAAGATATCAGATACACAATAGGATAAATTGAGACGTAATAGACCTCTAAGCAAGACACAGTGTGTTTTAAAAAACAATGTACATATGCTTGGGAGAGAGAGGAAAAACAGTATAGATAGCAATAAAAAGAAATAGCTTTAAACAATAAAACAAAGTCTTTAAAGTTACAGAAAAAAAATAATATAAAAGGCACACAAAGACGAAAATATGCAGAGTGTCTGAATGACGTATATTGTTGTGTTTTCCTTTAATTTATTGAATTTTTGTAATTTCTTTCATTTTAGTTTTTTAAACAGAAAACAGTTTTTTTTTTCATTTTACATACCAATCCCGGTTCCCACTCCCTCTCTTCCTTCTATTCCCTTAACCAATTCCTTCCACCACCCGCATCCACTACGCAGAGAGAGTACGGCACATTACCTTGGGGAAGGTTCAAGGCCCTCCTCACTATATCCATGCCAAGCAGGACTTCCATCCAAAGACAATAGGTTTCCAATACTCAGTACAGGCACGAAGGAGAAATCGTTGTGCCACTGCCTGTGGTCCCCCGCAGGGTGCCCCAGCCATACAACTGTCACCCATATTCAGAGGGACTAGTTTGGAGCTATGTTGATTCTGTCCTTGTTCGGCTGGAGTTGGTGAGCTCCCATTAACCCAGGTAGACTGTTTCGGTGGGTGTCCCCATCATGGTCTTGACCTCTGCTCATATTCTCACTCCTCCCACTCTTCAACTGGATTTTAGGAGCTCAGCCCTTTGCTCCACTGTGGGTCTCTGCCTCTGTTTCTGACAGCCACTAAATGAAGGTTCTATTGCAGCATTTAAGATATTCATCAGTCTGACTACAGGGAAAGCCAGTTCGGGCACTCTCTCCTCTATTGTTTCGAGTCTTAGCCATGGTCATCCTCTGGCCTTCTGGGAATCTCTCCAGAGACAGGTCTCTTGTCAGTCTCACAATGACTCCCTCAATCAAAACATCTCTTTCCCTGCTTCCTTCTCTGTCCTCCCTCCATTTCAACGTGCAACCTGCCCCAATCATGCGTGCCGTCACTGACAGAAAGAAATGGACAGTAGCTCCACCAAGAGAGGCACATTTTGTGTATGTCACATAAAACACACTTCTGTTCCTTGACATGGCATCAGAGTCTTAGTTTAGGTTCCAATGAGTTCATCACAGCTAAATCAAGCCACAACAGTGCTTTCTATCTCCTCAACAGACACAGGGAAACACATTCCTGAGAGCCACTTTGACATCCTTATTCCTCAGAGAGTAAATGAGGGGGTTCAGGGTAGGGCTGATTGCTGTGTACAATAAGGTAACGACTTTGCTGTTTTCCAAGGAGGATCCAGAGCCAGGCTGCACATAGGTATAGATGAGAGTGGAATAATACAAGGTGACCACCACCAGATGGGCAGAGCAGGTGGAGAAAGCACGCTTCTTACCCTCTGCAGAGCGGATGCGTAGGATGCTGGCAATGATGAAGCTGTAGGATACCATGGTAAACAGGAAGTTGATCACACCAAAATAAACATCAGCAATGACAACCATGATGCTATTGAGTGTGGTCGGGCTGCAAGACAGTGGTAGCAGTGTTGGGATTTCACATAAAAAGTGATGGATCTGGTTGGGGCCACAGAAATGGAGCCGTGCCATCAGGTAAGTGTTCACAAATGAGGCAATTGCACTGATGGCCCACACAGTTCCCGCCAGCAGGACACAGACGGACCGACTCATCAGCAGACTGTAGTGCAGTGGGTGACAGATGGCCACATAGCGGTCATAGGCCATGGCCGAGAGTAGCAGCAGCTCAGCTCCCAAAACCCAGATTAGGAAGAAAATCTGGGTCAAGCATCCCTTATAAGAGATGTGGCTGCCCTTCTCCACCAGACCCTCCAACAGCTTGGGAAGAACAGTGGATGTGCAGGCAATGTCCAACAGGGCAAGGTTTGCAAGGAAGAAGTACATAGGGGTGTGAAGACTTGGGTTCAGGCTAATGACCATGAAAATGAGGGTGTTTCCTGCAAGAGCCAGGATATAGAAAGTGGAGAAAAAGGCCAAGAAGAAAGCCTGGAACCCAGGATCCATAGAGAATCCCAGTAGGATAAACTCTTCCACTGCTGTGTAGTTGTTCATTGCAATTTGAGACTGAGCCTCTGAGAGTTACTGTGACACAGCCGGGAATGGTCAAGGAGACACAGGGTGTAGAGCATCCTTCATCTCACATAGGGTCTTTCAGGTGTGACTAGGAATGCTTGTCATTGGTGCTGTTGCTATAGAGGACACATAATTTAAATGATGACATCATTTCTCAACATAGTGTGTGCTAGTCTGAACTCTGCACTCTGCACACAAAAGACCAAGAACAGAAGGAAACCCTGCCCGTGGTGAGCAGTATCCCCCTATAACAACTGTTATCTTTGCTATTGATCGTGTCCTATGATATCTTAAGACCTGGAACTCCTATAAACATATGTATCAGACTTCTCAAACATACCAAGGGCCAATCTGGTCCCCAGCGTAGGTTTTTCTGGACCTAGAGATGCCCAGCCTTATCAAGGGGTAGGCCAGGCTTCTCAGATGCAGGCTAAAAAACACTTCTGGGGAAGCATACTTGGGGGTCTGGAGCATGGAGCAGTGACAGCACAACAGGCAGTCGGCACAGACGGTCCTGGCTCTTGGAAAATGAAATCTACAATCTCTTGTGAACACCATAACTCTCTATATCATCCTGGCCACCCTAAGCACTCCTTGTAGATAGTAAACCCAGTGAGGCAGATAGGCCCTTGATGGGTCTTATGCCTTCCAGAGAAATTGTCAGGCTGTGTCAGGGCTGGAAACACAGCATTATAGTAGTGGACACACTTCAACCCAGGCACAAAATTTCTAGGTTATCACCCTTGCTCAGTCTCAAGTCTGTCTTTCCTACATCTCATACACCTATGAATCTCTAATCACCCAGGCCTCTTAAAACATATGGACCTCTGGCCAAGGAGAACATGGACTGATCATGTGGTTAAAATAAAAGTTCTGACCTCTCTAGTGTCTCCATGGGAGTTAGTGGTGCCAGAATATTCCTGGAGATTCAGGAGTAGGCTTTTGGCTCCATGGCAACAAAGAACCCACTCTAGGGTATGTCCTTTACAAGGAAGCGTTTCTCCTCCCCTGCATATTCAAAGATCAAGGCCTCTCTCCTGTAGGGTGAGCCTGAGAACTGGACCTGAGCTTTTGATACCTCCCTGACCTCTTCCCACTGAAGAATTATGAAACCCATATAGCCTTCAGGGCCAAAACCTGTCTCTGCAAAAGCAAATCTGGTCTGCCAACATTCCCTGCAGATGCCCCATGGCCTCATACATCACTCAGGGCTTCTCAGTTGAGCCCCCAAATCTCCTCTGTTGGCCTCTCAGCCCATTACCTGTCTGCCAAAAGCTCTGGGACCCAGGTGGTTTTGAGCCCTAAACTCTGCACTAGATTCACAGGAAAGCATCATGCCTCTATCAGAGATTCAGAGCTGCCTCAGAGACAAGTTGGAATGTAAGCTTTCTGATCTTCACTGATCAATAGCTCAGATGGGTCCCAAAGCAGACCCACAGAGGCCAAGTTCACAGTTTCAATCTGAAACTGTGAGGGAAAGTGACTCTGGTAACAATTTTTTAAAATATTGGAATTGATTAGGACAAAACCAAATATCTTTTGAGAATAATCAGACGCACACACACACACACACACACACACACACACACACACACACACACAAAGAAAAAAGCAAGGATCAGCTCACATGGAAAGGGGAGTTGTCCCTGAGTGCCCATCCAAGTCCAAGATGTCTGCATGTCATGGAGAACTTCTAGTGTGGCCACAGAATGAGAGTCCTGCTTCTCTTTTGTTTGCTGTTGACCTTAAAGTAGGGTCTGCCTATTGGCGTGGACACTGAGATTGCTAGGGAGTGGCCCTCAGAGAGTAATTACCCACTCTGAGGTAAACAGGAGTCCCTAAGTGTCCATAGTTCCCAAGCTGAGACACCAGAACTTTTATGCATAATGAAAGTAGGCACCTGAGGCAGAGGGCTAGGACATTGACCCCTGTGGTGACTTCTACCCTGGGGATGACCTCAAGACAACTTGCCTGAGAGTCATGTCCATTTGATCCCTGTAGGAAGATGGACGTCACACTAACACATAATTCCAGAGCATAGTCTATGGGCTTACCTCTCCTAACTATATAATCTTAGTGTGATATAATTCTATCAATAAGCCAACCCTGATTGGTCCATCATTGTATAGGGAGATTGAGCAAGGGCCGCTCTCATTGCATTGCAAGGGGAGTGTGGTCAATATGGGACATCACAGTTGAGGTTGGTCATGAGTGTATGAAACTTCTTTGCATTTTCCAAACCCTCTCATGAGGACAGAGTGTGTGAAGTCTGTGGAGATGAAGATCAACATCAGTAAACAGGACTTTAGTTCCAGCATGTTCTGTGGCACTGGGTATTGATAACAAGGCACCTGAGTTCTTAGCAGCAGATTGGCTTCCCTGCAGAGACAGAAGTCCCACAGCAGGTGGGCAAATCATCTCTTGCAGTCATAGAACAGTTAAGAAAGTAACCACACTGTAATTAGCCATTAAAAAGGATCCAAAGGAGCTAAAATAATCCACACTTCGCAAATGAAATGATCATTTTCCACCTTAAGTTCCAAATCCTCCAAAGTCCTCAAACTCTGTCAATATATGAATTCCCAATCCCTCATAAACTTCATCCAGTTAGCATAACAGCAAATTCAAGTCTCAGCACAACTCAAGATTTGCGCAACTCCTAGAAAACATCAAGATGTGATATGATGTCATTAGAGAGGCCTCCATTGGCAGTTGATGGGAACAGAGGCAAAGAACCACAGCTGAACATTAGGCAAAGAGAGAGCCTAACTTGGAGATCTCCATCAGGTCCATCCCTTTGTAGCTCAGGGAACCCCAAGGAAGAGAAGGGGGAAAGAATTTAGGAACCAGAGGGATCAAGAACACCAGGAGAACATGATCCCCAGAATCAACTGATCAGGGCTCTTAGGGGCTCACAAACACTGAAGAGACAATCATGGGGACTGCATGAGTCTGCACTGGTCCTCTGCAAGTATGTTATAGTTGTTTACTTGGTGCTTTTGTGGGACTTCTAACAGCAGGGGGTCGGGTTGTCTCTGACTCTTCTCCCTGCTCTTCAAACCCTTTATCTCCTACTGGAATGGGTGGTCCAGGTCTGCTATGAAGGTTGGTGTCTAGTCTTACTGGATCTTGTTAGCCATGTTGGGCTGATATCTCTGGAAAACCTACATTTTTAAAACTGTTCTGAAGTGCATGTTGGTGTGAGGTGAGGGAGGTATTAAGAAGAGTGAAGGGAGGGGAAACTGCTGTTTAGATGTATTAAAAAAACATTAAGAAAATAAAAATAAATAAAATATGATATGAGCTTCAGCTACATCTGATTTTCTAGTCAATTTTCCATAAAAGGATAATACCGTGATATAAAACTAATAAGAAATCTATCCTGTCTGCAACACTGGCATAAGGAAATCTCATGGTTCAAATCAAGTGACCATGTTTGTATCATTTAAGCCTCAAATTTGGGGCTAATTGGTTTATGAGGAACTCATTTGACCCTCACTCACCTGGAGCAGTAAATATCCACAGAGCAGGGCACCCAATTATTCCGGTGATGAGCTGTGCCAGTGTGACCATGATCCTAGTGACTGATGGTGCGGCTGGTGGGGACTCTGTTCCCTCTGTGGAATTACGCTGGTGTTTCAGTGCTGTACTGGTCACACTCAGTCGTTTACCAGAAAAGGAAACCAGCACAAGCTATAGGGTCAGGCCTGAGTGGGGTTTACAGCCCTGCATCTGGCCTGTGCTCTGCCCCTTGTAGCTGGCCAGCCCACTCCATCTCTGGTATGGCACAGAGTACAGGAGGCATTGATTCTTAAAGATCATAAGGAACAATGAACCAATTTTTAAATTTTTATTTCAGAGACAGTTGTTAGACTAATTAATACATTTTTTGGTCATTATTTGGGTCTATGTTGCTACTACACCAAGAAAAACAGACTCTGAGTACATAATGACCTTCAACATTCGGCAATACACATCCACATAAAGCCCCATAAAGCTTATACAAAGAGTTTCTAGACACACAAAATATGAGTCAACTGGAGTTTCTTGGTAGTCACATTTTTTTTAAGATAGACCCTTTCCTGGCAGCTAACAGAACTACTATTCCTTTAAGAGACAGCTTCCTGGTTCCTGCTACTGGCAGGATTGGCTCTGGATGTTTAGGGAGGTTCTGCTAAGGAACACTTAAATGATTTTGTGACAGCATGCAGCAAATCGTTTAATGGTCTCGATTTAGTCACACTATATTTATGGAGCTGGGGTGGTGAACATAGGGCTCACAGAATAAACATCCCTCTGCTATATTGAAAGGCTGAGGACAGAGCCAGTATCCAGAACCATAGCAACCACACTGCTTAGCATTTTTAAAAATACTCATTGTCAGATAAGTATTTCAGATAAACAATAGGACAAATTCAGACATAATGGACCTCTAAGCAAGACACAGTGTCTTTTAAAATGTAAATATGCTGGGAGAGAGCTGAAACACAGTATAGACACCTAAAAAACAAATAGTTTTTAAAAAATACAACAAAGTCCTTAAAGATACAGTAAAATATTATCAAAAAGACACATAAAGATTGAAAAAATGCAGAGTGAATAATATGTATATTATTGTTTCCATTGAATTTACTGAATGCTTTTTGTAATTTCTTTCATTTTATTTCTTTTTAAAATTAAAACAAACTATCTTTTTTTCATTTTATATAGCAATCCCAGGTTCCACTCCCTCCCACCCTCCCATTTCCTCCACCTATCCCCCCACAACACCCACTAGCCACTCCTCAGAGAGGACAAGGTACATTGCCTTGGGGAAGGTCCAAGCCCCTCCCCACTATATCAAGGCTGAGGAAGGCATCCATCCAAAGAGAATATGTTCCCCCAAAGCCAGGACAAGCAGAAGGGACAAATCCTGGTGTCATCGTCAGTGTCCCGCAGTCTGCCCCAGGCATACAACTGTCACCCACATTCAGGGGGCCTAGTTTGAACCATGTTGATTCTGATCCTGTTGAGTTGGAGTTGGTGAACTCCGTCCATATCACAGTCTTGACCTCTGCTCATATTCTCACTCCTCCCACTCTTCAACTGGACTTTGGGAGCTCAGCCCTTTGCTCCACTGTGGGTCTCTGCTTCTGTTTCTGGCAGCCACTAAATGAAGGTTCTTGAAGCACTGAAGGTATTTATCAGTCTGATTACAGGGCAAGGTCAGTTCGGGCACTCTCTCCTCTATTGTTTAGAGTCTTAGCCAGGGCCATCCTCTGGCCATCTGAAAATCACTCCAGTGCCAGGTCTCTTGCCAGCCCCATAATGCCTCCCTCAATCAAAACATCTCTTTCCCTGCTTCCTTCTCTGTCCTCCCTCCATCTGGATCATTCCATTCCTTCAAGTTCTCCTTCCCCCTTTTCCACTCCTCCTCTACCTCCCCCTACCTTCTGCTCCCACCAGTCACAGTTCTTCTCAAGTCAAATATCGGGGTCCGGATGATTTTCACCAACACCGGATTCCAAAAATCCCTACATCGGCAATACCAGGCTACAGACATGCAGCCTTTCCCAAATATGGAGCCCCACACAGACAGAAAGAAATGGCCAGTGGCTCCTCCAAGAAAGCACATTGTGTGTACATCTGTCACATAAATCACACTTCTGTTCCTTGCCATGGCATCAGATTCTTAGTCATAGGTTCGAATGAGTTCATCAACAGCTGGATCAAGCCACACCACTGCTTTCTGCATCCTCAACACACAGGGAAACACCTTCCTGAGAGCCACTTTGACATCCTTATTCCTCAGAGAGTAAATGAGGGGGTTCAGGGTAGGGCTGACTGCTGTGTATATTAAGGCAGCTACCTTGCTATTTCCCAAGGAGGATCCGGAGCCAGGCTGCACATAAGTCTAGATGAGAGAAGAGTAGTATAAGACGACCACCACCAGATGGGCAGAGCAGGTGGAGAAAGTACGCTTCTTGCCCTCTGCAGAGCGGATGCGTAGGATGCTGGCAATGATGAAGCTGTAGGATACCATGGTAAACAGGAAGTTGATCACACCAAAATAAACATCTGAAATGACAGTCATGATGTTGTTGAGGGTGGTTGGGCTGCAAGACAGCAGTAACAGTGCTAGGATTTCACAAAAAAAGTGGCGGATTTGGTTGGGGCCACAGAAATGGAGCCGTGCCATCAGGTAAGTGTTCAGGGATGTGTTGATTGCACTGATGACCCACACACTGCCCGCCAGCAGGACGCAGACGGGCCGACTCATCAGCATGCTGTAGTGCAGTGGGCGACAGATGGCCACATAGCGGTCATAGGCCATGGCCGTGAGCAGCTGCAGCTCAGTTCCCAGAACCCAGGTTAGGAAGAAAATCTGGGTCAAGCATCCCTTATAAGAGATGTGGCTGCCCTTCCCCCACCAGACCCTCCAGCAGCTTGGGAAGAACAGTGGATGTGCAGACAATGTCCAGCAGTGTCAGGTTTGCAAGGAAGAAGTACATGGGGGTGTGAAGACTTGGGTTCAGGCTAATGGCCATGAAAATGAGGGTGTTTCCTATAACAGCCAGGACATATAAAATGGAGAAAAAGGCCAAGGAACAAGCCTGGAATGCAAGATTTCCGGAAAATCCCTGCAGGACAAACTCTACCACAGCTGTGTAGTTGTTCATTGTGATTTGAGACTGAATCCCAGGGAGTTACTGTGACACAGCTGGGTATGGTCAAGAGGACACAGGGTGTAGAGTATCCTTCATCTCACATAGGGGGCAGCCAGGTGTGACCAGGAATACTTATCAGGGGTGCTGCTGTAGAAAGCACATAATTAACATGATGACATCATCTCTCAACATAGTGTGATAATCTAGCTCTCCACTCTGTATGCAATAGACCCAGAACAGAAGAACATCCTATCTGTGTTGGGCAATATCCTTCTGTAACATCTGTTAGCTTTGATATCGATCATGTCCTATGATATCCTGAGACCTGGAACTCCTATCAACATGTAATCTAGCCTACTAAAACACACCAAGGGTCAATCTGGTCCCCAGCACAGGTATTTTAGGACCTAGAGATGAGCAGCTTTATCAAGGGGGTAGGCCAGGCTTCTCAGATACAGGCTGCAAAGCAGTTCTAGGGAAGCATGCTTGGGGGTCTAGAGCATGAAGCAGTAGCAGTATTCCATGCTGTTGGCATAGATGGTCCTGGCTCTTTGGGAATGAAATGAATATATTTTTTGTGAACACCACAACTATCTATTTCTTCATGGCTGCCCTAAGCACTCCTTGTGAATAATAAACCCACTGAGGTAGATAGGCATCTGCCCCCTTCTCTGGGCCTGGTGGAGGCTTGTGCCTGCCAGAGAAGGTGTCATACTCTGACAGGGCTGGAAACACAGCATTAAAGGCATGGACACAGTTCCAACCCAGGCCTCAAATTTCTAGGCTATCACACTTGCCCCGTTTCAAGTCTTTCTTCCCTATCCTGATACACCCATCTGTCTCTAATCACTGAGGCATCTTCAAACATATGGACCTCTAAGGCTAAATAGCAGGTGAATTGATTAGCATGTGGTTAAAAAAGGTTCTACCTACTCTAACGTCTCCATGGAAACGAGTGGTCCAAGATCCTTCATCAAAATTCAAGAATGGGCTGTTGGTTACATGGAAACAAAGAACTCCCAACAGGGTATGTCTTGAACACGGAAGCATATTGTCTCCCCTGCAAATGTACAGATCAAGGCCTTTATCCTGCAGGGTAAGCTTGATAGCAGGACCTGAGCTTTTGATACCTCCATCCCACCACTTCCCACTGAGGAACCGTGAAACCCATAGAGTCTCCAGGGCCAATACTTGTCCTTGCAAAAGCAAAGCGATGGTTGGACTGGCAGCATTCTCTGCAGATGCCCAATGGCCTCATATAGGACGCAGGGCTTCTCAGTTTAGCCCCCAAATCTGTCTGTCTGTATCTCAACCCAGCAATTGTCTGCCTGCAGCTCTGGGTCACAGGAGGCTTTGAACACTGAACTCTGCACCAGATTCACAGAAAACCACCATGCCTCTCTCAGATCGCAGTCTGCCTCAGAGCCAACTCACAGGACAAGCTTTTTGTTCAGCACTGACCAACAGCTCAGATAGGTCCCAAAGCAGACCCACAGGGGCCAAGCTCTTAGTTTCAAACTGAAACTGTGAAGGAAGTGACTCTGGTAACAGGGTAACAGTTTTTTAAATATTGGAATAGGTTAGGACAAAACCAAGTATGTTGTGAGAATAATCAGACACACACACACACACACACACACACACACACACACACACACACACACGAAAAAGCAGGGAAGGTAAATGCCCATAGGAAAGAAGTGAGAAGCAGAGGATCAGCTCACATGGAAGAGAAGTTGTCCCTGAGTGCCCATCCAAGTCAGAGATGTCTGCATGTCATGGAGAACATACAGTGTGGCCAAATGATGAGAGTCCTGTATCTCTCCTGTTTGCTGTTGACCTTAATGTATAGTCTGCCCCTTGGTGTGGACACTGAGATTGCTAGAGAGTGGCCCTCAGGGAGCAATTACCTACTTTGAAATAAACAGGAGTCCCTACGGTGTCCATAGTCTTCAAGCTGAAACAAACAGCCCTAAGCACAGAGAAAGTAGGCACCTGAGGCCATATGCACAAGACTAGGATACTGACCCCTCTGGTGATTTCTACCCTGGGGATGCCCTCAAGACAGCTTGCCTGAGAGTCATTATCCATTTGATCCATGTAGGAAGATGGATTTCACATTAACACACAATTACAGAGCATAGTCTGTGGGTTTACCTCACCTAACTATATCATCTTGGTGTGACGTAGTTCTATCAATAAACCAACACTGATTGCTCCATCATTGTATAGGGAGATTGAGGAAGGGCCACTCTCATTGCATTGCATGGGGAGTGTGGTCAATATGGGACATCACAGCTGAGGTTGGTCATGAGTGTACGCATCTTTTCATTGCAGTTTTCAAACCCTCATGAGGACAGAGTGTGTGAAGTCTGTGGAGATGAAGATCAGCATCAGTAAACAGGACGTCAGTCCCACCACGTTCTGTGGCAGTGGGTATAGATAACAAGGCACCTGAGTTCTTGGCAGCAGATCGGCTTCCCTGCAGAGACAGAGGTCCCACAGCAGGTGGGAGAATCATCTCTTGCAGTCATAGAACAGTGCAGAAAGTAACAAATTCAGAAACAGCCATTATAAGAAATCCAAAGGAGCTAAAATGATTACACTTCACAAACCGAATGATCACTTAAGTTCTAAATTCTCCAATGTCCTCGAATTCTCAATCCCTCACAAAATTTCACCCACTTAGCATAACAGCAAATGCCACAGTCTCAGCCCAACTCAAAATTTGAGGAATTCTTAGAGGACATGAAGATATGATATGATGTCATCAGAGAGGCCTCCATTGACAGCTGATGGGAACAGATGCAGAGAACCACAGCTGAACATTAGAGAGGAGAGAGAGCGCGCCTAACTTGGAGATCTCCATCAAGTCCTTCCCTTTGTAGCTCAGGGAACCCCAAGGAAGAAGGGGAGGAAGAATGGTAGGAACCAGAGGGGTCAAGAACACCAGGAGAACATGACCCACAGAATCAACTGAGCAGGGCTCTTAGGGGCTCACAAACACTGAAGAGACAATCATGGGGACTGCATGAGTCTTCAATGGTCCTCTGCATGTCTGTTATAGTTGTTAACTTGGTGCTTTTGTGGGACTTCTAACAACAGGGTTTGGGTTTATCTCTGACTCTTCTGCCTGCTCCTCGGACCCTTTATCTCCTACTGGATTGGATGGCCCAGCTCTGATATGAGGGTTGGTGTCTAGTCTTCCTGGATCTTGTTAGCCAAGTCGGACAGATGTGTCTGGGAAGCCTGCTTTTTTATAAACTGATCTGGAGTGGGTATTGGTATGAGGTGAAGGAGGTATTAAGAAGAGTGACAGAAGGGGAAACTACAGTTTAGATGTATTAAAACATTAAGAAAACAAGAATAAATAAAAAATAAGTTATGATATGAGCTTCAACTATATCTGATGTTTCTAGTCAATTTTCCATGAAGAGATGATACTGTGTTATAAAACTTAAAAGCAATTAATGGGTTCCTGAAACACTAGCAAAAGGAAATCTCATGATTCAAATCAAGTGACCATGCTTGTAGCATATAAGCCAAAAAGTTGGGCCTGATCAGTTGATGAGAAAGTGATACTTTTGAACCTCACTGACCGGGAGCAGTAATTTTCCACAAAGCAGGGTACCCGATTATTCGGTGATGAGGGGTGCCAGTATGACCATGAATCTAGTAACTGATGGTGTGGCTGGTGGGGACTCTGTTCCATCTGTGGAATTAGGCCTGGTGGTTGTGCTGGTGTAATGGTCGCACTTCTTCAGTTAGCAGTAAAAGAAAAACAGCAGGAGCTGTAAGATCAATTACTTGAGTGGGGTTTACAGACCTGCATCTTGCCTCTCCTCTGCCCCTGAAAGCTGACTACCCTACTCCATCTCTGGTATGGCACAGAATACAGGAGGCTTTGACTCCTGATGATCAGAAGACACAATGGGCCAATTTTTAAGCCAATTTTTAAATTTTTATTTTAGAGGCAGTTGTCAGATTATCCCCTATCCCACCCCAAATAGGAGAGAGGGTTCAGAAGACAACTGAGGGGAAGCTGCTCACGAAAGCACTAGGCAAGCAAGTTCTCAGGACATTCGATGGGCTTCTGCAGAACACACACAGCAACGTGTCCTTAGCAATAGCATGCCCAGCATATTAAAAAGACTGACATTACACAAAATATGTGTGTAGGAACCCCTGCTCATCACCCCTCGGGGACGTGGTAGAATGAACATTCATTATGGAGTCAGGTGGGTCTGTCTCGGCTACATCTAAGAAGAGCTGTACTTGGGACACCTTGGTGGCTCCCTTATCTGATCTGAATAGAACCTTGGACCTTCCTTGCTTAGTAGGACAGGAGAGCCAAGTGTTGGCTCTTCCCTTTGCTTGTCTATACAGGAGTTCCCCTGTTGATGTCCTGGAGCTGCTTAGGGGATGTTGCACATGGGGTTGTTCAATGCCAGGTTTCAGTTACTGGATACCAAATTGTTCCCTTTACATTTGATTCTTTCCTATCCATCAGGTTGGTCATATAGAATTTCTGGGACCCCATTTCCTTATGATCTCCGAAGACAAATGTGTTAATATTTTAACACACCTATGTCAATCCAGTTACATGTACTAAACTCACTCCATAGCTTCAGAGAGGCAGGCATCAGATCTTGACCCCAGTCACTCATGAAAAGTAGAAACACAACCCCACATCCATGCATGAATGTCTCCAGAGATCATCCTATTTTACAGCTTTACTGGTATTTCCTAAGCTTGGAATCCTTCATAGGGGTAGCCCTTGTGTGCCACTCATGTCTAGCATGCCTACCTGTCTTATTGCATTGGGCTGGGAGGCTAGCCCACCTGGACAAAATCCTGAACTTCCTCCCACAAGATCCTTCTTCAGAGAACTCTCTGTTTCCACCTCTGGGTCTAGCCAACCTTCTTTCTGCCCAGACGTAAGGCGCTATCCTAATGAGCCTGCCTTTATATGTTACTTGCTCTATCCCCATTATAACTTTTAATATTCTTTCTTTGTTCTGTACATTTATCGTATGATTATCATGTGTCATGGAGAATTTTTTTATGTTCCTATCTATTTGGTGTTCTGTGTGTTTGCTATGCTTTGAAAGGCAGCTCCTTCTTTAAGTTAGGATTTTTTTTCTTCAATGGTTTTGTTAAAAATATTTCCTCTGATTTTGCCTGAGGTTCTTCTCCTTCCATCCCAAGTGTTCCTATATTTAGAATTTTCATGGTGTTCCATATTTCCTGGATGTTTTGTGTCACAAAATTTTAGATTCAACATTTTCTTTGTCTTTAATATCCATTCTTGTACCTTATCTTCAATTTTTGAGATTCTCCCTTCCAAGTCCAGTATTCTAGTGTTGAGGCTTACCTCTGAGGTTTTGATGTTTCTCTTCCTAAACTTTTTATTTCCAGTTTTATCTCAGTTTGGGTTTTTTTTTTATCCTCTCTCTCTCTTTCTTTCTTGCTTTTTTCTTTCTTGCTTGCTTCTTTCTTTCCTTCTTTCTTTCTTTCTTTCTTTCTTTCTTCCTTTCTTTCTTGTCTGTCTGTCTTTTTTTATTTTTGAAATTGTTCTAGACAGGGTTTCACTTTAGTTTTGGAGTGTGTCCTGGAACTAACTCTTGTAAACCAGGCTGACCTCAAACTCACAGAGATCCACCTGCCTCTGTATCCTGAGTGCTGGCATTAAATGCAAGCACCACCAATACCAGATGAGTTTGACTTCTCTTTAGTGATTCTGTTGTTTGTTTGTTTGCTGCTCTGTTAAAGGCTTCTTTTATGACAGGAATTGTTGTTATTATAGTCATTCTACTACTTGCGTTTTCAGATTCCTATAAAGAATTTACTCACTATTTAAAGACCTTGAACACATTCATAATTGATTTCAACTACGTTTGTTCTTGTTGTGTAGATATTATGTATCTTGGGGTCTACTGTAGTCGCCTTACTGGGATTTCGTGGTAGCATCCTGTCTTGACTTCTGGTATTTGTGTTTCTGTGCTGGTATCTAGGCATCTGTAATGGGATGACTGAAGTGAAAAGTGTTGATATCTGGTCTTGCCTTTGTTGGGTTGGTGTGCCATTCCTTGGATTCTGTTGTTCTGTATGGATCTTGTCAAAGTCTGGTGGCTGTGGGTGGCCCAGTAGTGAGTGCTTGTGCCTGTGACTGCATGGCAGAGTGGGATAGATGTGGGCAAGGAGAAAGGCTGAATGGGGTTTCAGAGCTAAGGGGATCCTCTTCACACCTAGGATTGGGGTCCATACAGAGTAAAAAGTGTGGTAGAAAGAGGGTATTCTAAAACTAGGCTAAAGTAAGCCAAAGAATTATTTGGAAAGGACCCTGTGTCTGAACAAAAGTTGTAGTCTCCAGGGAATTGAAGTGAGACTAAGGGATCCTGGAAGCACATTGTTACTGGGTGTGGGTAAGAATGGAAAGATCATAATGGAGGGCAGGAAGGACAGTGTGGTTTACCTCCCAGGATCCCTACCAGGTGTGACTACTGGGAGTCTAGTTGAAAGCATTTGCGAGTTCTAGAACTTTAGAGGAAGGAATGGGAATGGGCTAGGTGCTTAGGAATGCAGATGAGATGGTCTACAGGAAGAAGATCTGGGTTCACTCCAAGGTTTGGTGGAGGATCCCAAGTTTGGGTGTGGAATGGGAGGTGAATTTTAATCAGTCTGTTGTCGGGCTGGGCTGAGATTGGAGAGTTTGGAATAGGGGACAGGAATAAGAGTGAGAAATACCTACCAGTCCTTGCCTGTTGTGGTCCTGTGGGTCCATGATAGAGGGTCTTTATAGGTGTCTGTGACTGACGTAAAGGGATGGGGAAAGACTAGATAAAGGGTATAGTATTTTGACAGTTCTTCTGTAAGCCTAAAATTCTCTCAAAATGCTATTATTGACAAAAATTTCTTAGACTATGATAGTATTTTCACAACACTCAACAGGAGAATATAAAAATGAAAAAAGGGTTATTGTTGCCCTAAAAGGTGTGTGTGTTTATTGAAAATATGAAGACATATGGACTTTTAAAACTTAAAATAAAAATGTTTACACCACTTCTGAATTTTAAATAAATATAAAACCCTTCCTGTATGTTTTTATACCAATACCAAGTTGTATTCATTTCTGTAGCTCGATAATAGAGCTTGATGTCAGAGATGGTTATGCGTTCAGAAGTTTCTTTATTTTACAGGATGGTTTTGGCTATTATGAATTTTTTGCTTTTTCATGTTTTTTTTTGAGTTCTGTTAAGATTTGTGATATGTGATTCCCTTCTGTGTGTTGTGAGTAGGTTTTATTACCATTGGTTAATAAAGATTTTGCTTTGGCCGGTGGCAGGGTAGAATATAGCAAGGAAGTATTTTAAAAACAAGATAGAAGAAGAAGGAAGGTAGAGTCAGGGAGTTGCCATGTTGCTTCCAGAGGAAAGATACCAGAGCCATATCAGTAAGACACAGCCTATATTGGAGATACACAGATGAATAGAAATGGTTTAATTTAAGATGTAAGGGCTATCTAGGAATATGCCTGATGTTGGCCAAACAGTGTTGTAATTAATACATCTTTGTGTTATTATTCGTGTTTGTGTGGCCACAAAAGGGAAAAAGCAGATCCTGATTACATAATGGCATTCAACATTCATCAACGTGCATCCACGTAAAGCCTGAGAAAGCAACAAAAAGCGCTTCTAGACACACAAAATGTGAGTCAACTAGAGCTTCTTAGTAGCCACATTCTTTTAGATAGGTTCTGTTTTGTGGCAGCTAACAGAGGTATTGTTCCTTTAAGAGAAAGCTACTTGGTTCCTCATAGTTGTAGGAATGGTTCTGGATCTTTAGTGAGGTTCAGTAATTTAAAGCAGAGATAGAAGAAGAAAGAAGACTGACTCAGAGAGATGCCATGTAGCTGCCAAAGGAGAAAGACAACAAAATAGTACCAGTATAGCCACAGCATGGTGAAGATACACAGATTAATAGAAATGGGTTAATTTTTTGTGTTATTATTCAGGTATCAGTGGCCAAGAAACAAAAATCAATCTCTGATTACATAACGGCATCCAACATTAGGCAACGTACATCCACATAAAGCCCCAGAGAGCTTACAAAAGGGCTTCTACACGCACAAAAATGCGAGTCAACTGGAGTTTCTTGGTAGTCACATAGGTTTGTGATAGGCTATGCTTTCTGTCAGCTAACATAGGTACTGTTCCTTTAAGAGACATCTACCTGGTTCCAGCTAATGGCAGGAAAGGCTCTCTGGGTCTTTATGGATGCTCTGTTACAGAGCCCTTAAATGGAGTTGTAAGCAGCATGTGACAAGTTGCTTAATGGTCTCAACTTAGTCATAGTATATCCATGGAGCTGGGGTGGTGAACATGGGGCTCACAGAGCAAGCATACCTCTGCTATATTGAAAGGCTGAGGGGTGGAGCCAGCATCCAGGCCATAGGAACCACACCACTTAGGATTTAAAAAAAAACTTCTCGTCAGATAAGCATTTCAGATACCCAATAGGACAAATTCAGACATTAATAGACCTCTAAGCAAGACACAGTGTGTTTAAAAAATGTACACAAGATTGAGAGAAAGAGAAAAAAACAGTATAGACAGCCATAAAAAGAAATAGTTTAAAAAAACAAAGTCTTTAAAGATATAGTAAAATATTATCAAAAAGCACATAAAGATTGAAATAAATGCAGTCTGAATTATGTATAATATTTATTTCCTTTGAATTTATTGAATGCTTTTTATGATTTCTTTCATTTTATTTCTCTTAGATATTAAAACAAACTAACTTTTTTCATTTTACATAGCAATCCCAGTTCTCCCTCCTTCCCATCCTCCCATTTCCTCCATCTATCCTCCCACACAACCCACCACCCACTCCTCAGAGAGGACAAGTTACATTGCTTTGGGGGAAGGTCCAAGGCCCTCCCCACTATATTCGGGCTGAGCAAGGAATCCATCTAAAGAGAACAGGGTCCCCAAAAGCTAGTACAAGCAATAGGAACATATTCTGGTGCCACTGCCAGTGTCCTGCAGTCTACCCCAGCCATGCAACTGTTACCCACATTTAGAGGGACTAGTTGCGACCTATGCTGATCATCCCTGTCCAGCTGGAGTTGGTGAACTCCCGTTAGCTCGGATAAACTGTTTCTGTGTGTGTCCCCATTATGGTCTTGACCTCTTTGCTCATATTCTCACTCCTCCTATTCTTCAACTGGACCTAGGGAGCTCAGGCCAGTGCTCTGCTGCAGGTTTCTGCCTCTGCTTCCATCAGCCACTGGATTAAGGTTCTGTGATGACATTTAAGCAATTATAGCTATTGGAATATAATTGTTTTAGCCTATAATTTGTTTCTTAAAAAAGATATTCAACTATTTGATTACAGGGCAAGGCCGGTTTGGGCACCCTCTCCTCTATTTCTTAGGGTCTTAGCAAGGGTCATCCTTGTGGACTCCTGGAATCTCTACAGTTCTGGACTAGTCAGCCCCATAATGGCTTGCTCAATCAAGGTATCTCTTTCCTTGCTTCCATCTATGTCCTCCCTCAATATTAACCATACCATTTCCTCAAGATCTCCTTGCCCCTACCCTTCTTCCTTTCTCCTCCATCTCCATCGTACTTTCTCCCCCAACCAGAGACAGTTCTTCTGAAGTCAGTATCAGAATCTGGATAATTTTTGCCAACACAGGATACCAAAATTCCTACATCAGCAACACCAGGCTACAAACGTGCAGCCTGTCCCCAAACTGGATGCCCAAACTAGCAAAAAGAAATGGTCAGTGACCCCTCCAAGACAGGCACGTTGTGTGTACATCTGCCACATAAATTGCACTCTGTTCCTTCCTGTTGCATTAGATTCTTAGTCATAGCTTCCAATTAGTTCATCAACAGCTGGATCAAGCTACACCACTGCTTTCTATCACCTCAACAGACACAGGGAAACACCTTCCTGAGAGCCACTTTGACATCCTTATTCCTCAGAGAGTAAATGAGGGGATTCAGGGTAGGGCTGACTGCTGTGTACAAAAAGGCAGCCCCCTTGCTGTTTTCCATGGAGGATCCGGAGCCAGGTTGTACATAAGTATAGATGAGAGTGGAATAATACAAGGTGACCACCACCAGATGGGCAGAGCAGGTGGAGAAAGCACGCTTCTTACCCTCTGCAGAGCGGATGCGTAGGATGCTGGCAATGATGAAGCTGTAGGATACCATGGTAAACAGGAAGTTGATCACACCAAAATAAACATCTGCTATGACAATCATGATGTTGTTGAGGGTGGTTGGGCTGCAAGACAGCAGTAGCAGTGCTGGGAATTCACAAAAAAAGTGGCGGATTTGGTTGGGGCCACAGAAATGGAGTCGTACTAACAGGCCAGTGCTCACAGATGAGCTGAATGCACTGATGGCCCACACACTGGCGGCCAGCAGGACGCAGACGGGCCGACTCATCAGCATGCTGTAGTGCAGTGGGCGACAGATGGCCACATAGCGGTCATAGGCCATGGCCGTGAGCAGCTGCAGCTCAGCTCCGAGAACCCAGGTTAGGAAGAAAATCTGGGTCAAGCATCCCTTATAAGAGATGTGGCTGCCCTTCCCCACCAGACCCTCCAGCAGCTTGGGAATAACAGTGGATGTGCAGACAATGTCCAACAGGGCCAGGTTTGCAAGGAAGAAGTACATGGGGGTGTGAAGACTTGGGTTCAGGCTGATGGCCATGAAAATGAGGGTGTTTCCTGTAACAGCCATAGTAAAGAAAATGGTGAAAAGGGCCAGGAGGAAAACCTGGAACCCAGGATCCCCAGAGAATCCCTGCAGGACAAACTCTGTCACATCCGTATAGTTGTTCATTACTATTTGAGACTGAGCCCCTGGGAGTTATTGTGACACAGCTGGGCAAGTTCAAGGAGACACAGGGTATAGAACATCCATCATCTCACATAGGGTGCAGTCGGGTGTGAGTAGAAATACTTGCCATCTGTGCTGTTGTTGTAGAAAGCACATAATTAACATGATGACATCATCTCTCAACATAGTGTGCTAATCTGAACTCTCCAGTCTGCATACAACAGACCCAGAACAGAAGAAAACCCTGCCTGTGGTGGGCAGTATCCCTTTGTAATATCTGCTAACTTTGATATTACTCATGCCCTGTGATATCCTTTGACCGGGAAATCTTAAAAGCATATGTGCCAGACTTCTAATACATACCAAGGAAAAATGTGGTCCCCAGCACAGGTATTTTAGGACCTAAAGATTCCCAGCCTTATCAAGGTGTATGCCAGGCTTCTACGATGCAGGCTGCAAAACAGTTCTGGGGAAGCATGCTTGGGGGTCTGGAGCATGGAGCAATGACAGCACAACATGCAGTCGGCACAGATGGTCCTGGCTCTTGGGGAATGAAATCTACAATCTCTTGAGAACACCACAACTGTCTATTTCTTCCTGGACACCCTAAGCACTCCTTGTGAATAATAAACTTAGTGAGGTAGATGGGCATCATCCCCCCTTCCCTGGGCCTGGTGGAAGCTTTTCCAGGGCTGGAAACAGAGCATGAAAGGTGTGGGCACAGCTTTACCCAGGTCTCAAATTTCTAGGCTATCACCCATGCCCAGTCTCAAGTGATGGAGGAGGGTTATCTGTCTATTGTGTTATTTTCATTGGTCAATAAAGAGACTGCCTTGGGCCCTTGATAGGACAGAAAATTAGGTAGGCGGAGTAAACAGAACAAAATGCTGGGAAGAGGGCTATGAGCCAGAAGCCATGGAGCCAGCCACCAGGTCAGACATGCTGAATCTTTCCCGGTAAGCCACACCTCATGGTGTGATACAGATTATTAGAAATGGGTTAATATCAAGATATGAGAGTTAGTTAGTAACTAACTCTCTAGAGATAATGGGCCAGGCAGTGCTTAAATGAATACAATTTGTATGTTGTTATTTCTGGGACTAAGCTAGCCGTGCGGGAGCCGGGTGAGGCGAAAAGCAGGCCTGCCCCGCAACCAATTACTACACTCAAGTCTGTCTTCCCTACACCTTATTCACCCATCTATCTCTAATCACCAGGACTCTTCAATCATATGATCCTCTCAGGCCTAGAAGCAGGTGGATTGATTAGCATGTGGTAAAAAAAAGTTCTGCCCTCTCTAGTGTCTCCATGGGACTGAGTGTTCCCAGACCCTTCCTGGAGATTCAGGGGTGGGCTGTTGGCTACATGGAAACAAAGAACTCACACCAGTGTATATCTTGAACAAGAAGCATATCTTCTCCCCCGTAATTGTGCAGATCAAGGGCATTCTCCTGCAGTTTGAGCTTGAGAGCAGGACCTGTGCTTTTGATACCTCCTCCACCTTTTCTCACTGTGGAACCAAGAAACTCGTAAAGTCTCCATGGCCAATACCTGTCCATGCAAAAGCAAAGGTTGGTCTGTCAGCATCCCTGCAGATATCCCATGGCCTCATATAGCACACAGGGCTTCTCAGTTGGGCCCCCAAATCCCCTCTGTCTGCCTCTAAGCCCAGTCCCTGTCTTCCTGCAGCTCTGGGTCTCAAGTGTCTTTGATCCCTGAGCTCTGCACCAGATTCACAGGAAACGACCATGCCTCTCTCAGAGACCTAGGGCTGCCTCAGAACTAAGTCACAGGGCAAGTTTTCTGTTCAGCACTGATCAATGACTCAGGTCCCAAAGCAGACCCACAGAGGCCAAGCTCTTAGTTCCAAACTGAAATTGTGAAGGAAAGTGACGCTGGTAACAGATTTTTAGATATTGAAATAGGTTAACAAGACCAAATATCTTTTGAGAATCATCAAACACACACACACACACACACACACACACACAGAGA
Organism: Myodes glareolus; assembly: GCF_982192425.1. Classification (NCBI taxonomy): domain Eukaryota; kingdom Metazoa; phylum Chordata; class Mammalia; order Rodentia; family Cricetidae; genus Myodes; species Myodes glareolus. Next base: position 63,717,978 of record NC_142032.1, on the reverse strand, counting down.
GAGAGAGAGAGAGAGGGGGGGGGGGGAGAAGCAGAGAAGGTAGATGCCCGTAGGAAAGAAGTGAGTATAAGAAGGATCAGCTCACATGGAAAGAGATGTCCCTGAATCTCCATCTAAGTCCAAGACGTCTGTATGTCGTGGAGAACATGCAGTGTGACCACAGGGTGAGAATTCTGTGTTTCTTTTGTTTGCTGTTGACCTTAAAGTAGGGCCTGCTCCTTGGTGCGTAGATTGAGATTGTTAGAGAGTGGCCCTCAGAGAGCAATTACCCACTCTGAGGTAAACAGTAGTCCCTGTGGTATCCATAGTCCCCAAGCTGAGACACCAGGACTTTTAGGCATAGTGAAAGTAGGCACCTGAGGCCATATGCACAGGTCTAGGACACTGACCTTACTGGTGACTTCTACCTTGGGGACGCTCTCAAGACCGCATTGCTGAGAGTCATGTCCTTTTGATTCATGTAAGAAGATGAATTTCATGTTAACATACAATTTTATACATAGTCTGTGGGTTTACCTCACCTAACTATATCATCTTGGTGTGACATTGCTCTATCAATAAACCAACACTGATTGGTCCATCATTGTATAGGGAGATTGAGGAAGGGCCACTCTCATTGCATTGCATGGGGAGTGTGGTCAATATGGGACATCACAGTTGAGATTGGTCATGAGTGTACGCAACTTTTCATTGCAGTTTTCAAACCCTCATGAGGACAGAGTGTGTGCAGAAGCAGAAGGCCCACAGAAGGTAGGTGAATCATCTCTTGCAGTCATAGAAGAGTGCAGAAAGTAACCAATTCAGAATCATCCTTTACAAAAAATCCAAAGGAGCTAAAATGTCCATACTTCACAAACCAAATGAGCACTGGCCACTTTTAGTTACAAATCCTATAAAGGCCTTGATCTCTGTCTATATACACATTCTCAATACCTCACAAAACCTCACCCACTTATCATAACAGCAAATTCAACAGTCTTAGCAGTACTCAAGATTTAAGCAATTCCTAGAGGACATCAAGATGTGATATGATGCCATCAGAAAGGCCTCCATTGGTAGTTATGGGAACAGATGCTGAGATCCATAGCCAATCATTAGGCAGAGAGAGAGAGCCCAACTTGGAGATCTCCATCAGGTCCTTCCCTTTGTAGCTCAGGGAACCCCAAGGAAGATGGCAGATGAAGATTTGTAGGAACCATAGGGGTCAAGAACACCAGTAGAACATGACCCATAGAATCATGACCCATAGAATGTGAGCTCTTAGGAGCTCACAAAGACCCAAGAAGAGGCACAAGAATCAGAGACTCAAATGTTGACACACCCAGGAGTTTCATAAAAATACTAAGCTGATCCTAGCACTCTGGAGGCAGAGGCAGGTGAATTCCACTGAGTTCAAGACCAGCCTCATATACGGAGTGAGTTCCAGGATAGCCAGGACTGTTATACAGAGAATCCAAGTCTCAAAAAAAAATTCAGGATAAAAGGTTTAATATATAGGCAGAGGGCCTGGTACAGACCCATGTATGCCGTGTGCTTGCTGCTTCAGTTTCTGGAAGATCACATGGGCCTTGCTCAGATGATTCAGAAGGCCTTTCTCCTGGTATCCTTTTAAATTGTCAGATGCTGAAATTTAACTGACTCCTTTTACAAAGTTTCCAGATGCTTGTTTCTTATGCAGGAATCTGAGGCAAGCCATAGATAATTATAATTACTGCATCCTGCTACACAACTCTAGCATACAGCCCAGCCAGTTACACAATGGGATGTAACATTGCTAAACGTGCTGGATAGTTTTAGGTCAACTTGGTATAAGCTAATGACATCTGAGATGAGGGAACCTCAATTTTAAAAGATGTCTCCATAATATCAAACTGTAGACAACACTGTAGGGCATTTTCTTAATTGGTGATCCATGGGGAAGGCCCAGTCCATTTTCATGGCGCCATCCAAGAGCAGGTGGTGCTGGCTTCTCTAAGGAAGCAGGTTGAACAAACCAGAAAGAGCAAGCTTGTAAAAGGCATTCTTCCATGGCTCCTACATCAACTCCTGCCTTCAGATTCCTGCTCTGCTTAAGTTCCTACCCTCACTGCTTTTTTCAAAAATTTATTTTATTTTTCTTTTCTAAAAAGAAAACAATCTATCCTTTTCCATTTTACATACCAACCCCAGTTCCTTCTCTCTTCCCTCCTTCCATTCTCTCTACCTATTTCCCCACACTACCTCACATCCATTTCTCAGAGACAGTAAGGCACGTTGCTTTGGAGAAGAACCAGTGCCTTCCCTACTATATCAAGGCTGAGCAAGGTAGCCATTGAAAGAAAACAGGTTCTCTAAAAGCCAATAGAAGCAGTAGGGATAAATCCTGGTGTCACATACCATGTTCATTGTTCTGGGTATGGGTTTCCTCACTCAGGATGGTATTTCTAGTTTCGTCCCTTTGCAGGAATATTTCAAGATGTCAGAGTTTGTTTGTTTGTTTTGTTTTGTTTTGTTTTTTTCACTGACTACTGCTCCAATGTGTAAATGTGCCACATTTTCCCTATCCTTTCTTTGACTTATGAGTATCTAGCTTATTTCAGCTTCTTGCTGTTAAAAATAATGCTGCTATGAACATAGTTGAACTGATGTTCTTATAGTATGCTGGGTCCTGAGGTAGGTTGAGACCCAATTTTTTGAGAAACTGCCATTCTGATTTCCACTAACAATGGAGAAGTGTTACCCCCACTCCACATTCTCTTCAGCTTAAGATATCATTGGTGTTTTTGATCTTAGCCATTCTGACTGGTGTAAGATGGAATCTCATAGCCATTTTGATTTGCAGTTCACTGACTGCTAAGGATATTGAACATTTCCTTAAGTGTCTTTCAGTCATTTGAGATCCTTCTGGTGAGAAATCTCTGTTTAGTACTGCATCCCATTTTTTAACTGGATTATTTAGAAATTTGATGTCTAATTTCTTGATTTTTTAAAATATATTTTGGAGATCAGTTCTCTGTCTGATGTGAGGTTGGTGAAGATCTTTTCCCATTCAGTAGGCCACTTTTTTGTCTTATTGACTGTGTTCTTTGTTTTACAGACACTTCTCAGTTTCAGGACATCCCATTTACTTATTGTTGCTCTGTGTGTCTGTGCTACTGTGGTTCTGTTTAAGAAGTGAACTCCTGTGCCTATGCATTGAAGGTTTCTTTCTACTTTCTATTCTGTCAGGTTCAGTGTGGTCAGATTTATATTGAGGTTTTTACTCCATTTGGACTTGAGTTTTGTGTATTGGGATAGGAGATCCTGTCTTTTGTACTGTCAACTTTTTGTCACTTCTCAAACAGTATTATCATTGAATATCTGGCACAAACATATCCTATCCATAAAATATTCCCAATTTCTTTTTCCCCCTTTTCATTGATTTTTATTGAGCTCTACATTTTTCTCTGCTCCCCTCCTTGCCTCTCCCCTTCCCCCTTCAACCCTCCCTCAAGGTCCCCATGCTCCCAATTTACTCAGGAGATCTTGTCTTTTTCTATTTTCTCCTTCCCATGTAGAGTAGATCTATGTAAGTCTCTCTTAGTGTCCTCATTGTTGTCTGAGTTCTCTGGGATTGTGGTTTGTAGGCTGGCTTTCTTTGCTTTATGTTTAAAAACCACCTATGAGTGAATACATGTGATCATTGTCCTTCTGTGTCTGGGTTACCTCACTCAAAATAATGTTTTTTAGAAAGCTGAACACAGTCTCATTTTGATATGCAACAGGTCTATAGTGTGAGCTTTCATTTCTTATATCAGAATTCTTCAATACATATCCACTTTTTATTATTTAATGAAGTTTTACATACCAATCCCTGTTCGCACTCCCTCCCCTCTTCCCATTCCCTTAACCTTTCCCCTACCCCACCTCTATCCACTACTCAGTGAGCTTATGGCATCCCATAGGGAAACAAAGTCTAGCACATCTCTTTGAGGCTGGACCAAGACCCTCCCACTATATCTAGTCTGAGAAAGGTATCCCTCCAAAGACAATGGGCTGCACAAAGACAGTTCAAGCACTAGGAATAAATCATGGCCACACTGCCAGTGGCCCTATAGACTTTCCCAGCCATACAACCATCACCCACATTCAAACGGCTTCATTTGGTCCTATGCTGGTTCTCCCATTCTCAGTCAGGAGTCCGTGAGCTCCCATCAGCTCAGGAAAGCTCTTTCGGGGGTAGCCCCATCATGGTCTTGACCCTTTCACTCATATTATCACTCTTCCCTCTCTTTGCCTGGACTTTGGGAGCTCAGCCCAGTGCTTCACCATGGATCACTGTATCTGCTTCCATCAGTTGCTAAATGAAGGTTCTATGATGACAATTAAGGTAGTCATCAAGATGACTACAGGGTCAGGCCAGTTCAGGTACCCTCTCCTCTATTGCTTAGGGTTTTAGGTGGGGTCATACTTGTGGATTTCTGGGAATTTCCCCAGTACCAGGTACTTATTAGTTCCATAATGACTTGCCACTGACCAGTCACTCAGACCATGAGACAAACAGGGTCTTGGTACACAGGAAGGTACAAGTTTGGTGAATGACAGACAGACACAACACTCAAGAGAGTGGTTGGAATCTGCTGCGATTTTACTGAATTCATGTTTTCATTATATGGTATTCAAACAAAGAACAAATCAGAAGGTCATGTATCATTAGTTGGCACAGTATGAAAGCCTGTTTTAGTCACATCAGCGATTTTTAAGAAAATCATACTATCAAGAACAGGTGTCAGACATAAAGCATCCTTAGAAGAGGAAATTTTTCCTTGGGAACATGAACCTCAGACAAGTGATGTCGCGACCACCTCAACCTGCAAGGACGACGCGACACTGAAGCTCTTCTTGCAAGCAGTTTATTCAGGACCATCTTACAATCGCTTCTCTCTTGCTTTTCTCTCTGGGCAAGCTGCTCCCAGCCCTTAAGTAGGCCTGGGCCACCAACCCTGGATTGCCACGTAGGCACTGTCCATAGGTCCACTCACAGGCAAGCAGCTTACGATCATCGCGTGAGTAATGCAAGAGCCTGGCCTTATCCAAATATGGGGTTGTTTACCCTGGAGAGCACTCACTTTCAGGATGGGGGGGTGAGGGGGTTGGGTGGAAGCCAGCGCCATTTTCAAGGTGCAGCTCCACTCAGCTCTCCACAAAGTGGTTTTATTTTTTCTAAGAATAGAAAGTTTCTGTCTCATTATCGCTATCATGGCCCTTCCTCTTTCTAACCCTTTCTTTATCTCATCTAGTGACCAAATATGCCTAATCAGTTCTCTGCACCTGCTGAAATAAACTTTTTTGTACTTTCTTATGCAGCAGACACCATGGGGGTTGGGATCTAGCAAGCCTATTCATAAAATTCAGAGTATAATATAACACCCTTTGTCCATCAACATTAACCCATTTATTCCTTTGTTCATCATACACCCCATGTATGACAAAGATTCTGCTGTAGTCTTATACATTCCCATTCTGTGCTTCCCTTTCCCAGAGCTGTTCCTGAAGAGATAATCCTTATCTTGTAGATATATAGAATATCATTATTATAAAAGAGATTGTGCAAAGCCCATATCCCACATAGCCAGCTAATCAAGAAACCCGTCTATGCCTCAGTGGTTGTTAATACCAGGCCTTCTGCCATTGTCCTCCAGGAAACCTAGTCCAATAGGACACGTAGCTTCCATCTGGTATAATGACATATGTCATGTCACACAGATGACACTGGAGTTGGTGCGGCAATGGCTTCCTCAAACAAAATCTCTCTTTCCTTGGTCTCCCTCTCTGTCCTTCCCTCATCTTGATTATCCAGTTCTCTCATGTTCTCCTCCACCTCCCCACCAACTCTCATCCTACCCTTCTGCACTCCCTTTTCTCCCCATCTGCATGCTCCCAAATTTCTCTGGAGATCTATTCTATTTCCCTTTCCCAGGGAGATCTATGTATTTTTCTGTTAAGTTTCTCCTTAATACCTTATTTCTCTGGGTCATGAGCTATAGTATTGGCTATCCTTTGCTTTACGTTTAATACCCACTTAAGAGTGAGTACATACTGTGTTCATTTTTCTGGGTCTGGGTTACCTCAGTCAAGATGTTTCCTTTTTTAGTTTCATCCATTTGCATACACATTTCAAGATGTCTTATTTTTTTGTTATTGTTGTTTATTTACCACTGAATACTACTCTCCATTGTGGAAATGTACCATATTTTCTTTGTTCATTTTTTTGGTTACGGAGCATCTAGGTTATTACAAATAATCCTGCTATGATCATAGTTTTCATTTGGGTATATGTCCAAGAGTGATATTGCTAGGTTTTGAGGTAAGTTGATTCCCAATTTTCTAAGAATCCACCATCCTAATTTGCAAAGGGACTCTACGAGTTTGTATTCCCAACAGAAGTGGAGAAGTGTTCCCCTTTCTTTGCATCCTCTCTAGCATAAGCTATCATTGGTGTTTTTGATATATTCATTCTGACTGGTGTAAGATCATATCTCAGAGTCATTTTGATTTGCGTTTCACTGATGGCTTAGAATATTGAGCAGTTCCTAAAATGTCTTGCAGTCATGCTCAACCTCCTTAGCAATCATGGAAATGCAAATCAAAACCACTTTGAGACACCATCTTACACCTGTCAGAATAGCTAAACTCAAAAACACAAATGATAGCCTATGCTGGAGAGGATGTGGAGTAAGGGGAACACTCATTCATTGTTGGTGGGAATGCAAACTTGTGAAGCCACTGTGGAAATCAGTGTGGCAGTTTCTCAGAAAACTGGGACTCAACCTCCCTCAGGACTCAGCAATTCTACTCTTGGGAATATACCCAAGAGATGCCCTATCATATTACAAAAGCATTTGTTCAACTATGTTCATAACAACACTATTTGTAATAGCCAGAACCTGGAAACAACCTAGGTGCCCCTCAATAGAAGAATGGTTAAAGAAGGTGTGGATCATATACACAATAGTGGTAAAAAAAAAAAAAACAATGACGTCTTGAATGACATCCATGCAAATGGATGTAAATAGAAAACCCTTTACTGAGTGAGGTAACCCAGACCCAAAAAGAGGAATATGGTATGTACTCACTCATAAGTGGATTCTAGCCATAATTAAAGAACATTGAGCCTATAATTCGTGATCCTAGAGAAGCTAAAGAAGAAGGTGAACCCAAAGAAAATCATATAGTTATCTTCCTGGATATTGGAAGTAGACAAGATTGTCAGGTAATCTTAGGTGCACGGGGGGGAGGGGGTGGAAGCAAGAGGAGATGGTTAGGGAGAGGGGACAGGGGGAGCATTGGGGATGGCTAGGGGGAATGGAATGGGGGGAGGAAGGAAGGATGATTATGAGAGTAGGGAAGTATATATCTCAACTAAGGGAGCCATTTTAGGGTTTGTAAGAGACTTGATTCTGGAGGGGTTCCCAGGTCCAAGGAGAGGTCCTCAGATTGTTCCTTGGGCAGCAGAGGAGAGAGTGCCTGAATTGTCCTTGTCCCATAGCCCACTGATGAATATCTTGCATATCACCATAGAACCTTCATCTGGCAATGGATGGAGATAGAGACAGAGACCCACATAGGAGTACTGGACTGAGCTCCCAAGGTCCAAATAAGGAGAAGAAGAAGGGAGAACATGAACAAGGAAGTCAGGACCACGAGAGGTGCGTCCACCCACTGAAATGGTGGGACTGATCTAATGGGAGCTCACCAAGGCCAGCTGGACTGGGAGTGATGGAGCATGTGATCAAACTGGACACTCTGAATGTGGCTGGCAATGAAGGCTGACTGAGAAGCCAAGGACAATGGCACTGGGTTTTGATTCTACTGCATGGACTGACTTTGTGTGAGTCTGGTTTGTTTGGATGCTCACCTTTATATACCTGGATGGAGCGGGGAGGACCTAGGACTTCCCACGGGGCAGGGAACCCTGACTGCTCTTAGGACTAGAGAGGAAGGGGGAGGTGAGGAGGGGGAGAGAAAGGAAGGCAGGGAGGAGGTGGAAATTTTTAATAAAAAAGAGAAACAACCCCCCACAAAAAAGAGAATTCTTGATTTAAAAACCACATTTTTAATTGGATCATTTGGTATTTTGATACCTAGTTTCATGAGTTCTTTATATCGTTTTGAAATCAGTCCTCTGTGAGATGTAGGGTTGGTGAACGTCTTTTCCAATTCAGTAGGCTACTGTTTGTCTTATTGACTTGTCCTTTGCCTTGCATCAGCCTCTCTGTTTTAGTAGGCCCCATTTATTTATTGTTACTCTCAGTGTCTGTGCTACTGGTGTTATATACAGGTAGTTATTACTTAGCCCATCCATTAAAGGTTACCTCCCACTTTCTCTTTTGTGAGGTTCAGTGTGTCTTGATTTATATTGATATCTTTGATCCATTTGGACTTGAGTTTTATGCATGGGGATAGAAATTGATCTATTTACATTCCTCTACATGTTCACATCTACTTCTGCCAGCATCATTTATTGATGATACATTTTCTTTCCAAGCTTCTTTGTCAAAAATTAGGTGTTCATAGTAGTGGGGATTAATAGCAGGGCTTTCAACATAATTCTCTTGTCCCACCCATCTGTTTTTATGCCAATACAAAGCTATATTCATTACGGTAGCTCTATAATAGAGCTTTATGTGAGGGAAGCTGATGCCTTCAAAAGTTCCTTTATTGTACAAGAGTGTTTTGTTTATCATGTTTTTTTCCATATCAAGTTGAGACCTCTTTTGAGGTCTGTGAGGAATTGTGATACGCCCTCTGTATACTGTGAATATGTTTTATTGCCATTGACTAATACAGAAGCAGATTTGGCCTATGTCAGGGCAGAATATAGCAAGGCAGGAATTTCAAGTAGAGACAGAGGAGTAAAGAATGTGGAATCAGGGAGATGCCATGTGGCTGTCAAAGAAGAGAGATGTCAGAACCATACAAGAAACTCACAGTCACGCGGCAATACACAGATTAATAGAAGTGGGTTAATTTAAGAAAAAAAGAGTTAGCTAGGAGTATGCCTGATCTGTTGGCCAAACAGTATTGTAATCAGTATATTTTTGTGTGATTATTTGGGTCTGGGTGGCCAGGAAACAACAAAGCAGTCTCTGATCCTATAATGACATCCAATATTGAGCAACATACATCCACTTAAAGCCTAAGAAAGCTTTAAAAATTGGTTTCAAGACCCACAAAAATAGGAGTCAATAGGAGCTTCTTGGTAGCTGCATTTTTTAGATAGACTCCATTTTGTGATGGCTAGCAGAGGTACTGTTCCTTTAAGAGACAGCTCCCTGGTTCCTGCTAGTGGAAGGAATGTCTCTGGCTCTTTAGGGATGTCCAGCTATGGAACACTTAAACGGGATTTGTGTACAGCATGCTGCAAGTTGCTTGATAGTGGTGATAGACCTGCTATATCCTTGGAGCTTGGGTGATGAACACGGCTCACAGAGCCGTCAGTAAAGGTACCTATGCTATGCTGAAAGACTGAGGGGACAGAGCCAGCACCAGAGCCACAGCAACCACACTACTTTACCATCTTAAAAAATGGTCCTTGTCAGGAATGGAATTGAGACACCCAATATGAGAGATTCAGACAAAAAAGACCTCTAAACGAGACACAGTGCGTTTAAAATATGTACGTAGGTTTGGGAGTGAGAAGAGTCTTTCTATAGGTCAATTGATATTAAGAGATATTAATGGCCAGTGATTGTTAATTCCTGTTATTTTTAGTGATAGTTTTTCTGTGATTCCCTTCTTTAGTGCTTGTTGGTGTGAGGTTATCTGATGCTTGTGTTTTCATAGGTGGAGCTAATTACCTTTTGTTGGATTTTCTTTCTATTACTTTCTGTAGTGCTTTGTTTGTAGATAGGTATTGTTTAAATCTGGTATTTCATGGAAAAACTTTTTTCTCTGTCCGTGGTGATTGAAAGCTTTGCTTGGTATAGTCATCTGGGCTTGCATCCATGGTCTCTTGGTGTCTGTAGCACATCTGTCCAGGTCCTTCTTGGTTTTAGGATTTCCATTGAGAATTCGAGTGCAATTCTGATAGGTCGGCCTTTATATGTTACTTGGCTTTTTCCTTCACAGCTCTTAATATTCTTTCTTTATTTTGTATGTTTAGTGTTTTGATTATTATATGGTGAGGAGACTTTTTTGGGCCAGTCTATTTGGTTTTCTGTAAGCTTTTTGTTCTTTCCTAGGGATATCCTTCTTTAGGATGGGAAAGTTTTCTTCTATGATTTTTGTTGAATGTATTTTCTGTGTCTTTGAGCTGAAGTTCTCTGTCTTCTTGTATCCCTGATATTTTTTGGTTTGGTCTGTTCATGGTGTACCAGATTTTCTGGATGGTTTGTATTAGGAATTTTTTTGGATGTAATATTTCTTTGACTGATATATCTATTTCATCTTTCATTACTTCAAAGTGTGAGATTCTCTCTTCCATCTCTTGTTTCTCTTGGTTATGCTTGCATCTGTAATTCCATTTTATTAACCCAGAATTTAATTTTTCCAGAATTTCCTCAGTTTGTGTTTTCTTTATTGTCTCTATTTTAGCTTTCAAGTCTTGAACTGTTTGAGCTCTTTGATTCACCTGTTTGTTTGTCTTTTATTTGTTTTTTATGAGTTGTTTTAAGAGATTCATTGATGTCTTCATATTTTTTTGTTTTTTTCTCCATTTCTTAAATGGAGTTTCTCATTTCCTCTTTAAGGGTCTCTATCATCTTCATAAAATTTTATAGCTTCCATGATATGATGAGGATTTGTGTCAACTTCCCCTCTCATTGTGGACCCCATATGGTTTAGACTTGTACATACATGCTGCCACACTCTCTGTGAGTTTGTATGTGTGTCATCCCTTTTGCCTAAAAGGCCTTGTTTCCTTGGTATCTTCCATCTCCCCCTGCTCTTTCAAACTTCCTGACTTCTCTGTGTCATACCTTCCTGAACCTGAAGGAAGGGAATTCATGGAGACTTAGTAGTTAAAGCTGAGTGTTCCAAGGTCTCTCCCTCTTTGCACATTTTCCAGTTAAGAATGTATTTGTTAGCTCCTATCACCTGCAGGAGTAAGTTTCTCTGATGATGACTGGGCATAACAATGTCAGCAGGAGTCAATTTATTAGCAGAACAGTAGTGTTTTTATTTCCCTTATATCCATGATTTATCCTAGTCACAGATTCTTGGCTTCTTGTTCTCAGAGTGGTCATTAAATCTATTAGGATGGTAATTGGTTACTCCCATAACTTTAGTGCCCTAGTTGTACCAACCTATCATTTAACAGATCACCATTATAGACAGAGGAATTGTAGCTTAGTTGGTGTTTACATTTCATGTCTGGTAGCATATAGAGTACCTTCCAGTACCATGAACATAGTCAGGAGGGGTAAAGGCTCTAGGAAAACACCATTTTGGATTTTTCATTTTCGAAGACTTTTGTAGCTATTATCTTTCAGCAATAGGGCCATACTATCAGTTTGTGGTGATCACCTAATACCCTTGGCAATAGCCTTGTTTTGGAGTTTTCTATGAGGTTCCCATCACCAAAAGCACAATTGGTGTAACACATTACTGGCACTGGAGGCTTCACTTCATGGCAAGAGAAAGCAAGTTGGTGCTTTGTCTTCCCTACTTTTTTTGTGATTCCTTTTAGATTTCTATCTCAAATGTATGTATTTTGAGAACATTCTATTGTTGTAGGCTTCACTATGACCCACCAAGTGTCTTTTATATTTATCTGTTCCTCTTTGTATTCCTTCCCTTTCCTGACTTCTGTTCCTCTTTCTACTTGATCCTCTTGTTCCAGTCTTCCCCCTCCAACCCTCCATTCATAACTATATTCTACTTCCCATTTTAGGTGGTTTTCTTCTCCCACTAATACCTTAATCTTTACCTAATCTCTGTGATTATATAGATTGTAGACTCCTTATCAAACACTTAACATCTAAGACTCACATACAAGTGAATGCTGTGTTTGTCCTTTGAGGTCTGGATTACCTTAGCTAGGAAGATTTTTTTATAAGTTCTTCAATTCACCTGTGAGCATCATGATTTCATTTTTAACAGCTAAGTAATTTTCCATTATGTAAATATTTCACATTTTCTGTATTCATTCAACTGTTGACAGACATCTAGGCTATTTCCAATTTTGATATTATGAATAGCACAGTAATTAACATAGATTAGCAAGTTTCTCTGTAGTAGGATTTAGTGTCCTTAGGGGATATGCCAGAGAGTGGTGTAGCTGGATCTTAAGTAGATCTATTCCCAGATTCCTGCGGAACCACCACACTGATTTTATAGCGGTTGTACAAACAACGTTACAGCCCCACCAGCAATGGGTAAAGTATTCCTCTTACCCCACATCCTCTCCAGCATGAGCTACCATTTCTCTTACTTATCTTATCTCTTCTTATTGGTGTAACATGAAATATTCAAGTAGTTTTGATTTGGATTTTTTAATGACTAAGGATGTAGAACATTTCTTGAACTGTTTCTAGGACATTTGTGATTCATCTTTTGAGAACTCTCTCTTTAGTTCTGAATATGTTTTAGATTAGGTTTTTATATTCTTGATATCAAATGGACACACACACACACACACACACACACACACATTTGGTATTGGCTTTCTATTGGATGTGTAGGTCTTTTCCCATTCTGGAACCTGCCACTTAGTCTGAATGATGGTGCTTTTGCCTTAAAGAAGCTTTTAGGTTTCTTGTGGACCAATTTACTAATGTTGTACTGACTATGCTTTTGGTGTCCTGTTCAGAAACTCTTTCCCTGTGCTAAAGTTCTTGACTATCTCCATATTCACATCTATCAGAGTCAGTGTGTCTGACCTGATAATGAGTTCCTTGTTTCACATAGAGTTGAGCTTCATGCCAGTTGATGAATCCAGGTCAATTTTAATTCTTCTATATGCAGACATTCAGTTTGACCAGCACCATTTGTTGAAGAGACTGTCTTCTATTTATTTATTTTTGGTATGTATTTCTAGCTTCTTTATCGAAGATCAGGTATCCACTAGTGTATTGACTTATGTCTGGATCTTTCGTTTGGCTCCATTGATCAATTGGTCTATTTCTATACCAGTACCATGCTGTTTTTACTGCTATCACTCTATATTTCCATTTGAGATCAGGGATGATCCATCAGTTCTGTTCTTTTATTATTCAGTATTATTTAAGCTATATTTTTCTGTTTGCATGTGATGCTGGAAAATTACCTTTCTGATTTCTGTGAAGAATTGTGTTGGTATTTCAGTGGCAATTGCATTGACTTTGGAGATTGTTCTTATTGAGAAGGTTATTTTCACTATTATCAATCCTACTGATCCACAAGCATAGGAAATCTTTCCACCAACTGATATCTCCTTCAATTTAATTCTTCAATGTCTTAAAATTTTATTATATAATTATTACACTTGCTTGGTTAGAGTTATCCCAAGTTATTTTTGAGGTTATTGTGAAAGATATCATTTCCCTAAATTCAGTCTCAGACTGCCTGCCATTTCTGTATAGGAGGGCTACTGATTTCTTGTGTTATTTTATATCCTGATACTTTGCTGATGGTTGATAAAATTTTCTACCAGAATATTCCTGGTAGAATTTTTAGTGTCATTTATGTATAAAATCATATCAACTGCAAAAAAAATACTTTGACCTTTTCCTTTCCCATTTGTATCCCATGATCTACTTCAGTTTTCTTCAAGCTCCATTTAAGACTTCAAGTACTTTCCTGGTGGTAACACACACCTTTAATCCCAGTACTCAGGAGGCAGAGGCAGACAGGTCTGTGACTTCAAGGCCAGCTTGGTCTATACAGCAAGTTATAGGTCAGACACGACTACAGAGGAAAGCTCTATCTTGAGTAGAAAGATTTCAAGTATTTACTGAGTAGGTATGGAGAAAGTGGGCATCCTTGTCTACTTTCTGGTTTTAGTAAAAATGCTGAGAGTTTCTTTTCATTTAGGTTGATGTTCATTGTAGGCTTGCTGTAAATCACTTTTTTTGCTGTTGAATTATGTGCCTTGTGTCTCTAGTCTCTCTAGTACTTTTATTATGAAAGTGTGTTGGATTTTTTCCCCAAGGTCTTTCTGCATCCTTTGGGATGTTCACGTGATTTTTGTCTTTCAGACTGTTTATGAGGTATATTACATTTACTGACTTTTGTATATTGATCCATTCGAGCCTCTCTGGAATGAAGTCACTTGACCATTGTGGATGATCTCTAATATGTTCTTAGATTCGGTTTGAAAGTAGCAAATTTTTTTTCTTTTTTTTTTTAAGTTCTTACATCTCTCTTTATAAGGGAAACAGTTCTGTAATTCCATTTCTTTGTTGTTTCTTTATGTGGTTTAAGTATCAGGATAATTGTGGCCAGTAGAACAGCATTAGGAAATGTTCCTTCAACTTCTATTTTTTGTGAAATAATTGAGAAGATTTAATGTTAATTATGGCAATTAATTAATTAATGCTAAATATGTTAATTAATGTTAATAATGCTTTTGGGTTGGAAGACTTTCAATTATTGCTTCTATTTTTCTAAGGTTTATGGATTTGTTTAAATTGCTTATCTGATCTTTATTCAACTTTGCTAGGTCATATTCATCCAGAAATTTATCAATTTATTCTAGGTTTTCCAGTTTCTTGAAGTGAAGATTTTGAAAGTATAACCTGTTGACTTTCTGGATTTCTGTGGTATCTGTAGGCTCCATTGCAAGAATTAGTAAAACATCCTAAAAAACAACATGGTAACACCAGAACCCAGCAGACACACAACAGGAATGCTTGATCATCCTAACCCAGAAGATGTAAAAGAAAAAGAATTTAAATGTGTCTTCATGAAAATGATGGAAACCTTTAAAGAATAAGTAAAAAAAAAAAAAACTCCCTTAAAGAAATAGAGGAGAAGAAAAAGAGAAAGCTGGAAGAAATTAATAAATCCTTCAAAGAAACCCTAGAAAAAGCAATCAACAGGTGAAGGAAACAGTTCAAGACTTAAAGATTGAAATAGAGGTAATAAAGAAAACACAAACCATGGGAAATCGGGAAATGGAAAATCTGAGCAAATGAACAGAAACTACAGAGACAAGTATAACCAACAGAATACAAGAGATAGAAAAAAGAATCTCAAGTAATGAAGATACTATTGAGGAAATAGACTCATCGGTCAAAGAAAACACTAAATCCAACAAATTCTTAACATGAAACATCCAGGAAATCTGGAACACCATGAAAAGATCAAATCTAAGAATGATAGGGGTAGAAGAAAAAGAACTTCAGTTCAAACGCACAGAAAATATATTCAACATCTAGTGAGATGATCATATGGTTTTTTTCTTTCAGTTTATTTATATGATGGATTACATTGATAGATTTGCGTATGTTGAACCAGCCCTGCATCTCTGGAATGAAGCCGACTTGATCATAATGGATAATTTTTCTAATGTGCTCTTGGATTCGGTTTGCCAGTATTTTATTGAGAATTTTCGCGTCGATGTTCATGAGTGAGATTGGCCTGTAATTCTCTTTCTTGGTTGTGTCTTTGTGTGGTTTTGGTATTAGGGTAACTGTAGCTTCATAAAAGGAGTTAGGCAGTGACTCTTCTGTTTCTATATTGTGGAATACGTTAAGGAGTATAGGTATTAGCTCTTCCTGGAAGTTCTGGTAGAATTCTGCATTGAAACCATCTGGTCCTGGGCTTTTTTTGGTAGGGAGATTTTTGATAACAGCTTCTAATTCTTCGCGACTAACAGGTCTATTTAGATTGTTCACCTGTTCTTGGTTAAACTTTGGTATATGGTACTTATCTAAAAAAATGTCCATTTCTTTTACATTTTCCAACTTTGTGGCATATAAACTTTCATAGTAAGATCTAATGATTCTCTGAATTTCCTCTGTGTCTGTGGTTATGTCCCCCTTTTCATTTCTGATCTTATTAATTTGCATGTTCTCTCTCTGCCATTTGATTAGTTTGGATAGGGGTTTGTCAATCTTGTTGATTTTCTCCAAGAACCAGCTTTTTGATTCATTGATTCTTTGGATTGTTTTCTCTGTTTTTATTTTGTTGATTTCAGCCCTCAGTTTGATTATTTCCAGTCTTCTAGACCTCCTGGGTGAATCAGCTTCTTTTTTTTTCTAGATCTTTCAAGTGTGCTGTTAAGTCTCCAATGTGTGCTTTCTCCGTTTTCTTTAATTGGGCACTTAGTGCTATGAACTTTCCTCTTAGCACTGCTTTCATAGTGTCCCATAGGTTTGAGTATGTTGTGTCTTTGTTTTCATTAAATTCAAGGAAGAGTTTAATTTCTTTCTTTATTTCTTCCTTGACCCAGGGGTGATTTAGTAGTTGACTGTTCAGTTTCCATGAGTTTGTTGGCTTCCTGGGGGGAGCATTGTTGTTGAATTCTAATTTTAGTCCATGGTGATCTGACAAGACACAGGTAGTTACTAATATTTTTTTGTATCTGTGGAAGTTTGCTTTGTTACCGAGTATGTGGTCAGTTTTCGAGAAGGTTCCATGAGCTGCAGAGAAAAAGGTATATTCTTTCCTATTTGGGTGGAGTGTTCTATAGATGTCTGTTAAGTCCATTTTATTCAATACCAAAAATCAAGTCCAAATGGATTAAAGACATCAACATTAATCCGTCCACTTTGAACCTGATAGAAGAGAAAGTGGGAAGTAGTCTACAAGATTTAGGCACAGGAGGCCTCTTCCTAAGTAGGACCCCAGCAGCACAGACAATAAGAGAAACAATGAATAAATGGGATCTACTGAAACTGGGAAGCTTCTGTAAAGCAAAGGACACTGTCAGTAGGACAAAAAGGCTGCCTTCTGACTGGGAGAAGATCTTCACCAACCCCTCATCAGACAAAGGTCTGATCTCCAAAATATACAAAGAACTCAAGAAACTAGGCACTAAAACTCTAATTAACCCAATTAAAAAATGGGGTACTGAACTTAACAGAGAATTCACAACAGATGAACTTCGAATGGCCAGAAGACACTTAAGGTCATGCTTAACCTCCTTAGCGATCAGGGAAATGCAAATCAAAACCACTTTGAGATACCATCTTACACCTGTCAGAATAGCTAAAGTCAAAAACACCAACGATAGCCTATGCTGGAGAGGATGTGGGGTGAGGGGAACACTCATCCATTGTTGGTGGGAATGCAAATTCGTGCAGCCACTGTGGAAATCAGTGTGGCGGTTTCTCAGGAAACTGGGAGTCAACCTCCCTCAGGACCCAGCAATACCACTCTTGGGAATATACCCTAAAGATTCCCTAACATACTACAAAAGCATTTGTTCTATTATGTTCATAGCAGCACTATTTGTAATAGCCAGAACCTGGAAACAGCCTAGGTGCCCCTCAATAGAAGAATGGTTAAAAAAGGTGTGGAACATATACACATTAGAGTTTTACTCAGCGGTAAAAAAACAATGACATCTTGAATTTTGCATGCAAATGGATGGAAATAGAAAACGCTTTACTGAGTGAGGTAAGCCAGACCCAAAAAGAGGAACACGGTATGTATTCACTCATAAGTGGATTCTAACCATAATTAAAGGTCTTTGAGCCTATTATTCGTGATCCTAGAGAAGCTAAATAAGAAGATGAACCTGATGAAGATTATTTAGCTATCCACCAGGAGGTAGGAAATAGACAAGAGTCCCAGGTAACCTCGGGTGCATGGGGGGGGGGGAGGGTCGATGGAAGGGGAGAGGGTTAGAGAGAAGGGAGCAGGGGAGGAACGGGGAAAGCTTGGTGGCCGGGGATGGGGGGGGGAGGGAGGAAAGATGAATATGGGATCAGGGAAGAATATATTTCAACTAAGGGAGCCATTTTAGGGTTTACAGGAGACTTGATTATATATGGGATCCCAGGTCCAAGGAGAGATCCCCCAGATTGCTCTCTGGACAGAGGAGAGGGTGCCTGAATCGGCCGTGGCCCATGACCATACTGATGTATATTTTGCTTATCACCATAGATCCTTCATCTGGCGAAGGACGGCGATACAGTCGGAGACCCACATTGGAGCACCGGACTGAGCCCCCCGAGGTCCAAATGAGGAACAGAAGGAGGAAGAACATGAAAAACGAAATCAGTACTGCGAGGGATGCTATCACCCACTGATACAAGGGAATGGATCTGATGAGAGTTTACCAAGGCCAGTTGGACTGGGACTGAACGAGGACGTGATCTAACCAGATTCTCGGAATTTGGCCGGATTCTCTGACTGTGGCTGGCCCGAAATCTTTCTGAAAAGCCATTGACTATGACACTGGGACCTGTTTCCTCTACATATACTGGATTTTGGGGATCCAGTCTGTTTGGACACTCACCTTCCTGGACCTGGAGGGAGGGGGAAGGAACTGGAACTTCCCACAGGGCAGGAAACCCTGACTGCCCTGGGGGACGAAGAGGGAGGCGGAGGGGGAGTAGGGGGAGTGGGAGGGTGTTGGAAGGGGGGGGGCGGAAATGGAAACTTTTATAATTTAATAAAATTTACTTAAATAAAAAAAAAGAAAGAAAATATATTCAACAAATTTTATAAAAGAGAACTTTCCCAACCTAAAAAAAAGGATATCCCTATGAAGGTACAAGAAGCTTACAGAACACCAAATAGACTGGATCAAAAAAAATCCCCTTGCCATATAATAATCGAAACACAAAACATCCAGAACAAAGAAAGAATACTAAGAGCTGCAAAGGGAAAAGGTCAGATGGCATATAGAGGTAAACCTATCAAAATTACACTTGACTTCTCAATGGAAACCATGAAAGTTAGAAGGTCATGGATAGACATGCTGCAGGCATAAGAGACCATGGATGCAAGCCCAGACTACTATACCCAACAAAACTTTCATTCACCATTGATGGAGGAAACAAGATATTCCAGGACAAAACAGATTTAGACAATACATATCCACAAACCCAGTCTTACAGAAAATACTAGAAGGAAAACCTCAACCCAAGGAAGGTAACTACACCCACAATAACGCAGACATCTGATAGCCCCCCACCAGCATAACCCAAAGAAGGGAAACACACAAACACTACTACCAAAAGATAACCAGAGTTATCAACCACTGGTCATTAATATCACTTAATATCAATGGTCTCAATTCACCTATAAAAAGACACTGGCTAAGAGAATGGATATGAAAACAGGATTCAGCATTCTGCTGTTTACAAGAAACACACCTCAACCACAAAGACAGACACTACCTCAGAGTAAAGGGTTGGAAAAAGGTTTTCCAAACAAATGGACCTAAGAAACATGTGGGTGTAGCTATCTTAATATCTAACAAAATTGATTTCAAACTAAATAAATCAGAAGAGAAGGACACTTTATACTCATAAGAGGAACAATTCATCAAGATGAAGTCTCAATCTTGAATATCTATGTCCAAAATACAAGAGCTCCCACATATGTAAAAGAAACATTATAAAACTTAAATCACACATCAAACCCCACAAACTAAAAGCAGATTTCAACACTCCTCTCTCGCCAATGGACAGATCAACCAGACAGACACTTAAGAGAGAAATAAGAAAACTAACAGATGTCATGAATCAAATGAACTTAACAGACATCTATTGAACATTCCACCAAAACAAAATAGAATATACCTTCTTCTCAGCACCTCATGGGATCTTCTCTAAAATCGAACACATTCTCAGTAACAAAGTAACATCCACAGATACAAAACAACTGGAGTAATCCACTGCATTTTATCAGATTACCATGGAGTAACGTTAAAGTTAAAATTCAACAACAGTACTATTCCCAGAAAGCCTACAAACTCATGGAGACCAAACAGTCAACTACTGAACCACCCTGGGTCAAGGAAGAAATAAAGAAAGAAAATAAAACTTTCCTTTAATTCAATGAAAATGAAGGCACAACATATCCAAATCTATGGGACACTATGAGAGCAGTGCTAAGAGGAAAGTTCATAGCACTAAGTGCCCACATAAAGAAAATGGAGAAAGCGCACATCAATGACCTCACAGCATGCCTGAAAACACTAGAAAAAAAAAGAAGCAGACTCACTCAGGAGGAATAGAAGACAGGAAATAATCAAGTTGAGGGCTAAAATCAAAAAAATAAAAACACAGAAAACCATACAAAGAATCAATGAAACAAAGAGCTTGTTCTTTGAGAAAATCAAGACTGACAAACCCTTATCCCAAACTAATCAAAAGATGGAGAGAGAACATCCAAATTAACAAAATCAGAAATGAAAAGGGGGACTTAACAATAGACACTGAGGAAATTCAGGGAATCACTGGGTCTTACTACAAAAACCTGTACTCCACAAAATTGGAAAATGTAAAAGTAATAGACAATTTTTTAGATAGATACCATCTACCAAAATTAAATCAAGACCAGGTGAGCAATTTAAATAGATCTATAAGCCTCGAGGAGATAGAAGCTGTCAAAAAAAACCCTCCCAAACCAAAAAAGCCCAGGGCTGGGTAGTTTTAGTGCAGAATTCTACCAGAACTTTTAAGAACTAACACCTATATTCCTCAAAGTGTTCCACATAATAGAAACAGAAGGCTCATTGCCAAACCCTTTTTATGAAGCTATAGTTACCCTGATATCAAAACTGCACAAAGACTCCATCAAGAAAGAGGATTACAGACCAGTCTGACTCATGAACATGGATGCAAAAATTCTCAATAAAATACTGGCAAAATGAATCCAAGAACACATAAAGAAATCATTCATCATGATCAAGTAGGCTTCATCACAGATATGCAGGACTGGTTCAACATATGAAAATCTATCAATGTAATCCATCATATAAATAAACTGAAAGGAGAAAACATATGATCACTTCATTAGATGCAGAAAAAGCATTTGACAAAATTCAACACCCCTACATGATAAAGGTCCTAGAGAGAATAGGATACAAGGATCATATCTAAATATAATAAAAGCAATATACAGCAACCTGACAGCTAACACCAAATTAAATGGAAAGAAACTCAAAACTATTCTACTAAAATCAGGAACAAGACAAGGCTGCCCGCTCTCTCCATATCTCTTCAACAAAGTGCTTGAAGTTTTAGCAATAACGATATGACAACACAAGGAGATAAAGGGGATTCAAATTGGAAAGGAAGAAGTCAAACTATTGTTATTTGCAGATAATATGATAGTGTACATTAGTGACCCCAAAAACTCTACCAGAGAATTCCTACAGCTGATAAATACCTTCAGTGATGTGACAGGATACAAGATCAACTCAAAAAAATCAGTAGCCCTCCTATTCACAAGGATTAAGAAGCTAAGAGGAAAATCAGAGAAACATCACCTTTCACAATAGCCACAAATCACATAAAATATCTGGGGTAACACAAACAAAGAATGTGACAAGAAGTTTAAGTCTTAAACAAGAAGTTTAAGTCTTTGAAGAAAGAAATCAAAGAAGATACCAGAAAATGGAAAAATCTCCCATGTTCTTGAACTGGAAGGATCAGCATAGTATAAATGACAATCCTACCCAAAGCAATCTATAGATTCAATGCATTCCCCATCAAAATCTCAACACAGAACTTGAAAGAACAATACTCAACTTCATATGGAAAAACAAAAAACTCAGGATAGCCAAAACACTCCTGTTCAATAAAGGAACTACCGGAGGCATTACCATCCCTGACATCAAGCATTATTACAGAGCTACAGTAATGAAAACAGATTGGTATTGGCATAAAAACAGAGATGTTGATCAATGGATTTGAAATGAAGACCTGGATATTAATCCACACACCTACAAACACCTGATTTTTGACAATGAAGCAAAAATTATACAATGGAAAAAAGAAAGCATCTTCAACAAATGGTGTGGGTATAACTGGAAGTCAACCTGTAGAAGAATGAAAATAGATTCATATCTGTCGCCATACACAAAACTAAAGTCCAAGTGGATTAAAGACTTCAACATAACTCCAACCATACTGAACCTGATAGAGAAGAAAGTGGGAAGTAATCTTCAATGTATGGGCACAGGAGAACACTTCCTAAATATAACCCCAGTAGCACAGACAATAAGCACAACAATAAATAAATGGGACCTCCTGAGACTGAGAAACTTCGGTAGAGCAAAGGACACAGTCAATAAGACAAAAAGGCAACCTACAGAATGGGGAAAAAAATCTTCACCAACTCCACATCAGACAATGGACTGTTCTTCAAAATATAGAAAGAACTCAAGATATTAGACATTAAAATTCTAAATTAAAAAGTGGTGTACTGAACTAAACAGAGAATTCTCAACAGAAGAAGTTCAAGTGGCCAAAAGATACTTAAGGTCATGCTTAACCTCCTTAGCAATCAGGGAAATGCAAATTAAAACAATTTTGCGATACCATCTTACACCTGTCAGAATGGCTAAAATCAAAAACACTAATGATAGCTTATGCTGGAGAGAATGTGGAGCAAGGAGAACACTCATCCATTGCTGGTAGAAATGTAAACTTGTGCAACCACTTTGGAAAACAGTGTGGTGGTTTCTCAGAATACTGGGAATCAACCTACCTCAGAATCCAACAATACCACTCTTGGGAATATACCCAAAAGGTGCTCAATCATACTACAAGAGGATTTGTTCAACTATATTCATAGCTGCTTTATTTGTAATAGCCAGAACATGGAAACAGCTAGATGCCCCTCAATTGAAGAATGGGTAAAGAAAGTGTGGCACATCTACACATTAGTACTACACAGTGGTAAGAAATAATGACATCTTGAATTTTGCATGCAAATAGATGAAATTAGAAAACACTATCATGAGTGAGGTAACCCACACCAGAAAAAAAACAAATATGGTATGTACTCACTCGTAAGTGGTTACTAGTCATAAACAAAGGGCATCGAGCCTATAGTTCATGATCTTAGAGAAATTAAGTAATAACGTGAACCCAAGGAAAAGAATATGTAGAGCCTCCTGGAAATTGGAAAAAGACAAAAATTTGGGAGCATAGGGGGTTAAGGAGAACTTGAGGGAAGGGGATAGTCGAGATGGAGGAAAGACAGCCATGAGAGCAAGGAAAGCAATATCTTGATTGAGGGAGCCATTAGGGAGTTAGCAAGAAACCTGGCTCTAGAATAATACCCAAGAACCCACAGGAATGACCCCAGCTAAGACCCTAAGCAACAGAGGAGAAGGTATCTGATCTGGCCTTACCCCATAATCAGACTGATGATTATCTTAAATATCACCATAGAACCTTCGTCCAACAACAGATGGGAACAGAGGCAATGACTCACATCAGGGCATTGGACTGAGCTCCCAAAATCCAGTTGAAGAGTAGAAGGAGTGAGAGTATGAGCAAGGAATTAAAGACCACGAAGGGTTCATCCACTGAGACAGTTCACTGGAGCTAATGGTAGCTCACCAACTCCAATTGGACTGGGAGTCAACTCTGAAGCGGGTTGACAGTTGGGGTAGACTGAGGGGCCACTGATAGTGACACTGGGATTTGTCTCTAAGGCATATACTGGTTTCTTGGGATCCTATTGTCTTTCTATGTAAACCTTGCTCAACCTAGATGTAGTTGGGAGGGCTTTGGACTTTCCACAGGGAGGGGTGCATGGCCCTCTCTTAGGATTGGAGGGGGTGGGGTGGGAGGATTTGTGGAGGGAGAAGGAGGGGAGTGGAAGGAGGGGAGGGAGTGGAAATTTGAATAGATATTTTTTAAGTAATAAAACAATAAAAAAGAAAAACAAATCCTATTACAACATTAAAATTTTAAAAATAAAAAAGATGGAAAATATGCAGAGTCTGGATTATGTATATAATTATGTTTCATTTGAATTTATTGAATTTTTGTAATTTCTTTTATTTTCATTAAAAAGAAAACAAACTATCTTTTCCATTTTGCATACCAACCTCAGTTTCCAATCCCTCCCCTCCTCCCGTTCCCTCCACATATCCCACCGTACCATCTACCTATCACTACTCAGAGAGGGCAAGGTACATTGCTTTGGAGAAGTTCCAAGGTCATCTCCACTATATCTAGGCTGAGCAAGGCATCCATCTAAAGAGAATAGGCTCCACAAAAGCCAGTGCAAGCAGAAGGGAAATATCCTGGTGCCACTGCCAGGGGCCCCTCAGTCTGCCCTAGCCATCCGACTGTCACCAGAGGGAGTAGTTTGGACCTATGCTGATTCCATCCCTGTCCAGCTGGATTGGGTGAACTCCCAATAGCCCAGGTAAGCTGTTTTAGTGGGTGTCCCCATCATGGTCTTCATCTCTTTGCTCATCTTCTCAGTTATCCCACTCTTCGACCAGAATTTGGGAACTCAACCCAGTGCTCTGCTATGGGTCTCTGCCTCTGTTTCCATCAATTGCTGGATGAAGGTTCTACGGTCACATTTCAGATATGGATCAATCTGACTACAGGGCAATGCCAGTTTGGGCACTCTCTCCTCTATTGCTAGGGTCTCAGCCAGGATTATCCTTCTGGACACTTAGAAATCTCTTCAGTGCCAGGTTTCTTGCTAACCCCATAATGGCTCCTTCAATCAAAGTATCTCTTTCCTAGGTCCCATCTCTGTCCACCCTCCATATCAAACATCCCATTCCCTCAAGTTCTCCTCCCCCTACTCTTCTCCCCTTCTACTTCCCCTCCATCCTACTTTCTCCCCCGACCAGATACAGATCTTCTCAAGTGAAATATCAGGGTCTGGATGATTTTCACCAACACAGGATACTAAAAACCCTCCATCAGCAACAACAGGCTATAGACATGCAGCCTGCCCCAAACCTGATGCCCACACTGACAAAAGAAATGGCCAGTGTCTCCTCTAAGACAAGCACATTGTGTGAACATCTGCCACATAAATTGCTCTTCTGTTCCTTGTCATGACATCAGATTCTTAGTCATAGGTTCCAATGAGTTCATCAACAGCTGGATCAAGCCATACCACTGCTTTCTGCCTCCTCAACAGACAGAGGAAAACACCTTCCTGAGGGCCACTTTGACATCCTTATTCCTCAGAGAGTAAATGAGGGGGTTCAGGGTAGGGCTGACTGCTGTGTACAATAAGACAACCACCTTGCTATTTTCCATGGAGGTTCCGGAGCCAGGCTGCACATAGGTATAGATGATGGTGGAGTAATACAAGGTGACCACCACCAAATGGGCAGAGCAGGTGGAGAAAGCACGCCTCTTACCCTCAGTAGAGCGGATGCATAGGATGCTGGCAACGATGAAGCTGTAGGATATCATAGTAAACAGGAAGTTGCCCACCCCCCAAAAAACATCTGCTATTATAGTCATGATGTTGTTGAGGGTGGTTGGGCTGCAAGACAGTGGTAGCAGTGTTGGGATTTCACATAAAAAGTGATGGATTTGGTTGGGGCCACAGAAATGGAGCCGTGCCATCAGGCCAGTGTGCACGGATGCATTGATTGCACTGCCGACCCACACAGTGACCGTCAGCAGGACACAGACAGGCCGACTCATCAGCATGCTGTAATGAAGTGGGCGACAGATGGCCACATAGCAGTCATAGGCCATGGCCGAGAGCAGCAGCAGCTCAGCCCCCAGAAACAAGGTTAGGAAGAAAAGCTGAGTCAAGCATCCCTTATAAGAGATGTGGCTGCCCTTCCCCACCAGACCCTCCAGCAGCTTGGGAAGAACAGTGGATGTGCAGGAAATGTCC
The DNA here is from genome assembly GCF_982192425.1 of Myodes glareolus. Classification (NCBI taxonomy): domain Eukaryota; kingdom Metazoa; phylum Chordata; class Mammalia; order Rodentia; family Cricetidae; genus Myodes; species Myodes glareolus. The sequence continues at coordinate 63,692,292 of NC_142032.1, read as the reverse complement.
AACAGGGCCAGGATTGCAAGGAAGAAGTACATGGGGGTGTGAAGACTTGAGTTCAGGCTGATGGCCATGAAAATGAGGGTGTTTCCTGCAAGAGCTAGGATATAGAAAGTGAAGAAAAAGGCAAAGAAGAAAGCCTGGAACCGAGGATCCCCAGAGAATCCCTGCAGGACAAACTCTACCACATCTGTATAGTTGTTCATTGTGATTTGAGACTGAGCCCTTGGGAGTTACTGTGACACAGCTAGGTATGGTCAAGGAGACACAGGGTGTAGAACATCTGTCTTCTCACATAGGGTACAGCCGGGTGTGACTAGGAATGCTTGTCACGGGTGTTGTTGCTGTAGAAAGCACATAATTAACATGATGACATCATCTCTCAACATAGTGTGCTAGTCTGAATTCTCTACTCAGTACACAATAGACCAGAACAGAAGGAAGCCTTGCTTGTGTTGGCAGTATCCCTCTGTAATATCTGTCAACTTTGCTATTGATCATGTCCTATGATATCCTGAGACCTGGATCTCCTATAAACCTGTATGCCATATTTCTAAAGCATACCAAGGGCCAATCAGGTCCCTAGCACAGCTTTTTTCCAGTTTTTTTTTTACTGTTTGGCCTTTAGTTTAAGCATATTTTTATTTTCTTTTTTTGTTTTTTTAAAGTAATTTTATTAAATTATAAAAGTTTCCATTTACGCCCCTCTTCCCAACACCCTCCCACTCCCCCCCTCCTCCTCCAGAAGATATATTCAACAAAATTATAGCAGTTTTTTTAATTGATTTTTGTTGAGCTCTACATTTTTTTCTGCACCCCTTTAGGACCTAGAGATGCCCAGCCTTATCAAGGGGTAGGCCAGGCTTCTCAGATGCAGGCTGCAAAACAGCTCTGGGGAAGCATGCTTGGGAGTCTGGAGCATGGAGCAGGGACAGCACAACATGCAGTCAGCACGGACGGTCCTGGATCTTGGGGAATGAAATCTACAATCTCTCATGAACACCACAACTGTCTATTTCTCCTGGACACCCTAAGCATTCCTTGTGGATAATAACCGCTGTGACGTATGGTAGGCATCACTCCTTTCTCTGGCCCCGTAAGAAGCTTGTGCCTGCCACAGAAGGAGTCAGGCTGTGCCAGGGCTGGAAACACAGCATGAAGGGCATGGACACAGCTTCGCCCTGGTCCCAAATCTCTAGGCTATCATCCCTGCCCTGTGTCAAGTCTGCCTTCCTTAAACCTCATATACCCATCTATCTTTAATCACCCAGGCCTCTTTAAACATATGGACCTCTCAGGCCAAGAAGCAGGTAAACTGATCAGCATGTGGTAATAAAAAAAGGTTCTGACCTCTCTAGTGTCTCCATGGGACTGAGTGTTCCCAGACCCTTCCTGGAGATTCAGAGTGGGCTGTTGGCTACATGGAAACAAAGAACTCACACCAGGATATGTCCTGAACAAGGAAGCATATCTTCTCCCCTGCAAATGTACAGATCAAGGCCTTTCTCCTGCAGGGTGAGCCTGAGAGCAGGACCTGAGCTTTTGAATACCCCTCCTCTATTTCCTCCCACTGAAGAACCAAGAAACCCATAGAGTCTCCAGGGCAATACTTGTCCATGTAAAAGCAAAGGTTTGTCTGTCAGCATTCTCTGCAGATGTCCCATGGCCTCATGCAGCACATAGGGCTTCTCAGTTGAGCCCTAAATCTCCTCTGTCTGCCTCTCAACCCAGTACCTGTCTGCCTGCAGCTCTGGGTCTCAGGTGTCTTTGAGCCCTGAGCTCTGCACTAGATTACAAGAAACCACCATGCCTCTCTCAGAGATTCATATCTGCCTCAGAGCCAACTCACAAGCCATGTTTCCTGTTCTGCATGGATCAATGGCTCATATAGTTCCTAAAGCAGACCCACAGAGGCCAAGCCCTTTGTTACAAACTGAAACTGTGAAGGAAAGTGACTGTGGTAACAGATTTTTCAAATATTGAAATTGGTCAGGACAAAACCAAATATCTTTTGAGAATCATCAGAGAGAGAGGGAGAGAGAGAGAGAGAGAGAGAGAGAGAGAAGCAGGGAAGGTAAATGCGCATAGGAAAGATGTGAGTAGAAGAAGGATCAGCTCACATGGAAAGAGAAGTTGTCTCTGAGTGCCATCTAAGTCCAAGAAGTCTGCATGTCATCGATGTGGATTTATTTGCATTCTTCTACATGGTAAGTTTTAGAGTAGAGTATTTCAGATGTTTCCAGAGTAGAGCGCTCTAAAACAGAACACAGTCCTGGATGTTCATTTACTGGCATTCCCCACACAGGGTGCCAATCCCCATTTCTCCATCTCACAGTGCTCCAGAGGGGATTGCAAGATGAGGTGTGTGGGTGACCATGCTGTGCTTTCTTTTATACCATCTTAAACCCAGGAAATCAAGATTAATGAGATGATGGCAAAGCCTGGACGGCATGCCAGCAAACCTCCTCCTGGTGTCAGTCATTGTTCTGTTCTCACAGGGCCTCAGAACAGGTTGCACACAACCAGTAGGGCTTCTGTTTCACAAAGAGCTCTAATAGTCCCTGGGCAGTGCCTGGGGCGTGTACATGGCTTAATAGACTCAGCTGCCAGATTTAGCACACAAAATACACAAAGCTAAAATAAACAAGAGCCCACTTTCAGAAACGTCTCAAATCCTGCCCAAGAAATTCCAATTCCAAATAGCATTTGTTACTGATAAAAAATGCAATTTAATCTGGAATTTCTCGGGTTTTTTTTTCTTTTTTTTTTTTGCCACCAATATCCCCTCAAGTCCGTGCATCCCTTCCCTTATGTGTTGGTGATGCCGGATGTAATTGAGGATGCCTCTGTGCTGTGTCAGCATTCACACACAAAAGACATGAACCTCCATAACAAACATGTAAGAATATGCTCCCTGCTCCACACTTCCCTCCGATATAATCCCTATATATGCATGTACAAAGGAGGCAGGAGCACCTTGCTGTCTGTGTTGTCTAGGAAGCCTGAAAAGAAAAGAAAAGAAAAGAAAAGAAAAGAAAAGAAAAGAAAAGAAAAGAAAAGAAAAGAAAAGAAAAGAGTGAATTCAGGGTCAGTCTTCCTCCTTGGGAAAGTGAAGTGTCTCTGCAGGTCATCCCCACTGGGATGAGGGTGCAGTGTCCGTGGTTCACGGGTGCCCTAGAGAGGCTAAGGAACTTGATGCAGAAACTCCTGCTAAATTGTACCCACAAATATTTGAGTCACCCCAATTCTCTGTCTACTTCCTATTTGAGGAACTGAGACTTACTTACAACAAAATCTCAACTAGTATGTTCCTACCATGTCTTTGTGTAGTTGTGAGAAAGACTCATGAAATCTACATGGAAGAAAATATCTCTGTTTTCAAAGATCTGAAAAAGTACATGAGTGTGCAACTTACCTGTATGTCCACAGGCATGAGGCTGGGTATCCAACACAGAATGTGGAAATGAACCTGAGGGGGGGGTGGGAGAAAGAGAGAGAGAGAGAGAGAGAGAGAGAGAGAGAGAGAGAGAGAGAGAGAGAGAGAAACTGTACTATTATCTACTATCTAGTCCTTTATCTTGGACCTGTTGATTTCATCTGTGGATGTCAGAAACATCCATAGCAACACATTTATGTTCTTCTGACATCAGAGACCCTGTGAATCCAATCCTACCCCCAGACTCTCCTGATTGAACAGCTGGCTAGAAAGAAAGAACACAGCTGGCTTAAGTAACAATACACAATAGGGTTGTTGAAATGAAGGATATTTTCCAGATGAGTCCCTAAGTCTTTGCCATAGGGTTGGTGACTCCTGCCGAGAGGGATGGACCCTACAGAAGATTATCGGCTAGGTCATGTACTCACCACAAACACTTGGGCTTCAGGATGCTTTGGTCCTGAGAAGTACAGAGGTGTCTGTTAGCTTCAGATAATCCGGGCTTAAATCTAGATAGCTTTGTCTGTGTGATGCAACCCATGGCAGTCTTGGCCCCATGGGAAGCATACCCCAGGGCCCTGGCTGAGGTGGCCTTGCAACTATCTGTCAGGTCAACAGTGGAAAGTGTCAGCAAAGAGGAGCTCAGCCCCAAGGGCAGAAGGAAAAGCCACAGGTTCTGTTTGCCATGGCAGGAACTCAGATGCTTTCCCAGTTGGAGCTCACTTCTTCACACCCAAGTCTCAGCTGAAAACACAGCAGAGAAGCTCTCAGGGTTAAATGTTCACTAATCTATGTTCACCAGGAAAGGATCTCAGATTTCTCTAGCTTCATGGACCACCACTGCCAGCATTTGAGGCTGTGATGACTAATTTTGTGCAACCTACTCATTGCATTCTGACCTTGACAGATAGCGACTGAGTATCTATGTAAGCTAGAGAAGACAGGAGTCCAAGACACCAGGGTGTTCTGTTGCATGTCTCAGCTCCCCCGGGAGCATGGGGATTTTTATTCTCATCAAACGGCTTCTATGAAAGTCTAGTTTCTCAAAAAAGTGCCTGTCATGTGCCCTCAAATGGATTCACTTCTCCAGTGTATGTTCTCACACTTGCTTCCCAAGTCAAAGGTTTTGGGATGTCAGTTGTCTTCAGTGTCACTAGATACAGAAACAATGCAGTTAAAAATGGAATCATTGATGATGGAAAGCTTTTCATGTCCATGTAACATTCAGAAGTAATGTATCCATTTTATTTCAAGTTTTAAGTCTATACTCCTTCACATTTATCACTCCCACCACACACACACAGACACACAGACACACACACACACACACACACACACACAGAGAGAGAGAGAGAGAGAGAGAGAGAGAGAGAGAGAGAGAGAGAGAGAGAGAGAGAGAGACCCACAATCACAATACACCTTTTAAGACAGTAATTTGCCCCTTTATTTTTACTTTTAGTTCTTCCTGTTGGGTTGCCAAAGCATTATCATAGTCTAAAATTCTTGTCAGCAGCAGCATTTTGAGAGACTTCTAGACTTACAAAGGAGACTATACCCTTTATATAATGTCTTCCCATTCTTCTGTCAGTCACAGATATCTCTAAAGATCCTCTATATGGGACCCACAGGACCACAACAAGCTAGGACTGGTAGGTATTTCTCATTCTCATTCCTGTCTCCCATTCCAAACTTTCCAGTCTCATTCCCAGCCCTATAACAGCTTGGTTGAAGGGGCCTCTCTTCCCATTCCTCACCAACCTTGGGGGACTCCACCAAAACTTGGAGTGAACGTAGTTGTTCTCCTGTAGACCATCTCATCTGCCTTCCTCTGTTCCTAGCCCATCCCCATTCCTTCCTTTCAATTTGTAGTATCCAGAAATGTTTTTGGCTAGACCCCCCGTAGTCATACCTAGTTCAGATTCTGGTAGGTGAACCACACTATTTTTCCAACCCTCCATTGGAATCTTTCCATTCTTGTATTGTATTTCATTTGCATTTTAATAGATAAAGCCTGCCTGAATATCAGAGAGTAAAACAATCCCACTGGTCAGTCTTACAGACCAGACAGTGGAAACACATACCTTTAATCTCAGTACCTATATTAGTTGTCATAGAAACCAGGCAGTATGTGACTTCAATCCCTGTGGTGCACGCATTTAATCCCAGAACTAGATTGGTGATTAAGATGGGAAGAGACAACTCTCAGTCTTAGTCATTCTGAGAATACAGGAGGCAGGATAATCATTTTGGACTGAGGTTGAGGTAAGATCCAGTGGCTGGTTGCTTTGCTTATGGCTCTTCATGTTGAACCCCAATTTCTCTCTCTGAGATTTTATTAATCATGCTTTAGATTACAGAACAACCTGATTACAGGTCCATTACTCAGACTTCAACTACATTCACTGGACACTCCAACTCTTTGTTCAGACACAGGTTCCCCTAATATAGCTGTCTTTCCAGATAATCTTTTGGCTTGCATTAGCCTACTTACAGAATACCCTCTTTCTACCACATGTCTAACTCCATATGGAGCCCAGTCCTAGGTCTGGATAGGATCTCCTTGGTTCTGAAGCCCCAGTCAGACTTTTCTCCATGCCCACATCTATCCCATTCTTCCATGCAGTCACATGCACAAGAGCACCCTACTGGGCAACCCACAGTCACCAGGCATGGCCAACATCCGGAGAGAACAACAGAAACCAATGAATGAAACACCCAGCCAACAAAGACAAGATTGGATATCAACACCTTTCACTTCAACCATTCCATTCCAGATGCCTAGATTCCAGCTCATAAACACAAATACCAATGTCCAAGACAGGGATGCTTCCATAAGAACCTAGTAACCCAACTACATTAGGCCCAAATACAAAATATAATAGAAGTGCAAAAAAAAAAAGAAGTCAAAAATGATTTCGAATATCTAAAAGGTCCTTAAATGGTATGTGAGCAAATTCTTTCTTGGAATCTGAAAACACAAAGAGTGGAATGAATATCATTATAAGAATTCTTGACATTAAAGATGGATTTAACAAAGCACAAAACAAACTAATGAACAGCATAGTCACTAAAGAGAACTCAAACTAACCGGGCAGTGGTGGCGCATGCCTTTAATCTCAGCACTCAGGAGGCAGAGGTAGTCAAATCTCTGTGAGTTTGAGGTCAGCCTGGTCTACAAGAGCTAGTTCCAGGACAAGCTCCAAAACTACAGAGAAAAATCTGTCTCAAAAAAACAATATGGAAACAAACAAGCAAACAAACAAACAGAAAGAACAAAAAAGAAACTTTGAAGAAACTAGAAATAGTTTAGGAAGTGAAACATAAAAACTTCAGAGGTAAGCCTCATCAATAGACTTAGAAGAGAGAATCTCAAAAGTTGAGGATAAGATACAAGAATGGATATTAAAAACAAAAAAAATTGTTAAATCTAAAAAATTTCTGACACAAAATATCCAGGAAATCTGGAACACCATGAAAAGAACAAATATATGAATACTAGGATTAGAGGAAGGAGAATAGACTCAGGCAAAAATTAGAGAAAATATTTTCAACAAAACCATAGAAGGAAAATTTCCTAACCTAAAGAAAGAGGTGCCTTTTAAAACATAACAAACACTCAGAACACCAAATAGACAGGAACAAAATAGAAATTCTCCATGACACATAATAATCAAATGCTAAATGTATAGAACAAAGTACGAATATTAAAAACTGTAACAGGGAAAGAGCAAGTATCATATAAAAGCACACCCATTAGAATAACACCTGACTTCTTTTTTGTTTTTGTTTTTTATTTTTTGTTTTTGTTTGCTTTTTGCTTGTTTTGTTGAGACAGAGTTACACTATGTGACTTTGGCTGTTTCGGTACTCATTCTGCAGACAAGGTTGACTATAAACTCTCTCTTCCTCCCAAGTGCTGGGATTATAGGCATTAGCCACCACTGTCTGGCAACACCAGGCCTCTTAATAGAAACTCTAAAGGCCAGAAGGACTAGACAGGTGTTATACAAACTCCAAGAGATTATTTATGCCCATCAAGATTAGTATAAAGTGGAGAAATCTCACACTAGCCACTTAACAGCACACCTGAAAACTCTAGAACAAAAAGAAGCAAACTCAGCCAGGAGGAGTAGATGACAGGAAATGAATTGAGTGCTGGAATTAATAAGATAGAAACAAAGAATCAATGTAACAAACAGCTGATTCTTTTTAAAAAAATATTTATTTATTTATTTATTTCTTATGTATACAATATTCTGTCTGTGTGTATGCCTGCAGGCTAGAGGAGGGCATTAGACCCCATTACAGATGGTTGTGAGCCACCATGTTGTTGCTGGGAATTGAACTCAGGACATTTGGAAGAGCAGGCAATGCTCTTAACCTCTGCGCCATCTCTCCAGCCCCAAAGAGCTGGTTCTTTAAGAAAATCAACAAAATAAACAAACCCTTATCCAAACTAATCAAAAGGTAGAGAGACAATATACAAATTAAAAAATAAAAAAAAATGAAAAGGGGGACATAACAACAGACACTGAGGAAATTCAGAGAATCATTAGGTCATACTACAAAAACCTTTATTCCAAAAAATTGGAAAATGTAAAAGAAATGAACAGTTTTCTGGATAGGCACCACATACCAAAATTAAATCAAGACCAGGTGAATAATTTATTAAGACCAATAACCTACAATGAAATACAAGCAGTTATCAAAAGCCTCCCACCAAAATAAAAAATAAAAAAAGCCCAGGGATGGATGGTTTTGGTGTAGAATTCAATCAGAACTTAAAAGAAGACATAATATCTATACTCCTCAAAGTCTTCCACATAATAGAAACAGAAGGAACGTTGCAAAACTCCTTTTATGAGGTTATAGTTACCCTTATACCCAAACCACACAAAGACTCACCCAATAAACAGAACTACAGACTATATTCATAAACATAGATGCAAAAAATAAACCTACACACGAACTCACCAAAGAAAGAGAACCACAGAACTATATTCATGAACATAGATGCAAAAATACTCAGTGAAATACTGGCAAACTAAATCCAAGAAACCAACAAAAAATCATCCCCCATGATCAAATAGACTTCATCCCAGAAATCTGGGAATGGTTCAACATTTGAATATTTATTATAGTAATCTGCCATATAAATAAACTCAAAGAAAGAAAAGCTTATAATCATCTCACTAGATTCTGAAAAAGCATTCAATAAAATTCAACACCCCTTCATGATAAAGGTCTTGGAGAGAATAGGGATACAAGGAGTATATCTAAACAGTATAAAAGCAATATACAGCAAGCCAACAGCCAACATCAAATTAAATGGAGAGAAACTCAAAGCGATTTCAGTAAAATCAGAATCAAGAAAAGGTTGTCCATATCTTTTCAACATAGTTCTTGAAGTTTTAGCTTTAGCAATAAGACAACAAAAGGAGATCAAGGGGATTCAAATTGGAAAGGAAGAAGTCAAACTTTTGTTATTTGCAGATGTCTACAAATATGGTAAACACCAAAAACTCTACCAGAGAACTCCTAAAGTTGATAAATACCTTCAGCCATGTGGCAAGATATAAGATTAATTCAAAAAAATCAGTAGCCCTCCTATACACAAATGATAAGGAAGCTGACATAGAACTCACAGAATTATCACTTTCACAATAGCCACAAATAACATAAAAGATCTTGGGGTAACACTAACCAAGGAAGTTAAAGACCTATTTGACAAGAACTTTAAGTCTTTGAAGAAAGAAATCAAAGAAGATACCAGAAAGTGGAAAGATCCTCCATGCTCTTGGATAGGGAGGATCAACATAGTAAAAATGGAAATCTTACCAAAAGCAATCTATAGATTCAGTGCAATCTCCATCAGAATCCCAACACAATTCTTCATAGACCTTGAAAGAACAATAATCAACTGAACTGAACAGAGAATTCTCAACAGAAGACTCTCAAATGGCCAGAAGATACTTAAGGAAATGTTCAACATCCTTAGCCATCACGGAAATGCAAATCAAAACAACTCTGAAATACAATCTTACACCTCTCAGAATGGCTAAGATCAAAAACACTAATGATAGCTTATGCTAGAGAGGACGTGGAGTAAAGGGAACACTCATTCATTGCTAGTGGGAATGCAAACTTGTACAATCACATTGGAAATCTGTATGGCAGTTTCTCAGAAAATTGGGAATCAACCTACCTTAGGATCCAGCAGTACCACTCTTGGGCATATACCCAAAAGATGCTCAATCATACTACAAAAGCATTTGTTCAACTATGTTCATAGCAAAATTATTTGTAATAGCCACAACCTGAGAAAAAACCTAGATGTCCCTCATCTGAAGAATGGATAAAGAAAATGTGGCACATTTACACATTAGAGTACTACTCAGCAATAAAGAACAATGACATCTTGAATTTTACTTGCAAGTGGATGAAATTAGAAAACACTCTCCTAGTTAGGTAACTCAGACCCAAAAAGATTAATATGGTATGTACTCACTCATAAGTGGATACAATTATAAACAAAGAATATTGAGCCTATAGTTCTTGAACCTAGAGAAGATAACTAATAAGGTGAACCCAAAGAAAAAATATATATAGACCCACCTGGTATTGGAAACAAACAGGATCACCTGACAAAATTGGGAGCATTGGACTGGGGGGGGAGGTAGGAGGGGAAAAGAAGGGGAGGATAGGAGAAGAGGGGAGTTGAGGAGAACTTGAAGTAATGGGATAGTTGAGCTGGAGGAAGGACAGGGATGAGAGAAAGTAAAGAGATATCTTGATATATTCCCAAGAGTGGAATTGCTGGGTCCTGGGGGAGGTTGACTCCCAGTTTCCTGAGAAACCGCCACACTGATTTCCACAGTGGCTGCACAAGTTTGCATTTCCACCAACAATGGATGAGTGTTCGCCTCACCCACTTCCTCTCCAGCATAGGCTATCGTTGGTGTTTTTGAGTTTAGCTATTCTGAAAGGTGTAAGATGGTATCTCAAACTGGTTTTGATTTGCATTTCCCTGATCGCTAAGGAGGTTGAGCATGTCCTTAAGTGAATATACCCAAGAGATGCCCTAACATACTACAAAAGCATTTGTTCAACTATGTTCATAGCAGCACTATTTGTAATAGCCAGAACCTGGAAACAACCTAGGTGCCCCTCAATAGAAGAATGGTTAAAGAAGGTATGGAACATACATACATTAGAGTTTTACTCAGTGGTAAAAAAACAATGACATCTTGAATTTTGCATGCAAATGGATGGACATAGAAAAATGCTTTACTGAGTGAGGTAAGCCATACCCGAAAAGAGGAATATGGTATGTATTCACTCATAAGTGGATTCTAGCCATAATTAAAGGTCTTTGAGCCTATTATTCGTGATCCTAGAGAAGCTAAATAAGAAGGTGAACCTGAAGAAAATCATGTAGTTATCATCCTGGAGATTGGAAATAGACAAGAGTCCCAGGTAACCTTGGGTGCATGGGGGGGTGGGAGGGTTGTTGGAAGGGGAGAGGGTTAGAGAGAAGGGAGTAGGGGAGGAATGGGGAAAGCTCGGGGGACTGGGATGGGGGGGGAGGGAGGAAGGATGGATAAGGGATCAGGGAAGAATATATATCAACTCAGGGAGTCATTTTAGGGTTTACAAGAGACTTGATTATAAATGGGATCCCAGGTCCAAGGAGAGATCCCCAGATTGTTCTCTGGACAGAGGAGAGGGTGCCTGAACCAGCCTTGGCCCATCACCATACTGATGAATATTTTGCTTATCACCATAGAACCTTCATCTGGCGATGGATGGAGATAGAGACAGAGACCTACATTGGAACACTGGACTTAACTCCCTAGGTCCAAACGAGAAGCAGAAGGAAAGAGAATGTGAGCAAAGAAGACAAGACCAGAGGGAACCTTCATCCGACAATGGATGGCGATACAGACGGAGACCCACATTGGAGGACCGGACTGAGCCCCCCAGGGTCCAAATGAGGAGCAGAAGGAGGAAGAACATGAAAAAGGAAATCAGGACCTCGAGGGGTGCAATCACCCACTGATACAAGGAGACTGATCTAATGAGAGTTCACCAAGGCCAGTTGACTGGGACTGAGCGAGCACGTGAGCCAGTCATATTCTCTGAATGAGGCCGGATTCTCTGAATGTGGCTGACCCGGAGTCTTTCTGAAAAGCCATTGACAATGACACTGGGACTTGTTTCCTCTGTATATACTGGATTTTTGGGATCCAGTCTGTTTGGATACTCACCTTCCTGGACCTGGAGGGAGGGGGGAGGAACTTGAACTTCCCACAGAGCAGGAAACCCTGACTGCTCTTAGGGATGGAGAGGGAGGAGGAAAGGGAGTGGGGGGGAGTGGGAGGGTGTTGGGAGGAGGGGCGGAAATGGAAAGTTTTATAATTTAATAAACTTTGAAATAAAAAAGAAAAAGAAAAAAATGGAAAATTCAAAAAAAAAGAGAAAGTCCCAGAAATCCACAAGGTTGACCCTGCCTAAGACCCTACTCAATAGAGGAGAGCAGGCCTGATCTTGACTTTCCCTGTAGTCAGACTGATGATTATCTTAAATATCGCCTTGAAATCATAAAGATTGCAAGAAAATAATTAGTGTTGAAAGCAATAATCTTGCATGAAGCAGCCCAGACCCAGAACGATAAACATCACATGATTTTAATGTGTGAATGTAATCTTTTTAAGTTTTAGGTATGTGTGCTTTCTTTGTGATACTCATAGAAATTAGGATCTAGTAAGGCTCCATGGGGAAGAAGAGATCTTTGAAGCCAGGGGAGAGGTAATAGAGTCTTACAAACAGGAGAAGAGGAAAATTAAATAAGAATGATGAAAGAGGGTGGAGGGGGGAAGGAAAGGTAGAGAAGCAAATGTAGGGAGGGATAAGAGGCACTGAAAGCCTTTTGAAAAATCCATATGGAAATCTACTACAGTAGAAGCTTCCTTAAACATATACATATAACATTAAAAAACTTAAATGGAGCAATCATATAATGAGGTAGACAGTATCCCAACTGACAGACACAAAAGGCTAACAAATAAGTCTTCAGTATCAGGAAATGATTACCTTTTTTTAATTTTTTTATTAATTTATAAAAGTTTCCACTTCTGCCCCTTCTCCCAATATCCTCCCATCCCCCCCTCCTCCTCCGACCGCTCCAGCCCTAAGAGCAGTCAGGGCTTCCTGCCCTGTGGGAAGTTCAAGTTCCTCCCCTCTCCTTCCAGGTCTAGGAAGGTGAGCATCCAAACAGACTAGGATCCCAAAAATCCAGTACATGCAGAAGAAACAAGTCCCAGTGCCATTATCAATGGCTTCTCAGACAGTCCCCGTGCCAGCCACATTCAGAGAATCGGCCACATTCAGAGAATCCGGTTTGATCACGTGCTCCTTCAGTTCCAGTCCAGCAGGCCTTGGTGAACCTCATTAGATCAGTCCCCTTGTATCAGTGGGTGAATGCACTCCTCACGGTCCTGCCTTCCTTGTTCATGTTCTCCCTCCTTCTGCTCCTCATTTGGGCCTTGAGGACTCAGTTCAGTGCTCCAATGTGGGTCTCTGTCTCAATCTCCATCCATCGTCGGGTGAAGGTTCCCTCTGATCATGCCTTCCTTGCTCACGTTCTCCCTCCTTCTGCTTCTCATTTGGACCTAGGGAGTTAAGTCCAGTGTTCCAATGTAGGTCTCTGTCTCTATCTCAGAGACATCCATCGTCAGATGAAGGTTCTAAGGTGATATGCAAAATATTCATCAGTATGGTTATGGGCCAAGGCCAGATCAGGCACCCTCTCCTCTGCTGTCCAGGGAACAAAGAAACTGAGAAGCTTCTGTAAAGCAAAGGAAATGGTTACCTTTTTCTGAGATGTTCATCACTAGGTTCCAAAGACCCTCAGACATTACTTGCTGTTGTTATTGCTCTTGGTTATCCTTTAAATGTGATGATAAGACTCGTGCTGGAGATACTACCTACTTGAACCATAAACATGGAGAAAACATGTGGGTACTGACCTGGAGCCTTCACCACTTCTTGCAAGCTTTAACAGTAATGGGAAATGTTGTGTACAATAGTTGAGGAGAAGGAAAATCATCACCAGTCTCACCCAAGTCTGGACCCTGTGGGCTACAACAGCTTGCCTGACAAGAAATGGCCACTGATGCAATAGTGGCACAAATATTATTGGTAACCAACTACTTTCTGATTAAATTTAAGTGCCACCTAACAGATGGACTCATACCTGTCACTATTAATAAGGCCAAGAACCTATTCTTAGATAGGTTATAGACTCTAGGATAAAATCTACTACTACTGTTCTACTGAATGGACATAGCATTTAAATGACTTGTAATGATTTATTGTTCTACCCATAGAGTACTGAATCATTCAACATTCATCAGAGAAACTGCTGCTCTTCCTTCCTCTGGATCTATTAACCTTTCTTCTTATTTTATTGTTTTAGTTGAAGATATTTTTCATACAATATATTACAATTGAGATCCCTTGTCTCCTCTCAGATAGTCCCCAACTCTCTACCCATCCAGTTCCATGCCTTACACTTTTTTCTCTCTCTTTAGAAAACAAGCAGGCAAATAAAAACAAATAAACCAGGACTAAAAAAAGAAAAGTACAAGAAATTTATACACATAGACACACTTTTACAAACCAGAATACATGAGAACACAAAACTGGAAACTATAATATACAAGCAAAAGACCAGGGAGGAGTGATAATATGATAAAAGGGGTCAAGACCATGATGGAGATACCCACAGAAACAGTTGACCTGTGTTAGTGGGTGCTAACTCACTTTGGACTGGCAGTGGGGAAATCTGCATAGTCCCAAACTATGACTTCTGAATGTGGGTGGCAGTCGTGTGGCCGAGGTCATCTGTGGGGCCACTGGCAGTGGGGCCAGAATTTATCCCTAGTGCTTGAATTGTTTTTATAGAGCCCATTCACTTTGGAAGGATTTCTTGCTCAGCCTAGATATAGTAGGGGGGTGGCAGGGAGGGCCTTGGTACTGCCTCAAAGTGAGGTGCTAGACTTTATTAGCTCCCAATGGAAGCCTTACCCTCTCTGAGAAGTTGATGGGAGGTGGGGTGGGTAAAAAGTGCAGGGAGTGGGAGGAGGGGAGGAAGTGAGAACTGAGATAGGTATGTAAAATAAAAAAAAGATTGTTTTACAAAATAAATTTAAAAAGAAATCTAAAAAATATTAAAAATTGCCCAAACAAACAAATATAAAAGAAAAAGATCTACAGAAATTCCACTGAGTGTATTTTGCTTTGGCCATCTACTGCTGGATCTGGAACCTATCGTTCAATGTGGTTGATGAATCCAGTGAGACTCCATTGAAGAAAACTAATTTTTCCTTTGCAAGAGGATCTCAACTAGAGATCACTTCTTGTTTAGGGATAGGAGCTCATGTCCAATTTCTGTCTCGGCACTGGGATACCCTCTAGCTTGGACCTATATAGGCCCTGTGCATGTTTTCACAGTCTCTAAAATGGCAGAAAGACGCTTAAGGAAATGTTCAATATCCTTAGTCATCAGAAAAATGCAAATCAAAACAGCTCTGAGGTTCCATCTTACACATGTAAGAATGGTCAAGATCAAAAACACTGATGACGACTTATACTGGAGAGGTTGTGGGGTAAAGGGAATACTTCTGCATTGCTGGTGGGAGTGCAAACTGGTCTAGCCAATTTGGAAATAAGTATGGAAATTTCTCAGAAAAATTAGAAAATAACTTTCCTCAGGACCCAGCAATACCACTTTTGGGTATATATCCAAAGGATGCTCAATCGTGTCACAAAGACATGTGCTCAACTGTGTTCATAACAGAATTGTTTGTCATAGTCAGAACCTGGAAACAACCTAAATGCCCCTCAACCGAAGAATGGGTAAGGAAAATGTGGTACATTTACACAAAGAGTACTACACAGCAGAAAAAAATAATGACATCTTGAATTTTGCAGGTAAATGGATGGAGCTAGAAAATATCATTTTAAGTAAGGTAACCCAGATCCAGAAACACAATTATCACATGTACTCAGTTATAAGTGGTTTTTAAACATAAAGCAAAGAAAATCAGCCCACAAATCACAATTCCAGAGAACCTAGACAACAATGAGGACCCTAAAAGGGACATACATAGATCTAATCTACATAGGAAGTAGAAAAAGACAAGATCTTCTGAGGAAGATGGGAGCATGTGGACCTTGGGAGAGGGTTGCAGGGGAGGTGAGAAGCATGGAGGGAGCAGAGAAAAATGTAGAGATCAGTAAAAACCAGTGAAATTTTTAAAAACTAAATAAAAAATAAAAAAGATAAAAAAGACTTCAAGTACTTGCTGGGTGGTGTCACACACCTTTAATCCCTTGGGAGGCAAAGGCAGGTAGATCTCTGTACGTTCAAGGACAGCTTGGTCTACAGAGCAAGTTCCAGGACCGTCAGGGCTGCATAGAAAAACTCTAACTGGGGGGAAAAAAGACTACAAGTATTTATTGAATAAGTATGGAAAGAGTGGGCATCCTTGTCTTATTCTTGGTTTTATTATAAATGCTGAGCGTTTCTCTCCATTTAGGTCGATGTTCATTGTAGGATTGCTGTAAATCACCATTTTGCTGTTGAGTTATGTGCCTTGTGGCCTTGTGTGTCTACTGTCTCCAGTACTTTTATTATGAAAGAATGTTGGATTTTTTTCCCAAAGGCCTTTCTAAACCTTCGAGACCTTTGTGTGATTTTTGTCTTTCAGACTGTTTATATGTTTATATTACACTTACTTTTTTTTGTATATTGAACTATCCCTGCATCTCTGGAATGGAGCCGAATTGGTCATTGTGAATAATCTTATCGACAAGTTCTTAGATTCATTTTGCAAGTTGTGGGTGTTTTTTAAATTCTTACATTTCTTTTCTTGAGGGAAACTGTTCTGTAATTCCATTTCTATGTTGTTTCTTTATGTGGTTTAAGTTTTATGGTAATTGTGGCCACTAGAAGAGAATTAGGAGATGTTCTTTCAGGTTCTATTTTTATGAAATAATTGAGAACTTTTAATATTAATATTTCTTTGAAAGTTTGGTATTATTCTGTTCTGAATCAGTCAGGCCCTAGGCTTGTTGGGTTGGGAGACTTTCAATTACTGTTTCTATTTTGCTAAGGGTTATGGATTTTTTTAAACTTGCTTATCTGATCTTTATTCAAGTTTGATAGTCATATACATCCAGAAATTTATCAGTTTATTCTAGATTGTCCAATTTAGTAAAGTAAAGATTTTAAAAGTATATCCTGTTGACTTTCTGGATTTCTGTGTGTGTGTGTGTGTGTGTGTGTGTGTGTGTATGTGTGTTCTTCTTTTCTTTTTTTTAATTTTTTAAATTTATTTTTCCATTCAAAAATTTACACTTCCTCCTCTCCTCCCATTCCCCTCCCGTCCCCCCCACTCCCGCTCCTCCCTCTCCCTCCCTCCTTAAGAGAGGCCAGGGAACCCTGCCCTGTGGGAAGTCCAAGCCCACCCCCCCACATCCAGGCCTAGGAAGCTTTGCATCCAAATAGACTAGGGTCCCAAAAAGCCAGTACATGCAGTAGAAACAAGTCCCAGTGCCTTTATCAATGGCTTCTCAGTCAGACCCCATTTTCAGCCACATTTAGAGAGTTTGGTTTGATTGCATGCTCATTCTGTCCCAGTCCAGCTGGACTTGGTGAGCTCCTATTAGAACAGGCACACTGTCTCAGTGGGTGGACCAACCCCTCGAGGTTCAGATTTCCTTGCTCATCTTCGCCATCCTACTGTTCTTCAACTGGACCTTGGGGGACTATCCTGAGTGAGATAACCCAGATCCAAAAAGATGAATATGGTATGAACTTACTCATTAGTGGACTCTAACTATAGGACATTAAGCCTATAGTTAACAAGCCTAGAAAAGCCAAATAACAGGGTGAACCCAAAGAAAAACATATATAGATCCTCTTGGAAATTGGAAGCAAACAAATTGCCGGGCAAAAGTTGGGAGCATGGGGGTGGGGTAGGAATGAGGGTGGGGTTGGGAGAAGGGGAAATGGGGAGAGAGAAGGGAAAGACTGGAGAAAGCTTGGGGGAGTGGAAGGGTGGAGATGAAAGAAGGGCAGATATAGGAGCAGGGAAGAAGATATCTATCTACATTAGGGAGCCATTTTAGGGTTAGCAAGAGACTTGACTCTAGAGGGGATCCCAGGTGTCCACGGGGATGTCCCCAGCTAGGTCTTTGGACAGCAGAGTAGAGGGTGCATGAACTGGCCTTGTCATACTATCACACTGATGATTATCTCGAATATCACCATAGAATCTTCGTCCGACAACAGATGGAGATAGAGACAAAGTAAGTCCCTCATCAGGGCAACGGACTGAGCCCCCAAGGTCCAGTTGATTTTCTGGATTTCTGCAGTTTCTGTTCTGGTGCTTCTCTTTTTCCATACAGTTTCTTTAATTTAAATCCTCCCTCTCTTTCCCTCAATTCCTTCTCCACCCCCTCTCAGCCAATTTGTCTAAGAGCATATCAGTCTTATTGGTTTTCTCAAACACCCAACTCTTCTTTTCACTGATTGATTGTATTTGTTGTTGTTGTCTTATTTCTATTTCATTGATTTCAACCCTGAGTCTGATTATTTTTGTCATCTGCTCCTTTTGGCTGTTATGTTTTACTTTTTGTCTAGAAGTTTTAGGTGTGCTATTAAATTGTTAATATTAATTCTCTCCAATTTTTTATTTAAGCACTTGGTGCACAAATTGCGTCTTAGAACCACCTTTACAATGTCCCATAGTTTGGGGTATGTTGTGTTTTTATTTTAAATATTCTATAAAAAGATTTTAATGTCTATCTTAATTTTCCTTCAGTAGTGAGTTTTTCAGGTTTTATATGTTTGTAAACTTTCTGTTTTTTCTATACTTGTCGATATCCAGTTTTAATCCAAAGGGGTCAAATAAAATGGAAAGTATTAATGCAATTTTCTTGTATTTATTGAGTCTTCCATTGTGTCCCAGTATGTGGTCAATTTTGCAGTAAGTTCCATGGGGTGCAGAGAAGAAGGTATGTTGTTTTTGTTTGGGTAAAATGCTTTACAAATATGTGCTATGTCTATCTGACTTATGACATTATTTAAGTATAACATTTCTCTGTTTAGTTTTTGTCTGAATGATTTGTTTATGGGATATTGAAGTCACCCAGTTTCACAGTGCAAGGGTTAATAAGTGATTTTAGCTTTTCTTTCATGAATTGATATGCCCTTATGTGTATAAATGTTTAGAACTGCAATATCCTCTTGATGGATTTTTACTTTGATGAGTATATAGTGTCCTTCCCTGTCCCTTCTGATTAGCTTTTGTGTGAAGTCTATTTTTCAGATAATGATTACCTCTGCTTGCTTCTTTAATCATTTGTTTGGAACCTCTTCCTCCATCCTTTACTATGAGATATTTTCTTGGGTGTGGTTCACCTATTTGGATTTAAATTTTCTTTTAAATGCCTTCTATAGAGCTATATTTGTTGATAGATGCTGCTCACATTTAGTTTTTGTTTCTTGTATTTTGTGAGTGATAGTTTTGCTAGGTATAGTAAACTGGATGCTTATATGTGGTCTCTTAGAGTTTGTAGAATGTAACATGATGGGCCGGCTTGTTGGGGTTTCCGTCCTGCTCGGTACCCCACATCTGGCAAACCCCAAAGAAAATCACACAAAGTCTACATAAGATTATAAACTGATTGGCCCTTAGCTCTGGCTACTTATTAGCTCTTATAACTTATTTTACCCCATTATCCTTATCTACGTTAGCACATGGCTCAGTACCTTTTCCAGTGGGGCAGCTTACATCTTTCCTCTCCGGTGGTCTGGGCAGAACTGGCAGAGGAACCTCCCTGCTTCCCAGAATTCTCCTGTTCTCATTGCATCACCTCTACTTCCTGTCTGGTTTTCCCGCCTTTACTTCCTGCCTGGCCAATCAGCGTTTCATTAAAATACATGATTGACAGAATACAGATAATTCTCCTGCACCATTTCCCTCTTTTTTTTAAACAAAGGAAAATACCCATAGTCCATTTGTTGGGAATGTGGGCGTAGTATTTCAGGCTACTTCCTGCTGGTTGGGGGTGCTGATGATCTTATGGGGACCCAAAGAAAATTTAGAGTTATAATCAAGTCCTGACTGGAGTTTCCTGTGAGTCTTGATCAGCCCAGGCAGCAGTCTTGAATCTGTTCTGGATGTAGAATTCAGACATCCAGGCCATCTGTTCCTACCGGAAATTTTTCAGGAGGTCTCCCTTGATCAAAGATGATTTTTCTTAACTCTGAATAAATCCAGAGCTTCTCATTTTCTGTGGAAACTAAAGCAAAGTCTCTTCTCCAAAGTAACATACCTTTTGACTTCAATTTTGAAACAAAGGTATTTTCAAAATTCCTATCTTGGGTTAGTTCAGAAGCATTTATAAACAAAAGTCTTTGAGCAGCTGTTGCTCCTTCCTCAGCATTCAAACAATTCAAAGAGAGTATAATAGCATACAGTATCAAGATTCTCTGTGTATTTTCCATCTTTATATGACTTTAACCTCTATTTCTTTATTTTTACTTTTACTTTTTGAGACAGGTTCTCTGTATATCTTTGTCCTGGAATAACTCTGTAGATCAGGCTGTCCTTGAACTCACAGAGATCCACTTGTCTCTGCCTCCCAAGTGCTGGGATTAAAGGTGTATGCTACCACACCTTGAACTCACAGAGATCTGTCTGTCCCTGCCTCCCAGGCATTGGGATTAAAGGTGTGCACTACCACACCTTGAAGTCACAGAGGTCAATATACCTTTGCCTCCCAGGCATTGGGATTAAAGGCATGTACCACCACAGCCTATGTCTCCCTTTTCTTCTTTTTCATTTTTAATGACTTTAACCTTTAGCCTGCATATATTTTTAACATAATGTAAACCAGTTAGAGGTTTTCTTCCTCTTTGAATCTCTCTTTACTGTATATCTTTCTTTTTCTGACTACATGAGCCTTTAATTTACTAAGCAATATGGAGAGCCATGTCTTTGATGGCTAGATCCAGCCCATTCCTCAGCTTTCCAGCCTCATGGGAGAGGTACCGGCTGTAGCCACATTCATCTCCATAACTCCAAGGCGTTTCAAGGTCCTTGCCAGCAAGCAAGCTGCAGCATTCTGCTCACAGACCACACTCAGTCGGTCTGCCTGCCTGAAAGAGTCAGAGTTTGCCCTGGCAGGACAGTCAAGAAAGTCGGCATTTTAAAAAAGCGCAGCTTTTTTCCTGCTACAGCTGAAAACCCGAAAAGCATGCATTAAGCTTTTCATCAGCACCGTTTAAGTGTTTCATGGCAGGACCTAATAATGAGCTGCAAAGTTTTGCAGCTAAAGCTGAGTGAGGAAGCCTCTCTTAGATGAGAGCACTTGCTTGCCTCTTAAAAGCAGAGCAGACCCGAGAAATTGCTGCTACCAAGAAAACATGCTTTACTCTATTTTTTCCCAAGCTTTCTCAAGTTTTCTGTGGATACAGTTATCCACGTGGGCGCCATATATAACATGACGGGGCCGGCTTGTTGGGGTTTCTGTCCTGCCCAGTACCCCACAACCGGCAAACCCCAAAGAAAAATCACACACAGGTCTCCATAAGGTTATAAACTGATTGGCCCATTAGGTCAGGCTTCTTGTTAACTCTTATAACTTATGTTACCCCATTATCCTTATCTATGTTAGCACATGGCTCAGTACCTTTTCCAGTGGGGCAGCTTACATCTTTCCTCTCCGGTGGTCTGGGCAGAACTGGCAGAGGAACCTCCCTGCTTTCCAGAATTCTCCTGTTCTCATTGCATCACCTCTACTTCCTATCTGGTTTTCCCGCCTATACTTCCTGCCTGGCCCATCAGCGTTTTATTAAAATACATGATTGACAGAATACAGATAATTCTCCTGCACCAGTAGAACATCTTTCCAGTCCTTCTAACCTTTAGAGTGTCCATTAAGAAGTCTGGTGTTGCCAGGCAGTGATGGTGCACACCTGTAATCCCAGCAATAGAAAGGTAGAGGCAGGAAGAATTCTGTGAGTTCGAGGCCATCCAGGTCTTAAAAGTGAGTTCCAAGACAGCAAGAGTTATGCAGAGAAGCTCTGCCTCAAACAAAAACAAAAACAAAAGTCAGGTGTAATTCTAATGGGCCTGCCTTTGTATGTTATTTGCTCTTTCCCCTTTATAGCTTTTAACATTCTTTTTTTGTTCTGTACATTTAGTGTTTGAGTATCATGTGTCATGGAGAATTTCTTTTTTATTCCTGTCTGTTTGGTGTTCAATGTGTTTGTAATACTTTGAAAGACATCTTCTTCTTTAGGTTAGCAAAATTTTTTTCTATTGTTTTATTGAAAACATGTCCTCTGATTTTGCCTGAGTTTCTTCCCCTTCTGTTATCCCTAGTATCAATATATTTAGTCTTTTCATGGTGTCCCTCATTTCCTGAATGGTTTTGTGGCTAGGAATTGTTTTATGTTTAATGATTTCTGTGACTGTAGAATCCATTCTTGTAACTTATCTTCAACTTTTGAGACTAGATTCAAGTCTAGTACTCTATTGGTGAGGCTTACCAATGATGTTCTAATAATTTACTTCCTAAGCTTTTAATTTCCATTTTTTTCTCAGTTTTGGTTTTCTTTAGTGATCTTGTTGTTTCTTCATTGTGATTTGCTAAATTCTTCTTTCATGCCATGAGTTCTTGTCACTATATTCATTCCACAAATTGTGTTTTCAGATTCCATTAAGAATTTACCATCACACAGTTTAAGTCCTTGAACATATTCCTAATAGTTTTCAAGTACTTCTGTGCCTCAACTATATTACATATCTTAGAGCAAATTCTAGTTGGCTACCAGGTTTGTGTGGTAACATCCTGTCCTGATTTTAGGTATTTGTGGTTTTTGCTGGTGTCAGACATCTTTACTTGTCTTTGTTGCACGGGTGTTCCATTCCTAGTTTCTGTTGTTCTTTCTGGATTTTGTCAATGTCTGGTGGCTGTGGGTGGCCCAGTAGTGAGTGCTTGTACCTGTGACAGCATGGAAGCATGGGTCCCTGTAGAGTAAGAAGTGGTAGAAAGAGGGTATTCTGGAAGTAGGTTAATGTAAACCAAGGAATTATCTGAAAAGACAGAGATATTAGAGGACCCTGTGTCTGAACCACGAGTAGGAGTCTCCAGGGAATTGAAGTGAGACTAAGGGATACTGTAAGCACATTGTTACTGGGTGTGGGTGAGAATGGAAAGATCATAATGGAGGGCAAGAGGGATAGTGCATCCCTACCAGAATCCCTACCAAGTGTGACTACTGGGGGTCCTGTCAGAAGCATTTCTGGGTGCTAAGATTTGACAGGAAGGAATGAGCATGGGCTAGGTGCAGAGGAAGGCAGATGAGAGCGTCTACAGGAAGAAAAGCTGGGTTCACTCCAAGGTTTGGTGGAGCCCTACAACTTGAGTGTGGAACTGGAGGTGAAGCCCCTTCAACCAGGCTACTATAGGGCTGGGAATAAGATTGAAGAGTTTGGAATGGGGGTCAGGAATAAGAGTGAGAAATACCTACCATTCCTAGCCTGTTGTGGTCCTGTGGGTCCCTGATAGAAGGTTTTTATAGGTGTCTGTGACTGACTTAAGGGGATGGGAAGCGGCTAGATAAAGAGTGTAGCACTTTTTCAGCTCCTCTGTAAGTCTAGAATTCTTCCAAAATTCTATTAATGACAACAAATAATATTAGATTATGACAATATTTTTACAACATCCAACAATGGTAACTAAAAATGAAAACATGGGAAATTTTTGTCCTAATAGTTATGCAGTCATATTAAAAATATTAAGGAAGGTAGAATTTAAAAAATAAAAGTGCTTACACTGTTTCTTAATTTTCAATAAACATAAACCATTTGAACACCTGTTTGTTTTTATAAAAATACCAAGCTGTATTCATTACTGTAACTTTATAATAGAGCTTGATGTCAGGGATGTTGATGCCTCCAGAAACCCCTTTATTGTACAGGATTTTTGGCTATTCTGAGGTTATTTTTTATATGTAGTTGAATATTGTTCTTTCGAGGTCTGTAAAGAATTGTGATGTGTGATTCACTTCTGTATGCTGTGAATATGTTTTATTACCATTGGGTAATAAAGAATTTCCTTTGGTCTATGGCATGGTAGAATATAGCTAGGAAGCAATTTCAAGCAGAGATAGAAGAGAAAAGAAGGTGGAGTCAGGGAGATGCCACCAAAACAGTACCAGTAAAGCCACATCCTTGTGGATAAACACAGATTAATAGAAATGGGTTAATTTTATGTTATTATTCAGATATCAGTTCCCAGGAAACAAAAAATCAGTGTCTGATTACAGAATGGCATCCAACAGTAGGCAACGTACATCCACATAAAGCCCCAGAGAACTTAGAAAAATGGTTTCCACAAGCACAAAAAATGTGAATCAACTGGAGTATCTTGGTTGCCCCATATTTTTGAGAGAGGCTCTGTTTTCTGGCAGCTAACAGAGGTACTGTTCCTTTAAGAGACATCTACCTGGTTCTAGCTAATGGCAGGAATGGATCTGGATCTTTAGGGGTGCTCTGTTACAGAACACTTAAATGGGATTTGTAAGTGGCAAAGTTGTTTAGTGGTGGTGACTTAGTCACAGTATATCCATGGAGCTGGGGTGGTGAACATGGGGCTCACAGTGTAAACATACCTCTGGAATATTGAAAGGCTGAGGGGCAGAGCCAGCATCCAGGTCACAGCCACCTTAACCCTTAGCATTTTAAAATAATACTCCTTGTCAGAAAAGTATTTTAGATATACAACAGGGCAAATTCAGACATAGTAGATCTCTGAGCAAGACACAGTGTGTTTTTAAAATGTACATAGGCTTGGAAGAGAGAGAATAAACATTATAGATAGATATAAAATGAAATAGTTTAAAAAAATACAACAAAGTCTTTAAAGATACATTAAAATAATATCAAGAGGCACATAAAGATGGAAAACACACGGAGTCTGGATTATGTGTATTATTGTGTTTCCTTTAAATTTATTGAATAAATTAATAATTTCTTTCATTTTATTTTTTTAAAAGAAAACAAACTATTTTATTCATTTTACATAACAATCCCAATTCCCACTTCCTCCCCTCCTCCCATTCCCTTCACTTATTCCCCCACACCACCCACCATGCACTCCTCAGAGAGGGCAAGGGACATTGCTTTGTGGAAGGTCCAAGGTCCTACGCACTATATCCAGTCTAAGGAAGGTAACATTCCAAAGAGAATAGGTTCCCCCAAAACCAGGACAAGCAGAAGGGACAAATCCTGGTGCCATCCCAGTGGCCTACAGTCTGCTCCAGGCATACAACTGTCACCCACATTCAGAGGGACTAGTTTGGACCTATGCTGATCTGTTCCTGTTCAGCTGGAGTTGGTGAACTCCCACAAGGTCAGGTGAACTGTTTCAGTGTGTGTCCCCATCATGGTCTTGAGCTCTTTGCTCATCTTCTCACTCCTCCCACTCTTCAACTGGATTTTGGGAGCTCAGTCCAGTGTTCCACTGTGAGTCTCTGCCTCTGCTACTCTCTGGATGAAGGCTCTATGGTGGCATTTAAGATAGTCATCAGTCTGACTTCAGGGCAAGGCCAGTTCGGGCACTCTCTCCTCTATTGCTTAGAGTCTTAGCCAGGGTCATCCTCTGGACTTCTGGGAATCTCTCCATTGCCAGGTCCCTTGCCAGCCCCGTATTGGCTCCCTCAATCAAAACATCTCTTTCTCTGCTCCCATTTCTCTTCTCCCTCTAGCTTGACCATCCCATTCCCTCAAGTTCTCCTCCCCTTATCTTCCGCTCCTCCCCCCTCCCCCCACCTTCTGCTCCCACCAGAAACAGTTCTTCTGAAGTCCAATATCAGGGTCTGGATGATTTTCACCAACACAGGATACCAAAACCCCTACATCAGCAACACCAGGCTACAGACGTGCAGCCTGTCCCAAACCTGGATTCCCACACTGACAAAAGAAATGGCCAGTGTCTCTGCCAAGAGAGGCACATTGTGTGTACATCTGCCACATAAATCACACTTCTGTTCCTTGTCATGACATCAGATTCTCAGTCATAGGTTCCAACTAGTTCATCAGCAGCTGGATCAAGCTTTCTACCTCCTCAACAAACACAGGGAAACACCTTCCTGAGGGCCACTTTAACATCCTTATTCCTCAGAGAGTAAATGAGGGGGTTCAGGGTAGGACCGACTGCTGTGTACAACAAGGAAACCACCTTGCTATTTCCCCTGGAGGATCCGGAGCCAGGCTGTACATAGGTATAGATGACAGTGGAGTAATACAAGGTAACCACCACCAGATGGGCAGAGCAGGTGGAGAAAGCACGCCTCTTACCCTCTGCAGAGCGGATGCGTAGGATGCTGGCAATGATGAAGTTGTAAGATATCATGATAAACAGAAAGTTGATCACGCCAAAGTAAACATCTGCTATTATAGTCATGATGTTGTTGAGGGTGGTCGGGCTGCAAGACAGCTGTAGCAGTGTTGGGATTTCGCATAAAAAGTGATGGATTTGGTTGGGGCCACAGAAATGGAGCCGTGCCATCAGGCCAGTGTTAATAAACGAGTTGACTATGCTGATGACCCACACAGTGCCTGCCAGCATAAGACAGACAGGCCGACTCATCAGCATACTGTAGTGCAGTGGGCGACAGATGGCCACATAGCGGTCATAGGCCATGGCCGAGAGCAGCAGTAGCTCAGCCCCCAGAAACCAGATTAGGAAGAAAACCTGGGTCAAGCATCCCTTATAGGAGATGTGGCTGCCCTTCCCCGCCAGACCCTCCAACAGCTTGGGAAGAACAGTGGATGTGCAGGAAATGTCCAACAGGGCCAGGTTTGCAAGAAAAAAGTACATAGGGGTGTGAAGACTTGAGTTCAGGCTGATAGCCATGATAATGAGGATGTTTGCTGCAAGACCCAGTACATAGAAAATGGAGAAAAAGGCCAAGGAGCAAGCCTGGAATACAGGACCCCCAGAAAATCCCTGCAGGACAAACTCTACCACATCTGTGTAGTTGTTCATTGCAATTTGAGACTGAGCCCCTGGGAGTTACTGTGACACAGCTGGGTATGGTCAAGGAGACACAGGGTGTACAGCATCCGTCATCTCACATAGGGTGCAGTCGGGTGTGATCACGAATGCTTGTCATGGGTGCTGTTGTTGTAGAAAGCACATAATTAACATGATGTCATCATCTCTCAACATAGTGCCCTAGTCTAGCTCTCTACTCTGCACACAATAGACCCAAAACAGAAGAACATCCTGTCTGTGGTGGGCAATATCTTTCTGTAACATCTGTTACCTTTTATATTGATCATGTCCTAAGATATCTCGAGACCTGGAACTCCTATAAACATATATGCTAGACTACTAGAACATACCAAGGCCCAATCTGCTCCACAGCACAGGTATTTTAGGACCTAGAGATGAGCCACCTTATCAAGGGGTAGACCAGGCTTCTTAGATGCAGGCTGCAAAAACAGTTCTGGGGAAGCATGCTTGGGGGTCTGGAGCATGGAGCAGTGACAGCATTCCATGCAGTTGGCACAGATGGTCCTGGCTCTTGCATAATGAAATGAACATATCACTTGAGAACACTACAACCATCTATTTCTACCTGGCTACCCAAAGCACTCCTTGTGGATAATAATCCCAGTGAGGTAAATAGGCATCACCCCCCCTTCCCTGAGCCTGGTGGAAGCTTGTGCCTGCCAGAGATGGCGTCAGACTGTGCCAGGGCTGGAAATACAGCATGAAAGGCATGGACACAGCTTTGCCACAGATCCGAAATTTCTAAGCTCTCACCCTTGCCCAGTCTCAAGTCTGTCTTCCCTACACCTCATACACCCATCTGTCTCTAACCACCAAAGCCTCTGCAAAAATATGGACCTTTCAGCCCAAGAAGCAGGTGGACTGATCAGCATGTAGTTATAAAAACGTTCTGCCCTGTCTAGTATCTCCATGGGACTGACTCCCAGACCGTTCCTGGAGATTCAGGAGTGGGCTGTGGGCTACATGGAAAAAAATGAATTCACACCAGGGTATGTCCTGAACAAGGAAGCACATCTTCACGCCTGAAAATGCACAGATCATGGTTCTTCTCCTGCAGTGTGAGCTCGATGCCAGAACCTGAGCTGTAGAATGAGTGATGGGCTGTGTTTCTGCCCACCACCCGGTTAGCTTTCCCCAAAATAATTACACGGAAACTGTATTCTTTTAAACACTGCTTGGCCCATTAGTTTCAGCCTCTTATTGGCTAACTCTAACATCTTGATTAACCCATTTCTATTAATCTGTGTAGCACCACAAGGTGTGGCTTACCAGAAAGGATCTTAACCTGCGTCCATCTTGAAGAGGAGAGCTATGGCGACTGCTTGCCTCTGTTTTCTTTCTCCCACAGTTCTGTTCTGTCTACTCCACCTATCTAAGCTGGTGTCCTATCAAAGGCCGAGGCAGCTTCTTTATTAACCAATGAAAGTAACACATAGACAGTTAACTCTCCTCCATCATTCCCCCTTTTTCTGTTTAAACAAAAAAGAAAGGCTTTCATTTTAACATAGTAAAATTACATATAACAAAACAGTTATCAAGCAAGAATTAGTTACAATATTTATATCTACTTTTATCTTTGATCATAACTAAGGAAAACTATAACTATAACTAACCATTCTTCAACTCCATCAAAGACTCCAGAAGGATATAATATTACCTAAGTAAACAAGAAGTAAGCAACTTCCAAAACTCTTTAAATGACAGAGACATCTCGCTGCCTGGACAGTCACCCAAAGTTCTTCTGTACCGTTGGGGCATCCATCTTCAGCCTAAAGGCCCATAGTATCCAGCAGACATTTCCATGAAGCAGGAAATTTCAAAGGCAGTTCAGTCATTATCTGCTGTGTCCTGCAGAATGTCTCGCAGACTCTTTAATGAATCAGGAACCCCGAAAGACCATCTCACCTTTAGGTCAGTTCAGCAGTCCTCTTTCTGTGGGTTCTTTGTGTCCAGTTTATGCAACAGTCCAGGCAAGAGCAGTTTCTTGCCCAAATGGCTAACCAACTCCATAAGGAACCTCTTCGATGCCCATCTTCTTCTTGAAGTAGATTGGTGCTGTCAGAAGCAGATGTGTCTCATTGTCATGAAAAGCCCTAAGTTATTAAAACATTAAATGCCATATTCTGTAGTCTTTGAAAGATATGAAGAATGCCTATCTAACTGAAATATATCTTTATATATCTAGAAATCTAACTAACATAACTACAAGCTTGACTATTATCGATGATTATCCATTAACACATAGACAGTTAATCCTCCTCCATCACTGAGCTTTTGATGCCTTCCCCCTGTCCCTTTTCCCACTGAAGAACCACGAAACTCATAGACCCTCCAGAGCAAATACTAGTCCCTGCAAAAGCAAAGCGGAGGTTGGTCTGTCAACATTCCCTGCAGATGCCAGATGGCCTCATCCAATACATAGGGCTTCTCAGTTGGCCTCCAAATCCCCTCTGTCTGCATCTCAACCCAATACAAATCTGCCTGCAGTTCTGGGTCACAGGTGGCTTTGAGCCCGAAACTCTGCACCAGGTTCACAGGAAACCACCATACCTCTCTCAGAGACCCAGATCTGCCTCAGAGACAAGTCAAAGGGCAAGGTTTCTGTTCAGCACTGACCAACGGCTCAGATAGGTCCCAAAGCAGACCCACGAGGCCAAGCTCTTAGTTAAAAACTGAAACTATGAAGCAAAGTGACTCTGGTAAAAGGTAAAAGATTTTTAAATATTGGAATAGATCAGGACAAAACCAATTACCTTTTGAGAGTCATCACTTACACACACGGGGGCGGGGGTAAACAGGGAAGATAGATAACCATAGGAAAGATGTCAGTAGAGGGAGGTCAGCTCACATGCAAAGAGAAGTTGTCCCGGAGTGCCCATCTACATCCAAGATGTCTGAAAGTCATCACAAACATGCAGTGTAGCCAAATGGTGAGAGTCCTGTGTCTTTATTGTTTGCTCTTGACCTTAAAGTAGGGCCTGCCCCGTGGCGTGGACACTGAGATTGCTAGGGAATGGCCCACAGAGAGCAATTACCCACTCTGAGGTAA
Source organism: Myodes glareolus (assembly GCF_982192425.1). NCBI lineage: Eukaryota > Metazoa > Chordata > Mammalia > Rodentia > Cricetidae > Myodes > Myodes glareolus. The sequence continues at coordinate 63,662,650 of NC_142032.1, read as the reverse complement.
CCATTAGTCCCTGTGGTGTCCATAGTACTTAAGCTGAGACACCAGGACCCTAATGAACAGAGAAAGTACACACCTGAGGCCATATTCACAGGTCAAGGACACTGACCCTTGTGGTGAGTTCTACCATGGGGATACCCTCAAGATAGCTTGGCTGAGAGTCATGCTCATTTGTTCCATGTAGGAAGATGGATTTCACATTAACATACAATTCCTGAGCATAGTCTATGGGTTTACCTCACCTAACTATATCATCTTGGTGTGACATAGTTCTATCAATAAACCAACACTGATTGCTCCATCATTGTATTGGGAGATTGAGCAAGGGCCACTCTCATTGCATTGCATGGGGAGTGTGGTCAATATGGGACATCACAGTTGAGGTTGGTCATGAGTGTACGCATCTTTTCATTGCAGTTTTCAAACCCTCTCATGAGGACAGAGTGTGTGAAGTCTGTGAAGATGAAGATCAGCATCAGTAAACAGGACGTCAGTCCCACCACGTTCTGTGGCACTGGGTATAGATAACAGGGCACCTGAGTTCTTAGCAGCAGAATGGCTTCCCTGCAGAGCCAGAAGTCCACTAGCAGGTGGGCAAATCATCTCTTGCAGTCATAGAACAGTGCAGACATTATCACTTTGAGAATAATCATTTTCAAAAATCCAAAAGAGCCAAAATATCCTTACTTCACAAACCAAATGACCACTGGCCACCTTAAGCTCCAAATCCTCCAAAATCCTTGAGCTCTGTCTATATACACATTCTCAGTCTCTCACAAAACCTAACCTATTCAGCATAACAGCAAATGCAACAGTTTCAGCACAACTCAAGATTTGAACAACTCCCAGAGGACATCAAGATGTGATATGATGCCATCAGAGAGGCCTCCATTGGCAGTTGGTGGGAACAGATGCAGAGATCCAGAGCTGAACATTAGGCAAAGAGAGAGCCTAACTTGGAGATCTCCATCAGGTCCTTCCCTTTGTAGCTCAGGGAACCCCAAGGAAGAGAGGGGAGGAAGAATTGTAGGAACCAGAGGGGTCAAGAACACCAGGAGAACATGATCCACAGAATCAACTGAGCAGGGCTCTTAGGAACTCATGATGATTAAAGAGACAATCTACTCCCCTATATAACCCTTCTCCCATATGCCTTTAAGTAACCCCAATAAAACCAATTGGTGTAAGAAGTTGGACTTTGGTGGTATCTGTGCTTTGGTCTATCATAGGTTCTCTGATGAGTGCCTTGGTTGTAGAACCACTTCCTCTGAGTTTACAACTAACCTTGCCAACCATTATTAGTCAGCCCAGAAAGGAAATGTCTATCATCTTTAATATCCATTCTTGTATCATATCTTCAACTTTTGAAATTCTCTCTTCCAAGTCTAGTACTCTATTGGTGAGTTTTTCTTCTGAGGTTTTGATGTTTCACTTCCTAAACATTTTATTTCCAGTTTTATCTCAGTTTGGGTTTTGTTTTTCTTTTTTTCTTTCCTTTTTTGTGTTTGTTTGTTTTTTGTTTTTTAGACAGGGTTTCACTGTAGCTTTGGAGCTTGTCCTCAGACTAGCTCTTGTAAAGCAGACTGACTTTGAACTCACAGAGATTCTCCTGCCTCTGCCTCTTGAGTGCTGGGATTAAGGGATGCACCACCACTGCCTGGCTAGTTTGGGTTTTCTTTAATCATTCTGTTGTTTGTTTGTTTTGCTGTATAAATCCCTCTTACAAGTCATGAATTGTAAATATATTCATTCTACCATTTGTGTTTTCAGATTCCAATAAAGAATATACTCACATACTATTTAAGGTTCTTGAACGTATTCATAATCATTTTTGAGTCCTTTTTTGCACTTCAACTATATTACATATCTTGGGGTCTGATGTAGTTGGGATACTGGATTCTTGTGGAAGCATCCTTGTCTCGACTTTAGGTATTTGTGTTTTTGTGCTGGTGTCTAGGCATCTGGAATGGGATGACTGAAGTGAAAGATATTGATACCTGGTCTTGTCTTTGTTGGGTGGGTGTTACATTTCCCAGTTTCTGTTGTTTCCTCTGGATCTTGTCAAAGTCTGGTGAATGGGTTGCCCAGTACAGAGCTCTTGTTTATGTGGCTGCATGACAGAGTGGGATAGATGTGGCCATGGAGAAAAGACTGAATTGGGCTTCAAAACTAAAGGGGGTCCTGTTCACACCTATAATTAGCATCCATATGGAGTAGGAAATATGGTAGAGAGGGGGTATTCTTGAACTATGCAAGTGTTAAACAAAACATTGTCTGGATAGACAGAGACATTAGGGGATCCTGTATCTGAAGCAAGAGTTGAAGTATCCAGTGAATATAACCGAAGTCAGAGTACAAGACCTGTAAGCAGGTTGTTACTGACTGTGCGTAAGAATGTGAAGCATTATTAATAAAATTTCAGAGATAGAAATTGGGGTTCAACACGAAGGACCAAAAAGCAAAGAAACCAGCTACTGACTCTTGCCTCAAATTCAGTCCAAAATGGTGATCCTGCCTCCAGCAATCTCAGAATGACTGAGTCTAAGAGTTGTCTCCTCCCATCTTAAACTCCTCTCTAGTTCTAGGATTAAAGGTATTCACCATGCATACCTTTTAATGCAGCACATTAAAGCCATGTACTGCCTTGTTTCTATGACATCTAGTGTGGCTATTGCAATTAAAGGTGTGTATTACCACTGTCTAGTCTGTCAGGTTGACCAGTGGTGTTCTTTTACTCTCTGGTCTTCAGGCAAGTGATATTTATTAAAACACAAATAAAATATCCTACAAGAATGGAAAGATCATAATGGAGGGCCGGAAGGATAGTGTGGCTCACCTACTAGCATCCTTACCAGATGTGACTACTGAGAGTCCAGTTGTAAGCATTTCTGAAAGAATACGACAGGAAGGAATGGGGATGGGCTGGGTGCAGAGGAAAGCAGAAGAGAATGTCTACAAGAGGAAAAATGGGTTCACTCCAAGGCTTGGTGAAGTCCCCTAAGGTTGGGTGTGGAATGGGTGGAGAGGCCCCTTCAACCAGACTGCTATAGGGCTGGGAATGAGACTGGAGAGTTTGGAATGAGGGTCAGGAAGAAGCGTGAGAAGTACTGACCTATTCCTAGCCTGTTGTGGCTCTGGGGGTTCCCATATAGAGGATTTTATAGTGCCTGTGGATAACATAAAGGGATGAGAAGACACTAGATAAAAGGTATAGTTCTTTATCGGCTCCACTATAAGTCTAGTCTTGTTTTGAAATGCTATTATTGACAGCAAACATTTTAGACTATGGTAATTCTTTGGCATCATCCAACAGAAACTAAGAATGAAAAAAAAAAAAGCTCAAATTGCTGTCCTAAAATGTGCATCTGTGATATCTGTGATTTGTGTGTGTGTGTGTGTGTGTGTGTGTGTGTGTGTGTGTTTGTGATAAACATGAAGGAGCATAGACATTACAAATTAAAATAAAAATGTTTACACTACTTCTAAACTTTAAATATACATAAAACCTTCAGAGACTAAGGATGCCATTTTTAACTGTGTTGTTTCTGTATCTAGTGACACTGAAGACAACTGACATCCCCTAACCTCTGACTTGGAGAGCAAGTATGAGAACATACACTGGAGAAGTGAATTCATTTGAGGACATACGGCTGGCACTTTTTTGAGGAACTAGACTTTCATAGAAGCCGTCTGATTAATATTCAACTACCCACAGCTCGGGAGGAACTGAGGCATGCTACAGAATACTCTCGTATCTTGAACTCCCGTCTTCCCCATCTCACATGGATACTCAATCTCTGTCAGTTGAGGTCAGGATACAATGTGTAGATTGTTCCTTTCCACACAAAATTGATCATCACAACATCAATGCAGGCAGTGATGGCCCATGAAGCTAGAGAAATCTGAGATCCTTTCCTGGTGAACTTAAGCCAGTGAACATCTAACCCTGAGAGCTCTGCTGTGTTTTCAGCTGAGACTTGGGTGTGAAGAAGTGAGCTCCAACTGGGAAAGCATCTGAGTTCCTGCCATGGCAACCAGAACTTGTGGCTTTTCCTTCTGCCCTTGGGGCTGAGCTCCTCTTTGCTGACACTTTCCACTGTTGACCTGACAGATAGTTGCAAGGCCACCTCAGCCAGGGCCCTGGGGTAGGCTTCCCATGGGGCCAAGACTGCCATGGGTTGCATCACACAGTTAACGCTATCAAGATTTAAGCCCGGATTATCTGAAGCTAACAGACATCTCTATACTTCTCAGGACCAAAGCATCCCTGAAGCCCAAATGTTCTGGTAAGTACATGATCTAGCCGATAATTTTCTGTAGGGTTCAGGGGCATCTCTATGGGCAGGGGTTACCAACACTATGGCAAAGTCTTCAGACTCATCTGGAAAATATCCTTCTTTTCAACAACTCCTAATGTGTATGGCCACTTAAGTCAGCTATGTCCTTTCTTTCCTGTCAGCTGTTCATCAGGAGACGTATTTATACAGTCCAGGGGTGGGCTTGGAGCCACAGGGTCTCTGATGTCAGAAGAACATAAATGTGTACCTATGGATGTTTCTGACATTCACAGAGGGAAATCAACAGGTTCAGAAACTATCACAGAGAAGTGAGATAAAGGGCTGGATAATAGGTAATAGTGCAGATGTGCTGTCTCGTGCTCTCTCTCTCTTTCCTCTCTCTCTCCTCTGTCTCTCTCTCTCTCTCTCTCCCTCCTCTCTGTCTGTCTATCTGTCTCTCTGTCTGCCTGTCTTTCTCTGCAGTTTCTTTTCCACACACTTCTCTGGATACCCAGCCCCACGCCTGTGGACATACAGGTAGGTTTCATACTCATTTACTTTTCCAGACTTTTGAAAACAGAGATATTTTCTCCCCATGTAGATTTCATGTGCGTTGAACTACACAAAGACATGGTAGGAACAAGCTAGTAGAAATTTTGGATTAAGTCTCAAGTCCTCAAATAGGAAGTAGAGGGGATTGGTAGTGATTGGCATGTTTGTGGGTAGACTCCAGCAGGAGTTCCTGCATCAACCTCCTTAGCCTCTCTGGGGCACCTGTGAACCACGGACACTGCACCCTCATCCCAGTCGGGATGTCCTGCAGAGTCACTTCACTTTCCCAGGGAGGAGGAATGACCCTGGATTCACTCCTTTCTTATCATCTCAGGCTGCCTGGGCAACACAACAGCAAGCTGCTCCTGCCTCCTTTGTGCTGCAGTGCAGATATAGGAGGTCGGTGTGGGGCAGGGAGCACATGCTCACGTTTGACATGGTGTTTCATCTCTCAGAGGTGTGAATGCTGACACAGAGGCATCCTCATTACTGCCGGACTCACAGACGCATACGGTAGGGGATATATGGACTAAAGGGGTGAAAAATAAAAAGTTAATATATTGGTGGTGAAAACCAACCAATCAACCAAATAAATAAATAATAAAAGAGTAAGTTCAGATCAAATTGCAGTCAATATTAGTAACAAATACTATTTAGAGTTTGGATTTCCTGGGCAGTATTTGAGACATGTTTTAGAAAGTGTGTTCTTGTATATCTTAGCTTCCTGTATATCATCTGCTAAACGCGGCAGCCGGGTCTGTTACTCTCAGTGTTCAGGGGCACCATGTCCGCACCCCAGGCACCGCCCAGTGACTACTAGAGCTCTGTGTGAAACAGAGTGTCCACCGTTTGTGTGCAGCCTGATCTGACGCCCTGTGAGAACAGAATAAAGATTGACCCTGGTTGAAGTTTGGCAGGCTTCCCTGCCCAGACTATGCCCTCATCACCTTGAGCTTGATTTGCTGGGTTTAAGATGGGACAAAGCCAACACATCATGGTCTCCCACACCCCTCTCCTTGCAAACCCTTCTGGAGCAGTGTGAGATGGAGAAACAGGGGTGGTGCACAGTGGTGGGGAATGCCAGTAAATGCACTTCCAGGACTATTTTGTTTTAGAGCACTCTACTCTGGAAACATGTAAAATGCTCTACTGTGAAACATGACTTGTATTTTCGTACTAGATGTGATTGTTGGATGAGCATCCTGTCATACTGTGTGCATTCCATGTAGCTTCCTGTCCCCTGTCACTGTCAGTCCGGTCTTAGATTCTGATTCATAACTCACACTCAGGTATGTTCCCTTCACTGTGTCCTAATTGGCAGAGTCTGGTAGTAGGAAGTGGCAAGTGAGCAGTACACACAGAGTCCAGCAGTACCCAGTCTAGTCACCACCACCCTATGTCTTCTCAACAGAGGCCTGTGTTCTCATCATTCGGGGCATGTGTGTTCTGGACAGTGACTTGCAGTGTGAAGTCCTACAGGGGTGGTTTGGTTCCTTCAGATGGTTCTCTGAGCAGCCTTGCAAGAACTGGGTCGGGGACCAGTTGAGTTCCTATGGCTTAAAGTTGAGAGACACCCTATATTCCTTAAAATACCCTCTTTTTTGCATCAGCTTGAGTATGAGTCTTGAATGCTATACCTCAGCTTATTGTCCTAGTGGAATAGAGTTCAAGGATAGGAAGTTCTGGGGTCAATGTTGTCAGCTGCATGAGAAGTCACATCGTCACAAAGATGACACTGGTTCTGTCTCCTGAGAATCAGTCACTCAGTAAATGTTCTGTGTGCTATTCCCCACACTCTCAGGCAAGCAGCAAGCACCAAATGAAACCGTTCTCACTGTACCTTTCCACAGTCCAAGTGATGATGATGAGTAATTCATGTCTTCCCAGCATCCACACCACAATCTCCAGTCACTGTGGCCTGGATGACTCATGAGACCATGGCCATCTCTCCCTCCTTATGGGATGAGATACAGCATGTATGGAAGAATTTGTTCAGAGATCTTGCATGCAGGGTCCACCCATATTCACAACAGAGCCCATGTGGGATGTGTCCGTGACCTGCTCATTACTTTAGCATGTGATCCCTGAGAATGAAATTTAAACATTGCTTTCTTACCAGAATGGGTTCCTTGTTACACAGCATTGACTATTAACTGAGATTTAAAATACTTTTCAGTTAATCAAAATAAAGTTCATTCTTCTTTTGTCAGAGCCCCAAGCACTCCCAACCTGAGCATAGACCGTGTTATCCATGGCTCCTGAGAACCAGTCAGTTGTGGCCATGTTCATCCTACAAAGTTTCGTGGATGACTCCTGGATCCAGGATGCCCTCTTCTGCTTCTTCTTTATCTTGTTAATGGTGGCCATAATTGGCAATGGTCTGATTATAACAACCATCCACAGGAGTCCCAGCCTCCACACACCCATGTATTTCTTCCTGGTTAACCTTGCCCTGATGGATGTGATCTGCACTGTGACTGTCCTACCCAAGGTCCTGCAGAGCCTGGTGACTGAGAACACCATATCTTATGGGGGATGTCTCATACAGATGTTCATCTTCACCTGGGTCCTGAGCTCTGAGCTTCTGCTCTTCTCTGCAATGGCCTATGACCGCTATCTTGCAATCTGCCGGCCATTGCACTATGGAACCCTCATGAGTGGCAGGGTCTGTGTGGCCCTTGCAACCTTTGTGTGGTTTACAGGGGCTCTCAATGCCTTGGTGCTCACTTGTCTAGTGTTGCCACTGTCCTTCTGTGGCCCCAATCTCATCAAACACTTCTTCTGTGAGATTCCTTCTGTGCTCATACTGTCCTGCAGCCCTACCTTTATAAATGACATCATGACTGTCATTGCAGATATGTTTTTGTCTGGCTTGAACTTCCTCTTGACCATGACGTCCTATGGCTTCATCATTGCCAGCATCCTGCGCATCCGCTCAGCGGAAGGCAAGAAGCGTGCCTTTTCCACCTGCTCTGCCCACCTGATTGTGGTCACCCTTTATTATTCCACTGTGTTGTATACCTATGTCAGGCCAGCCCTAGGAACTGCTGGTGTGCTGGACAAGGCCATTACTGTTCTGTACACCACTGTGACTCCAACTTTGAATCCCCTGATTTATACCCTGAGAAACAAGGAATTCAAAACATCCTTTAAAAGACTTCAGTTTCGACATTGATTACTTTGAACTTAAAAAGGAACTTTGGAAGAAGTGGTCAAGGAGTACTAAAAATCAGTTAAGCCTTTATTTGTGCATCTCCTGATTCTGGGTATAGGCCAAGTCATGATCTGAGCTAAGAAATATCATACTATCTACCAGGTAATTCTTATTTCTACTCACTCAAATGTTTTAGATAACTTTTAACCATTTCTATTTTGTTAGTAGAAAAATATGCTTATAAGTTCAATGCTATTAAATGTTAAGGTATTTCTCTGACTCACTGAATCAAAACTAGGTAAATCTTGAGTGTAGTCTTTTAGTGATCCCCACTTGATAATTTTGATACTCTGTAGGGCCAAGAGTGAATGAATAAAGAGATAAAGAATAATGAACCCTTCCCACACTTGTTCACTGCATTTGCCTGTTTAATTTTGCTGTTTTCATCTTTCTTAATCTTACATCACAGCTTTTCCTGGTGCTTGGTTCATTCCCCAGTTTGAGGGAAGAAAACCCTCACAGAGGATCTGAGTTACAGGCTGACTCTGAGAGCCTTTGTAGATGGAAGCTTCAGTCCCACCTGGTCTCACAGACTTTCAGTCCTAAAGAAACACACAGAGATTTATATTAATTATAAACAGTTTGGCTCATTATTAACTAGCTTTTGCCACTTGAATTAACTCATAATTGTTATAATTCTTATCTGTGCTTAACCACATGTCTTGGTTCCTTTCATCCGTGAGGCATTCTCATCTTGCTTCCTCTGCATCTAGCTAGCAACTGACTCTCTCTACCTTTCTTCTTCCCATAATTCTCTTAGTCTGATCACCACACCTATACTTCTTTCCTGGCTACTGGACAATCAGTGTTTTGCTAAATTTATATGAATGACAAATATTTACAGAGTACAAAATCATTATGCCACAGCAGTTCCCATTTTTTCCTTTTCAAAGCAAGAACTCTGAACCTAATCTCCTTTGTTTAGCTTTTTCCTGACCATTATCCACAACTTGCAACCAGTCCTTTAAACAAAGACAAAAGTCCATAATCCATTTTTTAGGAATGTAGGCATAAATTTTTTAGGCTACAACCTGCTGGTTTAGCATGCTGATAATCTTATAGAGACCCAAAGAAAATTTAGGATTATATCAAGTCCTGACTGGAATATTCTGTGAGGCTTGATCATCTCAGCCACAGCCTTGAAGCTATTCTGGGTGCAGAACTCAGAAGACACAGCAACAGAGGTGCTCTGAAACATTGGCTCATCCAGGCCATTTGTTCCCAATGCAAATTTTTGAGGAGGGTCTTCCTCACTCAAACTTTATTTTTCTTCCCCAAGAATGAATCCCAACCTTTCATTTCTGTGATAATAAAAGCAAAAACTCTTCTCCAAATTAACATTAAAATTTGAAGTCAAAGCATTTTCAAAATATATAGATTGAATTAATCCAGCAGCATATGTAATCCAATGTCGTTTAGCAGCTCTTGTTCCTTCCTCTGCAGTCAAACAATTCAAACACAGCACAATAACACACAGTATCCAGACTTCCTGTGTAGTTTTTAGCTTTACATGCTTTTTAAAACTCTATTTCTTTTATTTTTATTTTTAATTTGTAGATTTTTGAGGCAGGGTTTCTCTCTATATCTTCGACTGTCCTGGAACTCACTCTGTAGATCAGGCTGGTCTCAAACTCACAGAGATCTGCCTGCATCTGCCTCCCAAATGCTGGAATTAAAAGCATGTACCACCATACCTGATTATGCTATTTCTTTGTTTAAGGGGTTTCTCTATCCTTTTTTTTCTTTTCTCTCCCAAGCCTATGTATATTTTTAAACATACTATTTAGAAAGTTTTTTTTCATCTGAATATGTCTTTACTGTATATTTCTTTCTCTTTCTGACTACATGAGTCTTTAATCAGCTAATCAATATGGCTGGATTAAAGCTGTGGCTTTGGCAGCTAACTCTATCCCATTCCTTGAATTCCTGAGCATCTAGATTCATGATAGAGATACTGGTGGGAGCCATTTCTATAGTCACAACTCTGTGAAGTTCCTAGGTCCATGCTACCACTGAGAAGCATGCCACTGGCTGCTCATAAACATCATTTAAGTGTTTGGTGACAGAGCCTCTTAAAAGAGCCATGCAGTTTTTGCTACTAATGCTGAGTCAGGAATCCTTTCTTAAAGTAGTTGTGCCTCTGCTTGTTAGAGGAAATACTGCTACCAAGAGGCCATAATTGAGTCTGTTTTTTTTATGTCTAGCACACAGAAATTGCATCAATTAAAACACTGCTTGACCAATGACTCTAGCATATTTCTAGCTAGCTCTTATGTCTTTAATTAACCCACTTTTATTATTTTATATTTTACAACAAGGCTTACCAGAACTTTTTCCAGTTGTCTGTCTCCTTCAGCAGCTACATGGCATCTCCCTGACTCTGCCTACTTGTTCTATATCAGATTTCCTGTCTGACTATATTGTGCCATGCTATAGGCCCAAAGCCATTTCTTTATTTACCAATGGTAACAAAACATATTCACAGCATACAGAGGGGAATCTCATATCAGCTAAGGATCTTGTATATCACTGCAGGCAATTAGCTTCTCTCTAGATAGTAGTTGGAAGCAGACACAGAACTTGGGTAATGCGATGTGGTAGTCTGTATGTAATTGGTCCCCACAATCTCATAGGAAGTGGTACTACTAGGAAGTATGACTTTGTTAGAGTGAGTTAGAAGAAGTGTGTCGCTGTGGGGTGGGCTCAGAGTACTGTACAATGTTTAAGTCAGCTTTCAGTTGCCCTCTGATCAAGATGTAGCCAGCATCGTGTCTGCCATGCTCTGCACCCTGATGATAACCTCTAAACTGTAAGCTAAGCCCAATTAAATGTTTTCCATATAAGAGTTGCCATGGTGATGGTGTCTCTTCACAGCAATTGAAACATTAACTAAGGAAGATGGAATGAGAAGGTAGACAAGAACTCCTGCTTCCTCTCAGCTTAGCACATGTGTTGGTTGCTGGTGATAATAGCCATTGGACAGCAAGAAGGCAGGAAAGAGAGCCGTGATAGTTTTCACACTTGAGGCACTGCAGGAGAGCAGTAGGAACTAGAAGGTCTCATAGAAGTGGGTGTCCTTACATCCACAGAATGCTAGTCACATCATCAGAGCAACATTAATGGGAGAATTGAGGGCACAGATGGACCATATACCATCATAAGGTCCCCACATATGTGTTGGCTCATACAAGAGCTATAGTGTAGAGGAAAGCAAATGTCCAAATCGTGATCATAGGCTTTGACTATGAGCAATAGCTCAGAAAATATGAACCACACAAGGAATTAGAGGTGATCCATGAAAATAGATGGTATTTTTCTAGGGAATTAGACCAATTAAACCGTGTGTAGCACAGAGGAGTTGCAGACCATGTGTATGGTAGCCAGATCTCACAGAAAAACATTACATTGGTCTATAAAGACTCTGGAGTTGGTCAAAGCAATGATCATAGCATTTCCCATGGTTTCCAGGATGTATTGTAATAGTCGTTAACACTCTTCTTCTAATAGACTCTTGGGACATTCCTGCTTCATGAATCAAGAAGTTATCCCATTTCACGTTACTTATGTCATCCAAATGGTCATTGAAGCCTATGGTGCGGACTTCCAAATTATCACTCACGCATGCTCTAATATTTCATCCTTACATATTTCAGGTTTCTAATCATATTTTAGATGGCCAGTTTTATTCTTTCATGCTGCCTTGCATTGCCCATGTAGACCACATTGAGTATTCTAAAAAGTAGCCTTGGTACTTGGCATTCACCACTTACTCCAGTAACACTGAAATTCTCATGTGTCCTCAAGAAAATGAGATACTCTGTTGCTGACATGGAAAGTCCACATGTGATGGCCCTGTGTCTAACATGCATGGTGCCCGCCAGGTCCAGCTACAGCCACACTCTGCCTTTGTGATACTGTAGGTGCTAATTTTTTATACTGCTACTTCTCATTAACCCATTAATGATATCGCTAAATACACAGACTGTTGAATGAAATAATGAAAACATTTCAAAACTGGAAGGAGAATTTAACAAAGAAAGGGAATCATTAAAGACAACACAACCTTTGCCTGATTGGATTTAAGGTCCATTTGGCAAGATGGATCCCATGGATGGCACTACTCTAAAGGCCAACAACCTGAGATTGAATGGGCATGAGCCTAGGAAGAAACCAAATACTATAGGTCAGTTAAAGAAATACAGTCATAAATTTACTCCTAAATGCATTCTAATATATCCATAGATCAGTGCCTTGCTCATCGATCATTAGAGAAACTTCCTCTTGCAGTAAATAGAAACTAACACAGAGATACACAATTAGACATTGTGCTGAGATTAAGATATTTTGAAACACTCAGTCCTGAATGGCATACCTTCATCAAACTTCTCCCTGCAGGACTTCTGGATCTATAAGGAAGATAAGGCATAAAGAGTTTAAGAGCCAGTGGAGATGAATGACTCCAAGGAAACAGTATTTTCCAAACAGGAGAGGACTGGTGTAGACATGAACTCACAGAAACTATGGCAACAAGCATGGGTACCACATAGGCTCAAGCTAGACAGAATCCCAGCACTAAGAAGAAAAAGTGGACACAGACTCTGATGCCTAAACAAGAAGGTATTTCCAATTGACAACTGCTTACAAATGAGTTAGTTAATTCTATACACCGGCATCTTACTGGGTATACCAACCATATATAAGGGCAGGTCCCATAGCCATCAACACAAAATGCATTCAATCGTATTTGGAAGGATATTTTGTTTCATAATAATTGGAGGGAGCAGTTCTTGTCTTGGTCACCTTTTGCTTATATATTATGATCTGATTTGTGTTTTTGTTAATCTTGAGAGTGTGTATGTGCATATTTGTGTGTATTTTTTCTATTTTTTATTATTATTATGCCTTGTTTGTGTTTATTTGTTTGCTTGATTGTTGATTTTCAAAAGAGAAAGAAAAGGCATTGGAATTGAATCAGTGGAGAGGTGAGGAGTATCTGGAAGTAGTTGAGGGAGGGGAAACAGTGATTAGGTTATATTATATAAAATTTTTTACAATTAAAACTTAATAATGATGGCTTTATTTAGGTTTTCATTTATGAAGAATCTGGAGTAACATAAGACTTTGAGTAAAATTTTATTTTTGAAATTTTTAGGGTTATAATTTGATTTGCATTACACCCCTCCAGTTCCTCCTCCCAAACCCTCCTCTATACTCCTACAGAGTCTCTTCCAAATGTGTGACCCCTTTTTTGTTATTAACTGTTATTGTATGCATATGAGTATATGAATATGAATATATTACTAAGTGCAACTTGTTAAGTCTATAATGATACCAGTATATATGTATCAAAGATGAATAAATATCTTAAATGCTTAAAATATAGCAAACAAAATGGAAGTACTAAGGGAACATGAATTCTTAACAATATAATTGAAAAGGTTAAATATAGAAAGAGGAAGTGTGGCCTAGACAATAGCACATATTTCGAATAAAATTGTTGCATATGTGTCTGATTCAGAGGAAGTACACTCAGCAGAATACAGAGGAGTTGAATTATATCAGGGTGAGACCTTCTATACAGTACATAAAAATCCCAATGACACTCTGGGACATGGATGCAGAGTGTTGGTGGAAGAACGGCATTGAAGGGGAACTGCTCCTCCCCATAGGATATGACTTCCCTGACCCCTCTCCTCCACACCAGTCTGCAGGGAACTTGAGTCATAAAGCCAGGAGTCCCCTTAATTGATCCTAAGAGCTTTCTCCTTGAGTTTCTATCCCAGGAGGCACCAGGACAAACATTTATCCCGGGTCTCACAAAAGCATAGCTATATCTGAAGGCCAATGACCCCTACACAAAGGAAGACAGAGCTTCAGAGGGCCACTAAAGTCTTGGTGCTGCAGAAAAAGAAGTCTGTGCTCAGAACAGTGTACACTTTTGTGGGAGGCATCTGTCACCTGAATTCACTCTGACATGGGAGGTGAGTGACAGCTAATCTTTCACTATGTGTTTCTACCGGCTAGCAGTGGAACTCGAAGCAAAAGTTCTCACTTTAAAAGTGACAATTGTCTCAGTATTTGGATGTCAGCACAGAGGGACATCAACTCATGTTCTCAATGAGTCCTGAGTTAGAGAAAGGAGTGCTGGGTCAGAGAACAGGTTATGATAGAAAGATTTGGTTTCATGCTCCATTGTACGAACAACAGAATACTTAGCTTCTAATGACAATAGAGTTTATTATGTCCATTTTCCCACTTACATCAAAACCCCAACTTTCTCATTCACCACTTCCAATACAAACAATAATTTTGAATCCAAGATCTATATTGATGATTAGGTAGGACTTGAATGCTGCCTTGTTTGACCATGATATCCACAAAGCATGGTGAGAAAATGTCACAGAGAGATTTTGATACCCTGTTGTCCAGGGTTCACTGCAGAGATACAGTTTTGGGCATACACTTCCTCCATAGAGTTAAAAACACCAGCCCAGCCCTGTAGGTGTTAGTCTTTTCCTGTCTGCTACAGATCAGAAATGGCAGGACCGACAGTCACCTAAAGAAACAACTTTTGCTGTGATGGTGTTCTTTGATGTACAGGGCTTTATGGCCTCATGCCCCCCACTTGTCAATGATTGATATAACACCTGTGCTACCATTGTCCTGCTCAGAGAGATCTTTCCTGTGACAATGAGTTCAAAGATATTCCATACTTTATTCTTCGTCATTTTAATGGTGAGTCTTATGCTGAGGTCCTTCATCTACTTGGAGTTTAGTTTTATAGAGATTGAGACATAAGAATCTTGTTTAATTCTTTTATGTGTAACTTCCAGTTTGATCAGCCCCCTTTTTGTAATAAATCATGAGTCTATAGATGTACGAACATAGGTCTGGATCCTCAAATCATTTTATTATTTACATTAATCTGACATTTCTTCTCATGTGTGCCATTCAGAAATCAGTTATTGTCTGTGTAAGCAGATTTTTACTGATGTGCTATAGGTAATAGGAGAATTCAGTCAAACAGCAAATGCTTCTTACAGGGTTCAATTGTTTTTAAATCTTTCCTTCTAGCTCAGCCTAGGATCAGTCTTATCAACTCTCCCTGTCCTCTGAGGGAGGCAAACCCTGGGGTTGGGATTTAATATCATCAATAGATTGTTAGTACTCTCAGAAGAGTATTTCAAAATTTAAAATATGGTTGAACTAGGTACCCAGGTGCAGAAACTGACAAGACCATTGAGGAATTGTTTTTGGAAATGTGTTTCTGCTGAACCAATTGCAATAGCAAACTATGCACTGGTGCAATAAATATGAGAGTCAGATAAGAACATGGTCAGACATAACACTGACTACATGGTTACAGAGGGTAAATACAATATTTTGGTATCTTTGGTATAAAATGGAGACAGATGTGATTTTTAAAATTCAACATTTCCTACTTAGATGGGAGTAAAAATGGTTGGAAGACACATTATAGAAAAGATATATGAGATAAAATGTGATTTTTATTTTGTTTTGTTTTGTTTTTTTTCCTTCAAAGTTTATTAAAATATAAAAGTTTCCATTTTCGCCCCTCCTCCCAACACTCTCCCACTCCTCCCACTCCCTCTCCTCTTCCCTCTCCATCCCTAAGAGCAGTCAGGGTTTCCTGCCCTGTGGGTAGTTCAAGTTCCTCCCCGCTCCCTCCAGGACCAGGAAGGTGAGTATCTAGTCACACTGGATCCCCAAAAATCCAGAATATGCAGAGGAAACAAGTCCCAGAGTCATTGTCAATGGCTTTTTAGAAAGACTTCGGGCCAGCCACATTCAGAGAATCCAGCCTCCTCCAGAGAATCTGGTTGGATCAAGCGCTCCTTCAGTCCCAGTCAACTGGCCTTGGTGAACTCTCATTAGATCAGTCGCCTTGTATCAGTGGGTGATCGCTCCCCTTGCGGTTCTGATTTGCTTTTTCATGTTCTTCCTCCTTCTGCTCCTCATTTGGACCTTGGGGGGCTCAGTCCGGTGCTCCAATGTGGGTCTCCGTCTGTATCGCCGTCCTTCACCAGATGAAGGATCTATGGTGATAAGCAAAATATCCATCAGTATGGTTATGGGCCACGGCCGGTTCAGGCACCCTCTCCTCTGCCCAGAGAACAATCTGGGGGATCTCTTCTTGGACCTGGGATCCCATATATAATCAAGTCTCCTGTAAACCCTAAAATGACTCCCTTAGTTGAAATATATTCTTCCCTGATCCCATATTCAAGGGATGCTTCATTTGACCCACGTGCTCAAGATGCGGCAGGAACAGATGTCCCTTTGACCCAAATCTACACAGGAAAGTTTCTACGTGGGAAATGAAAAGTAAATAAAATATCTGTGGTTTCAAACGGTGTGGTACAGACAATAAGGGACAAGAGGCTTCCATGAAGAAAATACACTCACTTCTCCCCTTTCCGACAGCAGAGAATTTTGAGATGACCAAGTTTGGAAAGCCTACTTTGAAGTGGTAAACTGGTGCTTCCTCAGAACCCAGCAGACACAGCAGTGGACACATACTCTCCATCATGATGTTGAGTCCCAACCAGACAACGGTGACAGAGTTTGTGCTGGAAGGGTTCTCAGAGCACCCTAGTCTACGACTGCTCCTGATTGGCTGCTTCCTGACTCTCTACACAATGGCTCTAACAGACAACATTGTCATCATTGCTTTGGTCACCTCCAGCACTGGGCTCCACAGTCCCATGTACTTTTTCCTGTGCAACCTGGCCACCATGGATATCATCTGCACCTCTTCTGTGCTGCCCAAGGCGCTACTTGGACTAGTTTCTAAGGAAAACACCATCTCCTTCAAGGGGTGCATGACCCAGCTCTTCTTCCTTGCCTGGTCTGGATCCTCTGAGCTGTTGCTGCTCACAGTCATGGCCTATGACTGCTACGTGGCCATCTGCCATCCCCTGCACTACAGCTCTAGGATGAGCCCACACCTGTGTGGGGTCCTGGCCACGGCTGTGTGATCCATCTGTGCTCTGAATTCAGCCATCAACACTAGTCTGATGGCACGGCTGTCATTCTGTGGCCCCAACGTCATCACCCACTTCTTCTGTGAGATCCCCCCACTCCTCCTCCTCTCCTGCAGCTCCACATATGTGAATAACATCATGACTCTTATGGCAGATGCCTTTTATGGAGGCATCAACTTCATCCTCACCTTGCTCTCCTATGGCTGCATCATCGCCAGCATCCTGCGCATGCGTTCTGCTGAGGGCAAGAGGAAGGCCTTTTCTACCTGCTCCTCCCACCTCATCGTGGTCTGTGTGTACTACTCGTCTGTGTTCTGTGCCTACATCAGTCCTGCCTCCAGCTACCGCCCAGAAAGAAGCAAAGTGACCTCGGTGCTGTACTCAGTGCTCAACCCAACCCTGAACCCCCTCATCTATACCCTGAGGAACAAGGACGTCAAGCTGGCCCTGGGCAGACTCTTGCCCTCTTTCTCACATTAAGTGGAGATGTGCAGGCTGGTCTCCTGGCCTGGCCTGTTCTTACACAAGCTTTCCTGAGAGCAGCCTCATGGAGCATGGGTGTACCTATTTCTGTTTTAGAAAACCATTCTCTGATCCAAGTATTAGACAATTTCACTTACTGTAACCTCAAAGACAACAAAAATTTAGAGGCAATTAAAAAATGCAAGCTTTATTTCCTGACAAGTACAACCAATTTCAATAATGATTAAAGTTTATCTAAATGGAGCTTCCACATTCCTGGACTGCAAGACTTCCTTGGATGGCA
This sequence comes from Myodes glareolus, assembly GCF_982192425.1. Classification (NCBI taxonomy): domain Eukaryota; kingdom Metazoa; phylum Chordata; class Mammalia; order Rodentia; family Cricetidae; genus Myodes; species Myodes glareolus. The sequence goes on along the minus strand of NC_142032.1, from coordinate 63,644,839 downwards.
ACGGTGATAGTCACAAAACAAAGCCCTTTCCTCCCCTCAGCAAACATCACAGAGTTTTGTTTAGAACTATGGCTAAGAATCTACACTTGATATGGAATCTTGAGGGACAAGCATAGCCACAGGGTCTTGGGAAAACAAAGTTGAGTAACTTAGATTCTCTATTTCACAACTTACTAGTGAGTTGTGGAAGTCAAAGCTGGGAGGGAGAAAGAGGTCATCTATGAAGCAGAGAATGAGTTCAAGTTTCAAAAATTAACTCACAAATATCAGTCAAGGTTACTTATGACAATCATGACATGAGAAAGAGTAATTATTTTCCACCATGATGCTTTGGGGAAACTAGATTAATGTTTACTTGCCAAGGGTAATGGGAAAGTCTTATATCACAATATGAATCCAAAACATCAAAAATAGATCACAGACAAAAATGCAAAAGTAAAACATTGCATCATATTTTCCCTTCCCCCACAACTCCTTCCAGAGCTTGTTTACCCATTTTGCTACACACCCAATCTCTCTCTGTCTCCGTCTCTCAAACAAACCAAAAAAAATAACCAAAACAAATTCAAAACAATATAACAAAACAGTACCAAAACAAATCAAAAAGCATGCACGCATGTGCACACACGCACGCGTGCGCGCACACACACACACACACACACACACACACACACACACAGACAGAGTCTATTTTGCATTGAACAATTGTACCAATTGCTCCTAGATAAATTAAAATTCTTTGGTAACAGAATAGAGGAAGAGGAAGCAGAAAAAGAAAGGGGAAGTGTGTCTGCGACCCCTGCTAAGATACTGTGGATCAACTACTCAGTGCAGAAAGGGCAGCATCTGCAGAAACTGTTGCTGAAATGATGCTGTGTCCTTTTCAGACTAAACACATTCTTCATTAGCTTACTTCCCTATTCTTAAATGCTATACCACACCGTGGCTTATGATGCAAATCAGAAATGTACTAACTAGCTCATCACCCTTGTGGGCAAAATACCTTCTCAACAGCATTTATTCTGTCTCATGTTTTCAGAGGAAACATTCCATAGACACTTGACTATTTGTTCTGGTGTATTGTAATGTGGGGCCTCACGGTAGTGGGCATATGTAGTGCAGAAGCTTCCTCCCTTCAAAGTGGCCGAGAACACATATCAGAGGAACACCCGTGCTCAACTGGCTTTCTCCTTTCTCTTTAGCTCAGGCTTTCTAGCCCCCAGTCCCAGGGATGGTGTTGTCCACGTGGAGAGTGGATCCCCTGCTTCAGGAATTCTTTCCTGGAAACACTCTCAGCTACATGGACAGAAGGAAATTCAGTGATTTCACAGGTTGTTTTAATTCAGCTATGGTGACAATAAAGAGTAACACCGGTGAATCACTGGCCTTTTTTACCTGTCTCACCTGTTGGTTTCTCTGGCACTGCCTCTAATCACCTTTTGTACCATTCAATCTATTACTAGTCTCATGACTGCTATGTAAGCTGTAGAACAACTGACAACTGACCAAACACCAAGTACACATATGTTTACAAACACACATACATGCATACATCTCTTAGATACGTTATTGGGAATTCTTATCATGGTGGTGTGATGGCTAGAGAAACTTCATTCTGTGCTAGGCATACATCCTGGTACCTAAGAGCCGTCTGTCTCTGACTCAAGTTCCTGAATGATAAGTTCCCAGTTACCCTGACTCCTTGACCCATACCAAGAACTGTGCAAGTATAACCATCTGCATGTTATCATATGCCTAATTGCTAAAAATTTGGCTCCTGTAACTTGCTAATGATGGTATTCAAAAACTATCTTGAGGTTTCTTTGATTGCTCAATCTTGCAGAGCAGAACAGCTCTATGGTTTCTGTAGTTTTTGTGCAGATATGCAAGGGTTTGTTTTTGTTTTCACTTTTTAAAGCCCTTCCTCACTCAGTTCCGCATCACACGCCTCTGAGTTGGGTTAGAGACTGTCTCCAGTCTATTAGTTTTAATAAACCAATCATAATCTGAGCTGAGTCTGTAGATTTTATACCAGTTGTCTTGAACTCTATATTTGTAGACCACAGAGACATCCCGGAGATGGCAGATTCCGGGATGGAGAGTACAGATGCAAGTGTGAGACAGACTTGGAGGCCCAGAGAATTTCAACCATTGCTGCCACAAATTAGACACTAGTCAAGGACAAACCCCAGATAAAAGCAAGTACTGTCACTCAGAGGCAGAGGGAGAGCAACCTTATGGCAGGGGGAGCATGTTGTGGAATTGGGCACCCAGGGAAAATCAGACTGTGCCTGCCATAACTTTGCAAATTGATAACAAAATAAAAGCAAACATTTCTGGCAAACAGGCACTTGAAATAGAACTAATGGGTAAGTTGATCAAGGAGTTGGGATATTTAGAGAAAGATGAGAGATCAGTCGTGATAAGAGACACAGTCTTCAGTGATAGAAGAGAGACATCTTCCTATACCCTTGATTGTGGCATAGGGGTGAAAGTGACCACCACATGCCTGTGTTTGTCTGGTCTCCTCAGCCTGGGTGGACTGTCTGTCTTCTTAAGTCATGTGTTTTTGTTTAATAGATTTGTGTTTTCTGGTGTACTTGTAACATTTGTTGCTAAAATTGGAATCATACTGAGTACAGCCAAGTCTCCTTTGAATTTCATGCTGCAAATCTTCCAGGAGATCCAGGGAGGGGACAACAGAGTTGAGATGTGACTGAAATTGTACTCTATGTGAACCAGAATGACCAGATGCAGGGTCAGTCGACTCAAACTGCCAAGAGAGTCTGTCAAGTGCTCACAGGGGACCCTGGCCACTCTGACCAGTTCCCTAAGATTGATAATAGGCTCTCCCTCCTCCTAGAGCTCTCTCCTTGGCTGAAATGTTGTGCTTGAAACAAGTGTCTCTGTTTAGTTGCCAAAACAATGAGTCAAAACCCAAATAAAATGTTCTGGCCCCTGTGGAGGAAGAGGTAGACATGCCATGCCTCCAGTCAATCTAGAACCCAACTGTGTCTGAAGGTGACCATGTACCTGCATTCCCAAGAATTTATCTTGACCTGTCTACCTCACCTTCACAGAATCAAAGTGTGCTGGAATTTCTGCAAACAATGTAAGCCAGATACAAGCTGTTCTCCTAAGAAAGGCATCCCCAATGGTTTATCACTCCCAGCAGAACAAGGAGCTGGGAGGGACTAAAGGCCCAGAGATGCTTTTCTAGTTTTTCTGCCTTTTTCAACCAGTGACTTACATAACTGGAAGACCCATACTATTCCATTCTCAAGACACTTCAGGCCCTCATCAGTCTGTTGGAACTGTTTTCTTTACCCATCAACCCACACGGGATGAATGCAAACAACCACTGGGTGCCCTTTTTACCACTGAGGAGAAAGATCAAACCATGACTGAAGGCAGGAAGTCTGCAACAGGTCCGAGGGTAAGCATGGTAGACACAAAAAGAAGAGCCAAGTGAATGTTTCCCTAAACTTTACCAATTTGGGATCCCAATCCTCACCAAGGTCAGGAGGCACTGAAAACACACCCCCAGGCCCTACTGCCCAGAATGAGAGAGTGTTAGAAAGCCAGCTCATCTCTCAAAGGTATCTAAGGTAATTCAGGGAGATCATGAATCTTTTGCTGGGTTCCTGGAGCACCTCCATGAGGATTACTGGAGGTTACCCCCATTGACCCAGATGCCCCAGAAAACTGACAGACTATTAATATTGCTTTTCTCACCCAGTCAACCCCAGATAGTCACAGGAAGTTAAAAAAATTAGAAAAGTCCAAGGGAATGAATAGGTCACAGTTTTTAGAATTAGCTAGCAGATTTTTAACAGAGCAAACCCAGAGGAGAAGGACAAGAGGCTTGTCAGAATAATGGTGGCTGTGTTCAGTGAGGGGCCCAGCAGTAAACAAAAGTACTCAGAGAGACCAAATCAGCCTCAATAGGACCAATGTGCAAATTCTAAAAAAAAAAACAAAAAAAAAATTAATCACCCTGGAAGAATGACTGCATAGCATGTAGAGGAAAAGGATGATATATCCTCAATCTGACAGAATCAAATTGATGTGGGCATTGATCAATACTGTGAGTCCCTAGGAACCCATCATCACAGGGAAAGTAAGCGGCAGACCTCTCTTTTTCCTGGTGGATAATGGTGTACTCCATTGAATTCTGATCCAGTCCCTGGGCCACTCGCTAAGAAGAGAACCATCACTCAAGGAACCACAGGGACCTGTACCTTCTCTTGGAACACCACTTGGGAAGGAAACCTTGGACATGGTACTGAACTCATTTTTTTCTTGTTGTGCTGGTAGAGCCCTGTTGGGAAAACTTGGCATCACTAACACATTCAGTAAGGAAAAAAGCCACTCTGAACCTAAGGAGTCTACACCCAGCCACCCTGTGACTTGCTCTTGTCAGAAGAAAAGAAAATGACAGAGAATAGTACTAAGGAATGAGAGAGGTTGACTCTCTCCTAAGAAAATTAATGCTGAAGTTCCCTAGAGTGTTGGCAGAGACAAATTCCTCCAGACTGGTCTCACTTCAGCCACCAATTGCTATTCAACTCAAGCTCAGTCTTGTCTATTAGGACAAAGCAGGATCCAATCTTGAGAAAAGCCTAGGCAAGTATTAGAAGCAACATGAGCTACTTCAGAGATGCAGGAACATTGGTCTCCTACGACTCGCCTTGGAGCACTCCATTACTGCCATTAGAAATAGGGAAAAAAATTGAAAGTCTCATCATAGAAGCTGCAATAAGGCCAAGCAATCACACGATGTGCCTTTTTTCCATACATCTCTGTTCCAAGTGTTAATCACAAAGAGTTATTAGTCTAATTGGAATCTCTGGTCTCTACTTCATGATCAATGCTGAGCCCCCATTAAAACTCTTCCTGGCCCTCCAGTTGCCAACCTGTGTTTTGGAGATCCTGAAATTTTGGAGTCTGTGGGTCAGGTGCCTTCACATGATCTGTTCCAACAGATCATAGATGGGGTCAATGTTGGGGCAGGTGAAGTCATAATCCTGGGTCTGGGCCTGGGCAGCTGTATGACTGGTTCAGTAGATGGGAAATGGGGCTGTCACATGGTCACAGTTTTGTAGCTGGCTCACTCACATCTATGCTAACCGGATTGGCTCTTTGTGTTGCCCTGGGAAGGTGAGGAGCCTGATTTCCCAACTGTTGCAACTTGTGGAGATCAGGGACAGCCTACCAGGTCTTATGACCACAGGTCTTGCTCTCTCACTGCCCCTGGCATTGATGAGTAGTCTGGGGTTAGGAGGAGGGCAGCTCTCTCCTCCTCCATGTTATTACACGACAGACAGGTAATTGTGATGGTTGTCCCATGCTCACTATTTTGGGGCTGACTCACTGATACCCAATGCTAACAATGTTGGCTTTATTGTGCTGTCCTGGCATGATATAGGGCCTGATCTCCTGAGTGTAGCATCTGGCAGGGGTCAGTGACAGATCTCCCTCTCTTTTCTCTTTTTGTATTAAGAATGTTTAAATATGATCTTTTCATATTTTAAATAGCTATCCCTGTTCCCACCCCCTCCTCCTGCTCCACCCTTCCCTCCATCCCCATCTACTCTTCAGAAAACATAGGCTTCCATGGGTAATCAACAAAATCTGACACATCACTCAAGGCAAAACCAAAGCCCTCCTCCAATATCTAGGCTGAGCCAGTATCCCTTCAAAGAGAATGTGTTCCAAGATGCCAGTTCAAGAACTTGGGATAAATCCTGGTCCCACTGCTAGTAGCCCCAAGACTGCCCAAGTCTCCTTTCAGAGGGCCTAGTTTGGTCCTTTGCAGATTCTCCCACTATCGGTCCAGAGTCAGGGAGTTCTCACTACTCAATTCACCTGTTTCTGTGGGTATCACAATCATGGTCTTGACTCCTTTGCTCTGCTGTAGATCTCTGTATCTGTTTCTCTCAATTGTTTGTTGAAGGTTCTATGACAAAAATTAAGGTAGTCTTCAATCTGACTATAGGGCAAGACCAGTTGGAGCACCTACTCCTCTAATGCTTAGAGTCTTAGCTGGGTCATCCTTGTGGATTCTTGGGATATTTCCTAGTTCCATGTTTCTCCCTAGGGCTTTAAGGGCTCCCTCAATCAAGAAATCTCTTTTCTTTCTCTTCCTCACTGTGCTTCCTCCTTCTTGAGCATCTTATTCCCTCATGTTCTCTCCCTCCCTCCCCTTTTCCCCCCTCCCCTTCCACCCTCTCTTTTTCTCAGGAGCTCTTATCTGTTTCCCCTTCCCAGGGTGAAGCATGTATGTCTTTCTTAGGGTTCTATTTGTTAGCTTGCTTCTCTGGGATCATAGACTATAGGCTGGTTATCCTTTGCTTTACATATAATATCCACTTTCCCAGTCATACGACCACAGGGCCAATACTTCTACCTCCTCTTGTGTTGATGGGTGGGATGAGGTAAGGAAGTTAGGCACCAAAGACTATTTTCCTGTTCAGGACTTAAGGGAAATAAATAAGAATCAGAAATAACGTGCCCAACTCTAACACACCCTTACATGTTGCTTGGCCAGTGGGATGTAGGAAAAACTGTATATACTGTTTTAGACCTGAAGGATGCCTTTTCACCTGCGAGCAATCCTATATTTGCCTTTGAATAGACAGATCCCAAGTCTGGTATTTGTTAGCCAGGACTTGATTACCACAGGGTCATAAGAACTTTCCCTTTCTCTTTGATGAGGCTCTCGGTACAGACTTATTTGAGTACTGCAATGGGCACCTGAATGCAACCCTCTTGCAGAATGTGGGCCAGCAAGCCACAGTAGAACTCCTTGGAACTCTCCAGCATCTGTGCTACCACATGTCTGCTGAAAAAAAAAAGGTCCTATTTGTTCCAATAAGGTAACCTTTCTGGATATTCCTGGTGTAGTATGGCAGCGGGACCCTGTACTTAAGCAGGATCCACACTGTCTTTGGACATCCCACTGCCACAGGATAAAAATCAGGTGAAAGAATTGTTGAATACAGCTGGATACTGCAGACTGTGGATACACAATGTTGCAGAGCTATTTACACAACTTTGCAAATATATACTATATATTTGTAGAACTACATACACAACTTTGCAAAGCTATTATACAAGAGCCTTGGAGAAAATGGCCCCCTTAACTGAAAGGGCTGCTGTAGGAATTCTTACCACCAAAAGCATTTAAGTCACCTGCCCACTTGTACTATTTATGTCAATGTAATGCGCATGTCTGGCCTCTTTTCTGGCAGTGGGATTCAGTTGCTGCTCTCCATTCCAGCAGAGAATTGTGATTTGTGAGTCTACCTTAAATGAATAATCTTCTATTATTCTCAATAATGAGCTAGTGTGGGATTTCTTTTAAGCATCCTTCTTCATCTGGCACCCCACATGAATGGCCTGAAGGCCTAACTGGTCTACAACCCAGAAAGTCTTCCAACCCTGCACACTTTGCTAGATTTTACCTAAACAGTTTTATATATATATATATCTGCTACAGCATCTCTTATGCAGCTTCCAGTTTGTGATCCTTGCCCATGAGTTCTGGGCTTCTTGTTCCATGTATGGAATTAATTTAATTGCTTTTAATTTGTCAAGCAAAGTGTATTTCTCGGTATTTAACCAGTAACAAAGTGGGAAACTAAAGCAGTTCAGGACCATTCATGTCGCCACTGGTTGCATCACTGCTGGTCGCAACTCTGCAACCATGACACATGTTGGAACAATACAGATTATTACACCTAAAACAGTTTACCAGATCTCATAACAGGTAATTAATAAATCAATATGGCAGACTACATTAACATTGAAATATTTAGTAACTTTTATACTATTGTATTTTGCAAAGTTTATATGGTTACGGTGATACATCCATTTTTGGCTATTAGGACCCAGTTTTTTTCTTCGTTAAATCCTTAAGAAAGAATGAGGCACTTTTAGAAATGATACAGTCTTTACAGACTAATAATGAACAGCTAGTTGACAGGATTAACACCATCAGAAATCAAAAGTTACCTGAAAAAAAAAATGATATTGAAAAGGGTAACATTAATTTGACAGACAAAATTGAATCCATGTCTAAAGGTACTGAGAAATTATCTGAAAGGATTCATACTGTTGAATTTGACAATCAAAAATTATTTAAAAAGTTATGATAGGTGAGCAGATAGAGTATCTCTCCAGGATGGCAATCTGCATGACATCCAAATAATGTCCAAGAATGAGGTGTTATCTTTAAAGGAAAAACTTCAGACTTTGGAATCACATGTGCAGAATGAGGACCAACGGCTAGGTGCCTCATTGAAATCACTAGAAATACATAAAGGACAGGAGATTCAGGATTTACAAAAGACAGTAGTAAAAAGATTTGAAATGATTGAGGAAATTATTGGAGCTGATGAGCAGGGAAAGAAGGTACAAGGACAGGATTCAACATTGCCAGTAGCTGTCAGAGATTACTTACACAGGGTTTTAGCTTCTTACCCTGTAATCTACACTGACAAAGGATCAAGTTCTAAAGGTCCAAAAGGATCCAAAGAAGGTAGATGGATAACTATAGGATTGAATGATCTAAAATAAATTAAGCAGGCAGTGGTAACTTATGGTTTGCATTCACATTTGTTAGGGAGATGGTAAAGACAGGGGCTTCTAGCATTAAGGCAACACCACACGACTGGCTTCAGTTAGCTTCAGCAGAACTGGATGATGGGCCCCAGTTGATGATTAAATGTTATTTCAGGAAAGAGGCAAAAATTTTAGAACAGGGAAAAGCAAAAAGAATTGAGACTTCCAAGATCAAATTCTTGGTGAGAGCACTTATGCTAACCCACAGGTTCAAGTTTTGTACGATGAACAAATCTTGTCCCTATGCCACAAAACAGCCTTTAATGCTTGGGACAGGATTCAAGAACCAAGAAAAAGAATTAAATCATATACCAGAGTTAAACAGGGCCTGAGAAAACCCTTTAGTGACTTTTTTTAAACAAAGATTTACTAAGGCTGTACAAATAGGAGCAGCAGACCCAGATACTAGATGAGTACTTATTGAATCTCTGGCTTTTGAAAATGACAATGTAGAATGCAAAAAGATACTTGGGTCTTTAAAGATTAGATCAGCACCTACGGATCTTGCATACAATGAACATTGAGACATTTGATTATAATACTGAATCTTAGGTAGAAGAAGCAATTTCCAAATGAATGAGGAGACAACAAAATGCCAAATTTTTTAATTGGGGTAGAATAGAACATATGAGAAGGGAATTGTAGAGAAGGAATTTCTAGTAATATCTCCTCTGGGAATGGCAAGAATAGGAGAACTTACCCTTCAGGTATATATAGAAAGTGTGGCAAAGTTCGACATTGGACCAATGATTGCAGATCAATAAAAGACAGACAAGGGAACCCAATACCATTGGGAAACTCTTTGAGAGGCCTCTCACAGGCCCCCCCCAAGTCAAAACTGGTCCAGTTATTCCCAGCCACTGTGGAGTATATATCTCACCAGAAAAATTAAAAAAATCCAGAACCTTCTGTAATAGACCATACTGTTCTGGATGATGGAATAAACAGAGGATAAATCAAAAATTCTGATAGGAAGTAGGAAACATATATTCTGGCAGACTTCTATAAATGATCAAAGACCAAAGCTAAGAGTACATATAAATGGTATTGCAATTGTTGGTTTGATGGACACAGGTTCAGATATGAGTATTATTACTCCAGAATCTTGGCATCCAAATTGGCCTCTTCAGGAGGCAGATGTTCAATTACTAGGAATTGGAACCATATGTCAAGTTAAACAAAGCACAAGATGGGTTGACTACATAGAGCCAGAAGGTCAGAGAGGGAAGCTGAGTCCATATGTGGCTAATATTGCAGTAAATCAATGGGGTAGTGACATGTTTCAGCAATGTAATACCCAGATTAACATTCCTGCAGTCCCAGAAACTCATAATTCTGGGAAGGATATTATAAGGTACTATACACAAAGGTCACCACTGTACAAGAACACAAAGCAATTAGTAAACATTTAGAGGTATGAACAGCCCTACCTTTAAAATTGTTAACTGAGAAACCAATATGGGTTAAACAATGGCCACTAACTGAATAAAAGCTGCAGGCTTTAGAACAGCTGGTATGAGAGCAACTAAATGCTCACCATATTGAAGAATCAGCCAGCCCTTGGAATTCTCCTGTATTTATTGTTAAAAATAAATCTTGTAAATGGAGAATGGTGACAGATCTAAGAGCTGTCAATAAGGTAATTCAACCTATGGGCCCTCTACAATCTGTAATTCCTCTGCCTTCTCTATTACCAAAAGGATGTCCTCTTATAGTTATTGATCTAAAAAATTGTTTCTTCACTATACCTTTACAAGAAAAGGTCAGAGAAAAATTTACCTTCACAATGCCTACTTATAATAATTCTCAGCCTACTAGGAGATATTAATAGACTGTCCTCCCACAGGGAATACTCAATAGCCTCACCCTGTGCCAATACTTTGTAAATCAGCCATTGGAAATAATACATAAACAATTTCCTAAGTCTATAATTTACCATTACACAGATGACATTTTGCTATCTGATTCAAGCAAAGATACTTTAAAAAGAATGTTTTAAAAAGTAAATAAAGTTTTTCCAAAATGGGGATTATAAATTGCTCCTGAAAGAATACAGAGAGGAGAGTCTGTCAATTACCTACATTATAAAATAGGCTTACAAAAAATTAGAAGACAAAAGGTACAAATTAGGAGAGACCAGTTGCAGACTCTTAATGACTTTCAAAGATTGTTAGGAAACATTTCCAGTCTATGACCAGCTGTTGGGATAACTGGTGTAGGAGGGTCTTCTTTCTATGTATTGTTTTCATTAGTTGAATAAAGGAAACTGCCTTGGCCTTTTGATGGGGCAGCCCTTAGGTGGGCGTAGTAGACAGAACAGAATTCTGGAAGGAAGAAGGCAGTGTGGCAGACGCCATGGCTCTCTTCTCCAAAACGGATGCTGGTTAGACTCATGCCAGTAAGTCACAGTCAAGTGGCAATACACATTAATGGAGATGGGTTAAACTAATATGTGAGAGTTAGCCAATAAGGGGCTGAAGATAATGGGTTTTAAACACTAGTTTTAAATGAATACAGTTTCTGTGTAATTATTTCGGGAGTAAGCTAGCTGGGCAGTGTGATGCAGTCTGCCACTCCATATTACTACAGATAACACCTGATCTAATAATTCATTTAAGCAAAACCTTAGATGGTGATAAAGACTTGAATAGTCCCAGAGAATTAACATCTGAAGCAATAAAGGAACTGACAATTGTTGAGGAGAAATTACAGGAGGCATATGTAGATAGGGTGAATCCAAATCTTAATCGTATTCTACTCAAATTTCCTTCCAGAATTTCTCTGACAGGAATTTTAATGCATGGGGCAATATTATCATAGAATGGATCTCTTTACCCCATAAACCAAGTAAAAAAATAATAACTTGTGTGGGAAAAGTCTCTGAATTAATTATAAAAGGTAAATTGAGGCTTTGTCAATTAGCAGGTATAGACCCAGTAGAGATTATAGTACCTTTTACTATTGATGAAATAAAAAAGTTATGGGAAGACAATGAACCATGACAAAGAGCTTGTCTAATTTTGGGGAGAAATTAATAGCAATTATCCCAAAAGCAATAGACTTAACCTTATAAAGAGGACTTCCCTCTAATTGGACTCTAATAGGAGTCTTCCCCTAATTGTACGTGATGTTCCAATAACTGGAGCCCATACATTTTATACTGATGCAAATAAATCAGAAAAGGCAAGTTACAAATCAGAAGAATTAAGAAAGGTGGAACAAAGCCCATATAATTCTGTCCAGAAGACAGAAGTATATACTATTCTCATGGTGCTAAGTGAATGTAAAGAACCTCTTAATATAGTTACTGAGGGCTTCAGGCCGTGGCAGGGTCCCGGCGAGGAGGAGCTAGGGCGTTCCCCGACCCCATAGACGCCCAGGTCGCCCTGCAGTACTGGCTACCCCCTCCCGCCTGCCATCCCGGCTCCCATCCAGCAGGGGCCCTGACTTCTAGCAGAGGACCATCGGTGGGGTGAGTTTCCTTCGGGCCGTGGCAGGGTCCCGGTGAGGAGGAGCTTGGGTGTTCCCTGACCCCATAGACGCCCAGGTCGCCCTGCAGTGCTGGCTACCCCCTCCCGCCTGCCATCCTAGCTCCCATCCAGGTACGAATTCCTATATTTCTCCCTTCCCCCTGGGGCCATAAAATTTCCCCAGCTCAGTTGCCTTGTAAGCTGGGCCTTGGCTGTAGGCGCAGCTTGGCTCGAGGCAGTTCCTGGGTCCTAAAGGCCTCCCTGAGGACAGGTGGTCCAGGTGCCAGCTCAGCCACATTCCTGACCAGCAGGGGCCCTGACTTCTAGTAGAGGGCCTTCTGTGGGGTGAGCTGGCTTCGGGCCGTGGCAGGGTCCCGGCGAGGAGGAGCTTGGGCGTTCCCCGACCCCATAGACGCCCAGGTCGCCCTGCAGTGCTGGCTACCCCCTCCCGCCTGCCATCCCAGCTCCCATCCAGCAGGGGCCCTGACTTCTAGCAGAGGACCATCGGTGGGGTGAGTTTCCTTCGGGCCGTGGGCAGGGTCCTGGTGAGGAGGAGCTTGGGTGTTCCCCAACCCCATAGACGCCCAGGTCGCCCTGCAGTGTTGGCTACCCCCTCCTGCCTGCCATCCTAGCTCCCATCCAGGTACGAATTCCTATATTTCTCCCTTCCCCCTGGGGCCATAAAATTTCCCCAGCTCAGCTGCCTTGCGAGCTGGGCCTGGGCTGTAGGCACAGCTTGGCTCGAGGCAGTTCCTGGGTCTTAAAGGCCTCCCTGAGGACAGGTGGACCAGGTGCCAGCTCAGCCACATTCCTGACCAGCAGGGGCCCTGACTTCTAGCAGAGGGCCATTGGAGGGGTGAGTTTGCTTCGGGCCTTGACAGGGTCCTGATGAGGAAGAGCTTCGGCGTTCCCCGACCCCACAGTCGCCCATGTCGCCCTGCAGTGCTGGCTACCCCCTCCCGCCTGCCATCCCTGCTCCCATCCAGGTACGAATTCCTATATTTCTCCCTTGCCCCTGGGGCCATAAAATTTCCCCAGCTCAGCTGCCTTGCAAGCTGAGCCTGCATTGTAAGCGCATCCAGGAAAGAGGGAGTGCCTGTGCTTCAATAGCCTGCCTGAGGAAAGGTGGGCATTCTGTCAGTGAAGTCCCTGCCCAAGAAGAGAACCTGACCCGGTAACAGAAGTTCCAATAGAGAACATTTGAAGTAAGAGATGGGCAGATGCCAAGGCAAGACCTCATCCAACAATCTGAAAAACAACATGAAAACACCAGATCCCAAGGACCCTACAACAGAAGGGCTTGAACACCTTAACCCAGAAGAAGTGGAAAAAGTGCCATTATGAAAGCAATAGAGTCCCTTAAACAGGATATGAATAACTCCCTTAAAGAATTGGATGAGAAATATAACAAAAAGTTTGAAGAAATGAGTATAGAAATTGATGAGAAATATAACAAAAAGTTTGAAGAAATAAGTAAATCCGTGAATGAGACCCTGAGAAACCAAGAAAAAACAATCAAACAAGTAAAGGAAACAGTGCAAGAATTGAAAACTGAAATGGAGGCAATGAAGAAAACACAAACGGAGAACCGGCTGGATATGGAAAACCTAGGTAAACGAACGGAGACTACAGAATCAAGCATAACCAATAGAATACAAGAGATAGAAGAACGAATCTCGGAATCTGAAGATACCATAGAGAAAATAAATGCTCTGATCAAAGAAAACGGCAAATGCAACAAATTCTCTTCACATAACATTCAGGAAATCTGGGACACAATAAAAAAACCAAATCTAAGAATAATAGGGATTGAAGAAGGAGAAGAACTGCAGATCAAAGGCCCAGAAAATATATTCAGCAAAATTATAGAAGAAAACTTTCCCAACCTAAAGAACGATATTCCTATGAAGGTTCAAGAAGCATACAGAACACCGAATAGACTGGATCAGAAAAAAACATCCCCTCGCCATATAATAATCAAAACACAAAACATAAATATTAAAGAAAAAATTTTAAGAGCTGCAAAGGAAAAAGGTCAAGTAACTTATGAAGGTAAACCTATCAGGCTTACACCGGATTTCTCTATGGAAACCATGAAAGCCAGAAGATCCTGGATAGAGGTACTGCAGAAACTAAGAGACCATGGATGCAAACCCAGACTACTATACCCAGCCAAGCTATTGTTCACTATCAACGGAGAAAACAAAATATTCCAGGATAAAAACAAATTTAAACAATATGTAGCTACTAATCCAGCCTTACAGAGAATATTAGAAGGAAAATCACTACCGAAGGAATCCAACATTCCCAACACAGCCTACAATAACTCGAACATCTAGCGACCATTCACAAGCACAAATCAAAGAAGAAAAACACATACACTCTACTACCTAAAAAAAAAAAAGACCGGAGTCAACAACCACTGGTCATTAATATCACTTAATATCAATGGACTCAATTCACCTATAAAGAGGCACAGACTTAGAGATTGGATACGAAAACAGGATCCAACATTCTGCTGTTTACAAGAAACACACCTCAACCACAAAGACAGACACCTACTCAGAGTAAAGGGTTGGGAAAAGGTTTTCCAAGCAAATGGACCTAAGAAACAAGCGGGCGTGGCCATTCTAACATCTAACAAAATCGACTTCAAACTAAAATCAATCAGAACAAATGGAGATGGACATTTCATACTCATAACTGGAACAATTCATCAGGAGGAAGTCTCAATCCTGAATATCTATGCTCCTAATATAAAGGCACCCACATATGTAAAAGAAACTCTTCTAGAACGCAAGGTGGTCATCAAACCACACACACTAATAGTAGGAGACTTCAACACTCCTCTCTCACCAATGGACAGGTCAATCAGACAGAAACCTAACAGAGAATTGAGAGATCTATTGGAGGTATTGAATCAAATGGGCTTAACAGACATCTATAGAACACTCCACCCAAAGAGGAAAGAATATACCTTTTTCTCTGCAGCTCATGGAACCTTCTCGAAAATTGACCACATACTCGGTAACAAAGCAAACTTCCACAGATACAAAAAAATATTAGTAACTACCTGTGTCTTGTCAGATCACCATGGATTAAAATTAGAATTCAACAACAATGCTTCCCCCAGGAAGCCAACAAACTCATGGAAACTGAACAGTCAACTACTAAATCACCGCTGGGTGAAGGAAGAAATAAAGAAAGAAATTAAACTCTTCCTTGAATTTAATGAAAACAAAGACACAACATACTCAAACCTATGGGACACTATGAAAGCAGTGCTAAGAGGAAAGTTCATAGCACTAAGTGCCCAATTAAAGAAAGCGGAGAAAGCACACATTGGAGACTTAACAGCACACTTGAAAGATCTAGAAAAAAAGAAGCTGATTCACCCAGGAGGTCTAGAAGACTGGAAATAATCAAACTGAGGGCTGAAATCAACAAAATAGAAACAGAGAAAACAATCCAAAGAATCAATGAATCAAAAAGCTGGTTCTTGGAGAAAATCAACAAGATTGACAAACCCCTATCCAAATTAATCAAACGGCAGAGAGAGAACATGCAAATTAATAAGATCAGAAATGAAAAGGGGGACATAACCATAGACACAGAGGAAATTCAGAGAATCATTAGATCTTACTATGAAAGTTTATATGCCACAAAGTTGGAAAATGTAAAAGAAATGGACATTTTTTTAGATAAGTACCATATACCAGAGTTTAACCAAGAACAGGTGAACAATCTAAATAGACCTGTTAGTCACGAAGAATTAGAAGCTGTTATCAAAAATCTCCCTACCAAAAAAAGCCCAGGACCACCAGGACCAGTTGGTTTCAATGCAGAATTCTACCAGAACTTCCAGGAAGAGCTAATACCTATACTCCTTAACGTATTCCACAATATAGAAACAGAAGAGTCATTGCCTAACTCCTTTTATGAAGCTACAGTTACCCTAATACCAAAACCACACAAAGACACAACCAGGAAAGAGAATTACAGGCCAATCTCACTCATGAACATCGACGCGAAAATTCTCAATAAAATACTGGCAAACCGAATCCAAGAGCACATTAGAAAAATTATCCATTATGATCAAGTCGGCTTCATTCCAGAGATGCAGGGCTGGTTCAACATACGTAAATCTATCAATGTAATCCATCATATAAATAAACTGAAAGAAAAAAACCATATGATCATCTCACTAGATGCTGAAAAAGCATTTGACAAAATTCAACACCCATTTATGATAAAGGTGTTGGAGAGACTGGGGATACAAGGATCATACCTAAATATAATAAAAGCAATATACAGCAAGCCGACAGCTAATATCAAATTGAATGGAGAGAAACTCAAAGCCTTTCCACTAAAATCAGGAACACGAAAAGGCTGTCCACTCTCTCCATACCTCTTCAATATAGTGCTTGAAGTTCTAGCAATAGCAATAAGACAACATAAGGGGATCAAGGGGATTCGAATTGGAAAGGATGAAGTGAAACTTTCGTTATTTGCAGACGATATGATAGTGTACATAAGCGACCACAAAAACTCTACCAAAGAACTCCTACAGCTGATAAACACCTTTAGTAACGTGGCAGGATACAAGATCAACTCCAAAAAATCAGTGGCCCTCCTATACACAAAGGATAAAGAAGCAGAGAGGGAAATCAGAGAAGCATCACCTTTCATGATAGCCACAAATAGCATAAAATATCTTGGGGTTACTCTAACCAAGGAAGTGAAAGACCTATTTGACAAAAACTTTAAGTCTTTGAAGAAAGAAATTGAGGAGGATACCAGAAAATGGAAAGACCTCCCCTGCTCTTGGATTGGGAGAATCAACATAGTAAAAATGGCAATTCTACCAAAAGCAATCTATAGATTCAATGCAATCCCCATCAAAATCCCATCAAACTTCTTCACAGACCTTGAGAGAACAATAATCAAGTTTATATGGCAAAACAAAAAACCCAGGATAGCCAAAACAATCTTATACAATAAAAGAACTTCTGGAGGCATTACCATCCCTGACTTCAAACTCTATTATAGAGCTACAGTATTGAAAACAGCTTGGTATTGGCATAAGAACAGAGAAGTCGACCTATGGAATCGAATAGAAGACCCAGATATTAACCCACAAACTTATGAACACCTAATTTTCGACAAGGGAGCTAAAGGTATACAATGGAAGAAGGAAAGCATCTTTAACAAATGGTGCTGGCATAACTGGATGTCAACCTGTAAAAAAATGAAAGTAGATCCATATCTATCACCATGCACAAAAATTAAGTCCAAATGGATTAAAGACATCAACATTAATCCGTCCACTTTGAACCTGATAGAAGAGAAAGTGGAAAGTAGTCTACAAGATATAGGCACAGGAGGCCTCTTCCTAAGTAGGACCCCAGCAGCACAGACAATAAGAGAAACAATGAATAAATGGGATCTACTGAAACTGGGAAGCTTCTGTAAAGCAAAGGACACTGTCAGTAGGACAAAAAGGCTGCCTTCCGACTGGGAGAAGATCTTCACCAACCCCTCATCAGACAAAGGTCTGATCTCCAAAATATACAAAGAACTCAAGAAACTAGACACTAAAACTCTAATTAACCCAATTAAAAAATGGGGTACTGAACTTAACAGAGAATTCACAACAGATGAACTTCGAATGGCCAGAAGACACTTAAGGTCATGCTCAACCTCCTTAGCGATCAGGGAAATGCAAATCAAAACCACTTTGAGATACCATCTTACACCTGTCAGAATAGCTAAAGTCAAAAACACCAACGATAGCCTATGCTGGAGAGGATGTGGGGTGAGGGGAACACTCATCCATTGTTGGTGGGAATGCAAACTCGTGCAGCCACTGTGGAAATCAGTGTGGCGGTTTCTCAGGAAACTGGGAGTCAACCTCCCTCAGGACCCAGCAATTCCACTCTTGGGAATATACCCTAAAGATTCCCTAACATACTACAAAAGCATTTGTTCTACTATGTTCATAGCAGCACTATTTGTAATAGCCAGAACCTGGAAACAGCCTAGGTGCCCCTCAATAGAAGAATGGTTAAAAAAGGTGTGGAACATATACACATTAGAGTTTTACTCAGCGGTAAAAAACAATGACATCTTGAATTTTGCATGCAAATGGATGGAAATAGAAAACGCTTTACTGAGTGAGGTAAGCCAGACCCAAAAAGAGGAACACGATATGTATTCACTCATAAGTGGATTCTAACCATAATTAAAGGTCTTTGAGCCTATTATTCGTGATCCTAGAGAAGCTAAATAAGAAGATGAACCTGATGAAGATTATTTAGCTATCCACCAGGATGTAGGAAACAGACAAGAGTCCCAGATCCTTCATCTGGCGAAGGACGGCGATACAGTCGGAGACCCACATTGGAGCACCGGACTGAGCCCCCCGAGATCCAAATGAGGAGCAGAAGGAGGAAGAACATGAAAAACGAAATCAGTACTGCGAGGGATGCTATCACCCACTGATACAAGGGAACGGATCTAATGAGAGTTTACCAAGGCCAGTTGGACTGGGACTGAACGAGGACGTATCTAACCAGATTCTCGGAATTTGGCCGGATTCTCTGAATGTGGCTGGCCCGAAGTCTTTCTGAAAAGCCATTGACTATGATACTGGGACCTGTTTCCTCTGCATATACTGGATTTTGGGGATCCAGTCTGTTTGGATACTCACCTTCCTGGACCTGGACGGAGGAGGGAGGAACTTGAACTTCCCACAGGGCAGGAAACCCTGACTGCCCTAAGGGACGAAGAGGGAGGAGGAGAGGGAGTGGGGGGAGTGGGAGGATGTTGGGAAGAGGGGCGGAAATGGAAACTTTTATAATTTAATAAAATTTACTTTCAAAAAAAAAAGAAAAAGAAAATCACCACTGCCCAAGGGAGACTGACCCTTGAGGAAAATGTTGCCTGTTTATCTATTTCAGGTGACCCTCCCAGTGGTAATCATGTTAACTCTTCTCACAGGAATCAAGGTCCAGGCATTAAGCTCCCACCAACCACAGAAGGTGATGTGGATCTTGTCAAGTGTTGGCACTGGAAGGATCCTAAACCAGACTTCTCAGGTGATGACACCCTGGACATGGTGACCTGACCTGATGTTTGACCTCTGCATTTTGGCACGTGGGAGACTGGATTCTGGGGATCAAAAGAAGGCCTGAATGCAGAGGCTCTCAGGGTTGCATCCTACCCCAGGCATCTTACCCTAATGAGCCTGGGTGTTCTCATGTCCTTAGGAGACATGCCCTCCTGCAGACACCGGACTGCCTCCACTATTAGAAACTGCGAAGGGGCTCCTGGTTACTACTGTTCTTCCTGGGGATGTGAGCAGACTGGGACTGGACATTGGATAAAACAACACAGAGAGATAATGATCTCCAGGGTCTCCCAGGCACCCCTATCCCGGAATGCCCTATATGGAAGATGCACTCGATTTAGCTGTAATCCTCTGATATTAAGGTTTACAGATCAGGGGAAGAAAAGGGACCTATCATAGTTCTCTGAGAAGATGTGGGGATTAAGGCTATATCAGAAGGGATATAATCATTGCCTTACACTCATGTTTCGCATGGAGATACTTTCTGAGGACCCTCCTCAGATGCTGGGACCTGTTTCCAAGCTAATGCCCATGGGGAACATGCCTGTGTATACCTCAACTTTACATACCTCGACCCCCACATGATCTACCCCTAAGGTATTCTTCACCAAGCCACCTAGCGATGTAGGGGGATTAGAAGCCCCACGTTATTTGATGGAGACCATTAAGATGGCCTTTATGGCTTTAAACCTAACCCACTCTGAAGCCACTGTGACCTGCTGGCTTTGCTTACAGTCACTACCCCCTTACTTTGAAGACTTTGGGGTAAATGGCTCTTATGAGATACTAGATAAAGCTGATATTTGTAGATGGGAAAACCCTGAAATGGGGAGATGTCAGGACTGACTATCCCCCTTTGGCAGATGTCAAATGCAACCTGTGTCTCGTACAGCAGACACCCTCATCTTAACCTCACTTGTGATGTGGCTCATGGGTCTATAGCTTCATGGAGGGTGCCCAAAGATCATGGGTATTTTTGGATCTGTTAATAGATGGGGGTTCTTCCCTGCCTGTCTGACCCACTGATCATTCAGCATAATGATATTTGCCCGTTTGCATTATTTTTCCCTCACATGCTTTACCACATGCAAAAAGAATTCCTGGCCCAAAGACTTAAGAGAGAGAGAACCCCTAACAGCCCTGGCTGTCACCACATTGATGGGGCTAGCGATGGCCAGGACTGCCCTGGGCACCTCATCCCTGGTGATTTTACAACAAGAAATGGGAATAATTTGCTCACAATTGACAACAACCTTAGAAAAGACAGAGCATGCATTACATTATTTACAAAAGTCTTTAGACTCCTTAGCAAGGGTAACCTTGCAAAATAGGAGGGGCTTGGACTTGCTGTTTATGGAACAGGGAGGAATTTTCAGGGCACTTGGAGAAGAATGTTATTTCTATGTGGACCATTCCAGGATAGTTACAAGAACCCTAGATGAGTTAAGAAAAGATAGTGGTTCATTTAAGTCAAGGACACCCTATGAGACCTGGTTTAATTGGTCACCATGGCTTACCACACTCATCTCTTCCCTAATTGGGCTGATGGCTATTTGTTTATTGATCTGTGTTTTGGGCCCACACATTCTCCAAAGGCTGAAACAAGAATTCCAAAAACAGATACGACAGGTACAACTCATGACCCTTCGAGTACATTATGATAAGTTCAATACATCTCATCCCACAGATGAACTCTCAATTTGAGGGTATCCAGGTCGGAACTCTGGATAAGGGTGGCCCTGACCCATACTCTCTCCCAGGTGGGCTATTCTTGCTTGATTACTGGGGTAAGGGGTGAGATATAAAATAAAAAATGGGGAGATCTTTGGCCAAAATTATCTCAGGACCTGTACCTTGAGGCCTGTAGGACAGAGAAAAGTCTGGTTCGAGTTTGAGGAATAGTCTCAAAGCTACCAAGGATGAAACGGCAGAATCTAGGTAGATGCCCCTCCAGCCAGAGGGAGGGGTTGGCTGTCTCTCATTGGCTGGAGGTACCCCCACAGCACACAATGTCACTTAACCTACATAAGCTGATGCTCACAGCAATAAACTGAGTTCCTGTTTTGACTTGACTGCTTATCGCATCTGATTGTACTGCATTGTGGGGCTGTGAATCTGATTGTCCTGTGTGGCGGGGCTGTGGAACAGGCAGATAGTGCACTCACCTTTCCCTGAGGAATAAGGCTAAGGAGGCCTGGCAATCAGACATGGAGATTCAGAGTCTGGAGCTTGCCCCGCTGGTTTTCAGTCTTGCTTTGACCCAGTATTCCCTCACTATGCCCCCTTCCCTATGGTTTAGAACAATAATGTATATCCTGTACCAATATATGTTGGAAGTAGGGGATTACAGTTAAGATTGAATGAATCTCAGAAGAGACTTTGAATTTTAGACTTTTGAATAAGTTTGATACTGTTACAGACTATAGGGACTTTTGAAGTTGGGCTGAATATATTTTTGCATTATGATATGACTCCAAGTCTTTGGTGGCCAGGGAATACAATGTGATGGTTTGACAGAAAATGGTTGCCAAAGGGAGTGGCACTATTAGGAGATGTGGATTTGTTGGAGCAGGTGCAGCCTTGTTGGAGGAAGTGTGTCACTGTGGGGTGGGTTTTAAGGTCTCCATTGTTCAAATTACATCCCATGGGGTACACAGTTCACTTCCTGTTGCCTGCGGATTAAACTGTACAACTCTCAGCTCCTTCTTCAGTACCATGTCTACCTGCATGTTTCCATGCTTCTCCCCGTGATAACAATGAACTAAACCTCTGAACTGTAAGCTAACATCCTCTAACCAGTATTTATTTTCACTTTCACATTTTCCATGAGTTTCTTCAGAAGTTGTCACTCTGATGAGAAGAGCAGACAAGAGCAGTCCTTGTGAATGGCAGAGGAAAAACCTGTGTCTCTTCTCAAAGAGCAATGACAACATGAGCAATATCACCAACCTAGAGCAATGACCCATAGGATCATGAGCAATATCTGACAATAGGTGAAGGGAAAAGAACAGAAAAGCTTTTCTAAGAAAGTATGGCTGAAGATACCCCAAATTTAATTTAAAGCATTTGTGTACATATGCAATAACCTGAGCAAACTCCAAGCTGAGTAGAGAGGGAGGTCCATACCAAGACATATCACAGCCAACCTACAGAAGGCAGTGAGTGACAAAGTGAGACCCAGGTAGCACCAGATCAGAGCAATATGGTAAGACATGCAGCTTCCTCCACAGAGTGGATTCACAGAGGCAGAAGGGCTGGGAACGTGTTGAAATCACTGAGAAGAAATCGTTGTCAATACAGAACTCTGCATATAGAAAAAAGAGAAAGGTGGGCAGTGGTGGTGCATGCCTTTAATTCAAGCACTCAGGAGGGAAAGACAGGCAGATCTCTGAGTTTGAGACCAGCCTGGTCTACAGAGTGAGCTCCAGTATGGTCAGGGAAACCCTGTCTTGATAAAAGAAAAAAAGAACAAAAAAAATTGAAGAACTGTCTCAGTCATAATGTGTCATCATCTGAGCTCTCAATTAGTACTGTCAGCACACTTAATACTGGGAGTTAACTAGGAAAGAAGAAACCTCTTCCAACATCATCTCCACTCTGCACATTTGGCAGCCCAAATGTGATGAAATCATGAAAAACAACCAGTACTGTGGCACGAGGCACAGTCGCTCTGAGCAGCTGCTATCTGACCTAAACTTCGGGGTCAGCCAATTGAGCAATATGCAAAGAAAATGAAAGCCATCACTTCAAACAATCAAATACACATGAATGCCATTATTTTCAAAAGACTTGAACATTTGTACTTATTACCTAATGTTGCCTGGGCACATTCTGCCTTCCAGAATGTGTGTGTTCAGGTGAGTTGCCCAGGCACAGGCATTCTCAGTCACAGGTTCCAGAGGTTTCTTTACCCCCTATGCCCTCATCTTCCCACTCAGTTCTCCAGATCCCAGGATTGACTCAGCCTGAGTAGAGAGGACTATGCTCCTCCAGCACCAATCAAAAGGGCCAATTCAGGCCCAAGACAGGAGAATGGGTGCTAATAGTGAAGACAGCCTATTTTATACCCTTGGAACATGGTCATGGCACCCAGAAAACATAGGAGAATTGAGAGGAGGGGACACAATGACCCACTCATCTACAAGTCACACCACTAAACCTCATCATATGAAGAACTGGTCCTGAAGTTCTTGCTAAAGGTGACACCTGTCTTTGGCACATCTATCTCTTACAAGTCTTACTCCCCCTCTTCTGAGGGGTTCCCCAAGCTCCAAGGGGAGGAACCCTATGGAGATCTCCTGTTTGGATTTTTGCCTACTGTTGAGCTGTGGGTTTCTTCATCTGTTCCCATCAGCTGCCAGAAGAAGCCTCTCTGATGACCATTGGCTAGGCAGTGATCATGCTTGTCATTCTAGGTCTGGGTTACCTCACGCAGTATGATTTTTTTTTCTAGTTCCATCCATTTGCTGAAAATTTTCATGATGTCATTGTTTTATCCAAACATAATATTTTACTGATTATTATGTTTCATTTCATATCATGTACCTCTCATCACGCTCATTTCCAGTCGTTCCATGTCCACTTCCCCATCCTTGTAACATCCCCTCCAAAAAAAAAGTTCAATTTGTGTTGTCCGTATAATCACTGGAGCATGCATGATCAAACTCTCAGCAGCCAACCCCTTTAAAAAAGCTGAGTCCTTCTCGGTCTGCACCCTCACCGAAGTTATCAGTTGTGGAGAGCTACACTTCAGCATCCTTATCACAATTTTTGAGAGTTCTCTTTGATGCCTTCCTTTTAAGGTTGTTACTTTTGGAAGGACTGGGTGAGTAGGGGTTGCCACAGAAGCTTTCTATGTCCCTTTTTCTCAGCTGTGCATCTGTCGTCATCAATACCACTACAAAAGTAGTTTCCCTTCCCTTTACAGTGAGCTGAAACATGGATCACAGGCTTCCACATGGTTTCTGGCAACAGCACAGACCTCCAACATCCACATGCTCTCCAGCATCAGCACGTTCCAAAGACCTCTATTTCACTATGGTGGAAGTACAGACCACGGCCATCAACATGACTCTCTGGCAAAGCATGAGCAACAGACACCATTATAGCCTTCAGGGATAGCAAAGACCAAAAACATCAACATGGTCTCCAGGGTAACATGAACCATGGATACCAATACAGATACCAGCAGCAACCCAGCCCATGAGCATCAATAAGATGTCAAACAGCAGTACAAACCATAGACAGACCAGAGATATCAACATGGCCCCATGTGGCAGCACAGCCCATAGACATCCACATGACCTTAGGTGGTAACACAGGCCATGGACATCAATATGGTTTCTGGTGATAGCAAAGACCATGGACATCTGCATGGCTTTGGGTGGTAATATAGGCCATAGGCATCAACACAGCCCCCAGCTGCAGTCGAACCATAGACCCAAACATGGTCTTTGGCAGCAGCATTGATCATGGAAATTGCTATGGAATATTCTTTTACACTGTGTGAAGGTGTGTCACTTTAATTGGTTTAATAAAAAGCTAATGGCCGATAGTTAGTAAAAGGCATAGGCAGGACTTCTGGACAGAAAGAGTCTGGGAAAAAAAAAAGGCAAAGTTGCCTGCCAGACATCGAATAACCAGTATGGGCATAATGGAGATGCGGTAACAAACACATGGAAGATTATAGATTTTTAAACGTGAATTAATTTAAGTTATAAGAGCCAGTTGGAAACACGCCTAAGCTAAGGACGAGCTTTTATAATTAATGTCTCTGTGTTGTTTTTTCTGAGCTTGTGGCCCAAAGAAAAATCCATCTACAGAACATCAATGTGGCTTCAGGTGGTGGCATAGATCATGGACATCTACATGGACCACAGGCTTTATCACAGCCTGGGCCAGCAGCACAGATTGGGCAATGTGGCCTCTGGGGGGTGTACAGACCATGGAGGTCTTTTGAGGAGGTTCAGTCCAAAAAAGAAGCATCCTTTGTATTGGGCATCCTGTCATTGCTCAGAGCCAGGGCAATTGTGCAGTTGGGGAGTTCAAGAACAGAGTCTTGAGAAGCTCCAGGCTGCTACACACCACCCTGACCACCATACTGGGCAACTGCATGTTCTTCCATCAGCATCATCCTTCTCTCACACCTGTCACCACTGTCACCTCTCTAGTTCTTCTTCTCTCCACCCCTCATGGACCACTTTGTTCCTCTATCTTTCCCACCTCTCCATCACATGTTCATTCATCATAGTGACTTTGGAAAGTGCTGTGTGTCAGACAGTATATATGTATACATATTTTTGCCCAAACAACTATACATGCAAATAGTCACTGCAATAAGTCATTGGTCTGGTTCAAGGTTTCTGGGTTCTGCCACACCATCAGCACTGGACCATTGCTGAAATGATATCCTGCTGTTGCCAAGAGTCATGGTGATCCTGTGGCTCTGGTTCTGCAGAACTGGTTCTTTCACACAGTCCAGCAACTCAAAGATGAAGTAGATGTTGGTATTGACCAACTCAAAGTGCTGGATCTGGGCCCAGATGGTAGTCAAGTTGTCCAGATGTCGGGGCCTGGAGTTTGTCCCTGCCAGTGGAGTCCTGCCCATGTCATTGTTTTTAACAGCTAGATAATACTCCATTGTGTAAATGTGTCACATTTTCTTTATTCATTTTTCTCTTGAGGAACATCTGGGTTGTTTCCTGTTTCTGGCTGTTATAAATAAAGCTGAAATGAACATAGTTAATCAAGTGTGTTTGTGGTAGGATGGTGTGTCCTTTGGGCATATGCCCAAGAGTGTTATATCTAGGTCTTGAGGCAAATTGATTCTCAGTTTTCTAAGGAACCACCATAATGATTTTCATAGTGGATGTACAAGTTAGTATCTCCACAAGCAATGGAAGAGTGTTCCACTTGCTCCATATCCTTGCCACCATAAGCTGTCACTCATGTTGTTGATTTTACCCATTCTGACAGGTATAAGATGGAATCTCAAAACACAGTCTACAGAATCAACTAACCAGGGGTCATAGTGGCTCACAGAAACTGAAACAGGAATCACAGAGCCTACATGAGTCTATACTAGGGCCTCTGCATATATGATTGTTAGCTTGGTATTCTTGTGGGATGCCTAACAGTGGGAGTTGAGGGTGTCTCTGACTTTTTTGCCTGCTCTTAGGACCCCTTTTCTCCAACTGGGTCACCTTTCCCAGTCTTGATATGAGAGGCTGTGCCTGGTCTTAGTGTATATCCCTAAGAGGCCTGATCTTTTCTGAAAGGAAATTGAGGAGCAGTGGCTCTGAAGGAAGAGGAGGTGGAGGGGACTAGGAGGAATGAAGGGAAGGGAAACTTCAGTCTAGATGTATCATATGAGAGAATTTTTTTTAAAAAGGTAAGGGGCTGGAGAGATTGCTCAGTGGTTAAGAGCACTGCCTGATGAATATGGGATCAGGGAAGAATATATTTCAACTAAGGGAGTCATTTTAGGGTACAGGAGACTTGATTATATATGGGATCCCAGGTCCAAGGAGAGATCCCCCAGATTGTTCTCTGGACAGAGGAGAGAGTGCCTGAACCGGCCGTGGCCCATAACCATACTGATGTATATTTTGCTTATCACCATAGATCCTTCATCTGGCGAAGGACGGCGATACAGACGGAGACCCACATTGGAGCACCGGACTGAGCCCCCCAAGGTCCAAATGAGGAGCAGAAGGAGGAAGAACATGAAAAAGGAAATCAGGACTGCGAGGGATGCTATCACCCACTGATACAAGGGAACGGATCTAATGAGAGTTTACCAAGGCCAGTTGGACTGGGACTGAACGAGGACGTGATCTAACCAGATTCTCGGAATTTGGCCGGATTCTCTGAATGTGGCTGGCCCGAAGTCTTTCTGAAAAGCCATTGACTATGATACTGGGACTTGTTTCCTCTGCATATACTGGATTTTGGGGATCCAGTCTGTTTGGATACTCACCTTCCTGGACCTGGAGAGAGGGAGGAGGAACTTGAACTTCCCACAGGGCAGGAAACCCTGACTGCCCTAAGGGACGAAGAGGGAGGAGGAGAGGGAGTGGGGGGAGTGGGAGGGTGTTGGGAAGAGGGGCAGAAATGGAAACTTTTATAATTTAATAAAATTTACTTTCAAAAAAAAAGAGCACTGCCTGCTCTTCCAAAGGTCCTGAGTTCAAGTCCCAGCAACCACATGGTGGCTCACAACCATCTGTAATGAGGTCTGGTGCCCCTTCTGGCTTTCAGGCATATACACAGACAGAATTATGTATACATAATAAATAAATAAATTTTTTAAAAAAAAGTTGATACCAGTTTGTGGTAGGCTAGGAGAATTAGTGAGCAAAGAGTAAAATGACAACTGCAGTTGGAAGAACAAAACAGTCTACACTACTAATAGTTTATTCAGAGAACATTTGTGTGTGGTGTACAGTGTCATTTTTCAATTAATTTTTTCATTTATTATACAACCCAACTGCAGCTTCCCCTCCCTCCTCTCTTCATGTTCCCTTCCCCTACCTCTCCTATGCCCCCATCCACTCCTCCTCTGTTTCTATTTAGAAAGGGATAGCCCTCCCATGGATGTCAACAAAGCATGGCATAAAAAGTTGAGGTAAGACTAAACTCCTCCATATGAAGAATAGGTTCCCAAAAGCCAGTTCAATGGTTAGGGATGAGCCCTGATCCCACTGATAGGAGTTCCATAGACTAAGCTACATAACTGTCACACATATGTAGAGGGCCTAGATCAGTCCCATGCAGGCTTCCTAGCTGCCAGTCCAGAGTCTGTGAGCATCTATAAGCCAAGGTTAGTCGTTTCTGTGGGTTCTCTTGTGATGTCCTTGGCCCCTCCTGGCTCATACAATCCTTCCTCCCTCTCTTCAACAGGGTTCCTGGAACTCAGCCCAGTGCTTGGCTGTAGATCTCTGCATCTGTTTCCATCACTGAACGAAGGCTTGCTGATGACAGTTAGGGTAGTGAACAATCTGATTACAGGAGATGACCAGTTCAGGCACCCTCTCCACTATTACCAGGAATCTTAGCTGGGGTCATCCTTGTGGATTCCTGGGAGTTTCCCTGGCACCAGGTTTTTCTCACCCTGAAATCCCACTCCCCCATTAAAGTAATGGAACAGTGTCATCTTACATAGATGAAAGAACCATGAGGCTTAAAATAACTCAAAATCTGTGACTTAGATCTACTGTCATGTTTTCTAATGCATCCAAAGATGCACAGCTTAAAGAAAAATATAAAATTATAATGCAGGAACTAAGATCTTTTCTGTATTAACAGAAGACAAAGTGAAAAGATGATCTCTTCATTTTTAAAATGCACAAAGGTTCACAAAACCCCTAGAAAACATAACAGAAAAGAAAATGTGGGACTCTGGAAAAGAAGCAATCGGTAAGCCACACATATTGACAGCAGAGAAGTGTGGAGCAGTACCCCTGCATGCACGTCTGCATACAAGACACAAGATACTTTACAAACACAACTCTGTCAAATTTAACCCATTGATGAAACAATCCAATTAAAAAGACCCTGATTTTTTTTCAGAATTCAACAAACTATTTTAAAGAACATTTTTCATTTACTTATGCACAAATGAGGGGGAATTTTGGAGGCTTGGCAGTGCATCTAAGTCAGTGGCACACTTATCTCACATGTGCAAGACCCTGGATTTGGACCTCAGCACTGCAAATATTAGTATATACGTACAGTCAGAAAAATATTTCAAACTGGCTAATTTTATTTGCTGCTGTTTTTCATTTCCACTGAATTTTCTAGTTGATTTGACAGTGTGAAATGGAATTTGGAAGTAGAGATTTCCTGTTCTGCCCTCAATTTCCAGATGGTGTACCAAGAGTGCTGCAGCACCATACAGCAGTTATGTGTTTGTAGCCTGGTGCTGGTATTGACCCAGAGTGGGCAGTTCATGGTTGGAACTGCCTTGCAAAAGCCTTTCCCCCGCAAACAAACACGTGCAAAGATGATCTGAATGCATGCCCACTATGCTGATCAGTGTTGACGGGGAGGACAGCCTCCCACCCCCAGGACTGGCCTATGGGTTGGTGAGGTGTTCCTCCATGTACTTACCAGCACTGTGGTAGGTGCCAGCAACCAGAGTATTGCCAGAACCAAGCCTCACCCATGTCAGATCATGCAACTTCTACGACGCAACAGCTACAAGGTTCAGCCTTTGAAATGATAGCCAAGTGCAGCTAATAATAAACCAGTGCTTTAGGCCAAGGAAGAAGATTGTTTTATTGGCTGATGAGTCACCCTCCTTCTCAATGACACGTTATAAAAATTGTTTTCCTCAGGAAATTCCCACAAGTTTACGCAGGAGCCCAGAAGCACCATGGCTGTTCTTGGCATCACAGTTGCCTTGCTGGTGTGGGTGGTCACCCTCCTGATGATATCTGTCTGGAAACAGATCTATAGCAGTTGGAACCTACCCCCAGGACCCTTCCCACTTCCTTTCTTTGGAAATGTTCTTCAGGTGGATTTGAAGGATATCCCCAAGTCCTTCAACAAGGTAAGAGAAATATTGCTGCAACAAGGAAACAAGTTAGAGATTAGATATCGTGCATATAGATCAACCTCATTGTCAGTTGCTATCCAATGACAGATTATCATGATATTTGCATTACATCTGTTTTACAGTCCAGTCCATCTTGGACATGTAACACTCACAGTGAGTAGTGCCATGCATGACCAGATGCCCCATGCAGCTGGTATCATCATATGCCAACTGTGATATAACAACAGGTGTACTCCAGCTGGCATCAGCCTGTGTCTAAGAACAGACTGAAAGGGAAATGGAAATATTGAGCCAACTGTGATTCACCAGAATAACAACATCTGCCTTTTGCTAATTCTGTGAACACTGCATGGGCTAGCCAACACCAAAATGCTTCTAGGCATGAAATTGATGCTTGATGTCTGTGTTCCAGGTTGTCTTTGCTAATGACAGGGTAGCTATAGGTTTCAGGATCATTGACTCCAAGTTAGCTGGTAGTATCCTGGCATGCAGAACCTTCACTTTGGGAACAAACAATAGGGTGATTAACATTGTCACTTATTAAACAACCACAGAGAAGAGAATTGTGTCTGGACAGAGGAAAGGGCCCCTACAAACACAGCAACTTTAGGTGAAGAGAGTCTCTCCACAACAGACTGGACAAATATGACCTTTCCCCAAAGTCCTCTAACTCTCCGTGAATAGCAGGAACAATAACAGGAGATGAGGGCAGTGTAGAGCAGGCTGACTCCCTTCTACCCCGTGCTCCACTTTGTGCATTGGTCCCTGTAGCTGGCAAAGCGCTTCGGGCCAGTATTCACACTACATATGGCTCAAGACGCGTCGTGGTCCTGCATGGCTACAAGGCTGTCAAGGAGGTGCTACTGAACCACAAAAATGAGTTCTCTGGCCGAGGGGACATTCCTGTGTTCCAGGAGTATAGGAACAAGGGTAAGTTGGCTTTCTGGGTCACTGGAGGGGGGCATACTAACAGGGAGAATGATGTACATACCATTTAATCCCCCCAATATTAACAAACTGTAGTGACAGTAACAGAATGAAGACAGAAAGGCAAAGACTCAGATGATGGCTTGTACTTGCATGGAACCGGCTTTGAGAGTTGTACTGAGTAGGTACTGTGAACCCCATGAGAGGCCCTCTAGGCCCACACCCTCTGCATTTCTTGGGATTCTTTACACACAGCCTCAACCGTCAACTGGTGTAGATGGTTCCACACACCCAAGTGCTTTCACTGAGCATGAGGTAATTAACCTGCCTGGCATTCTGTTTGTAGGGATGGACCAGACTTTAGGTCTTTGCCTTTGCTTTCCTCTATTGTAGTTGGTAATCTGCAGAGAGACAGAGACAGAGAGAAAGAGAGAGCTGTGCTGTCCTGAGTCTATCTCACCTGTTCCCTCCTGCAGCAGGGAAGTCTGGAATGCAAGCTGACTAACCATTTACACAACTCCACCTTCTACTGAGTGTGGGCACCTAGAACTAGGAATGCTCCCAGCTCACTAGTGCCATCTGCTTGCCCAGCCTCCACCTTATCTGACCTTTTGGCTTCCTCTTTGTAAGCAGGTATCCCAAAGCAGACAAGAGAAAAGTGTCCCATAATTCTGCCTGAGTCGGTTCTGGTGATAAATTTCTACAAAGCTTTTTCCTTTTGTGTGAGATTTTACATCAGTGCTTGGCCTGATGTCTTATCCTCCGTGTCCACCTTGGTTTCCCAGTCTGTGGTCCAAAACTATCTTGCCTCGAGCAGTAGCATTTGATGTTCCTTAGTCAGTACTGGGGCTTTCTGTACAAACAGAAGTAACTGTCTCAGCCCTTGTCATAGGAGTTACAAAAATGTATCAAGCAAAGTGACAAGGACCTTCTGGAAAGAGCATAACCCTTTATGTGGGACCCTTACCTGTCCTCCAGTCAAGATCAGAAAATGGAACAGTAGAATTAGGTTCTGCATCTCCACAGGATAGATTTAAGAGGCATTTTCTGCTTCTATCTAGAGGCTCCAAAATCCTATTTTTATGCATGCCACACAGACCAGAAGGGCTTGTAAAATCAGTTGGGCCTTAGGTAAGGGATGACTTTGAGTCTCCAGTGTTTATTATATGAGTGTATGGCAATGTACCAAAATAACTACACACATCATTTGAGTAAATGTTGAGAAAACATGGTCTCTCCTGGACACTCAGCCTAGTGAAAGGCCCCCTTACTGCAGTAGTAGGCTAGCAGCTTTGCCATTCTCTCAGGCATCGGGACACTCCTTAACCTTCAGGATAAAACTGAAGTCAAGTCTGACCCACAGCTCTTATTCATACCACATACTTCCCTGTCCCCTCTCAGGCTGGCCATCGCTTGTTCTAAAAAGTTCTTTAGACCACAGTAAGCATATGTCTCCTGAGAACTTTCACATGTTCTGCAGGGTGTTTCACTAGGCATCTCACATGTGATTAGGCAGTTAATATAGGAGAGATTATGAAATGCAAGCAAGCACTGCACCCCATGTGGATATTACTCACTATCGTTTGTCTCAGAATGCTCAGAGCCTAGAAGGTGTCATATACACAGTAGATAGCAAAACATTATTTACTGAAGAAATGATTATGGAAAAGTAAGAAAAGAAGGGGGTAAAGAACAAGAAAGAACTCCTGGAGTGTAGAGAGACCTGAAGGGCTTTACTAGGCAAAACTGGGTGGGACTGGGTGGAGCAGGCCCTGGATACTTTGAACTGGCTCCAGGAGACAATTAACAAGCAAGCCATCAGTCAAGATGACTTAAATTCAGATTTGAGGATTGAAAAGGCTCACAGAATTAACTGAGCTAGAGATGGAAGAAAAGAAAAAAATAGTTTCAGATTGCTGATTCCCATTGTCTTCATGGGGTCATTGGGTTGTGTTCCAGGAGGACAAAGAATACTTCAAAGGGAAAGGGCTCCACAACATTTCACTGAGGAGGGATAGTACTCAGTCTTTCTAGCTTAATTTCTCCCAAAATGGGAAGTCCTGTGACCTTTAGATTTTAGTAAAGAATGTTTCTCTGAAACCAGAAAGCTGTGAATTGAAGTGCTTGCGATGTGAAGGTTAAAATCCATGAGTTCAGAAATGATGCTAAGAATTCTATCAAGAGGCAGAAAAAAGGAGAGAGCCACTTTTGGAGTGGCTGCCTATAATTTATTTAGCATGGTAAAGGTTCAGAGCAAAGTATGAAACCAAAGAAATTAACTGGTACTAAGAAGAAACAACTAGAAAACACAGCCTTCTGGTCCCTTCTCTTGTGCTTCTTCTGCACCTGAACATCCTACCCAGGACCCAAGACCATTTCCCCCTCCTCCCTGCTTCTCCATGAATTGACTATTTGGAGTAACTCCTATTGGTCCCTTTGTCTTAGGGATTATTTTCAATAATGGACCCACTTGGAAGGACGTCCGGCGGTTTTCCCTAAGCATTCTCCGTGACTATGGGATGGGGAAACAGGGCAATGAGGTCCGCATCCAGAGAGAGTCACGCTTCCTGGTGGAGGAGCTCAAGAAGACCAAGGGTTCGTATCTCAGCAGTCGAAAAGGATCACAGCTAGGCTCCCAAGGACACTGAACAACCTAGAGGCAGTCGGTAGCTAAAGTGTTGGTCCCTGGGCACTACCTTTCAATTTGAGTTTCAGTTCTTCCCAGAAGAGAAAGGCTGACTGCCAGCTGTGGTTGTTGTACTCTACATAGCATCAAAAAGTAAAGACACTGGGAGACCCAAAAATTCACTATGTCAGATGGTAGTGGCTCACACCTTTAATCCCAGCACTTTGGAAGGCAGAGGTAGGTGGATCTCTGTGTGTTCAAGGCCAGCCTGGTATACAGAGCAAGTTCCAGGATAGGTTCCAAAGCTACAGAGAAACCCTGTCTCGAAAAATCAAAATCAAAGGAAAACAAAATAATTCTTTATGTCCTCAGTGAGAACTCATGAAGACCGAGTTAGCTAGGGAAGGCCACAGTGAGATGGTTACACTCTACCTGTTTTTCAGGCCAGCCTTTCGACCCCACCTTCCTGATTGGCTGTGCACCCTTCAATGTCATTGCGGACATCCTCTTCAACAAACGTTTCGATTACAATGACAAGAAGGCTCTGAGGCTCATGAGTTTGTTCAATGAAAACTTCTACCTGCTGAGTACTCCCTGGATCCAGGTGACAATGCTCCTCCTCTTCCATGAACCTTTGGTTGCATTGTTTACATTAGAAGGAGAAAAATTCAGGTTGTGTGGGAGAGATAGGCCTAGAAAAGCAAAGAGCAGGAGCTTGCAAGAAGGCATCTGACTAGGTTGGCTCAGTACCCTTCTCACTTCAGTACCTGTGTCTTCTCACATGTACACATTCCTAGCCACACTACCCCCAAAAGACAGGTGGACCCAATGTTCTAAATTGTATGGTAAAGGCAACATAAATTCATTGTTTGGAAGTTCCTATCAGTTACATAGTTTTCTTCTCCTTAGCTTTACAATAACTTTGCGGATTATCTGCGATACCTACCTGGAAGTCATAGAAAATTAATGAAAAATATATCTGAAATAAAACAGTACGCACTGGAAAAAGCCAAGGAACACCTTCAGTCACTGGACTCCAACTGTCCCCGGGATGTGACTGACTGTTTGCTTAAAGAGATGGAAAAGGTACTGGACGAGATGGGCTTGCTGGGGTGGGGCAGAATGCACAGTTCTTACATTATAATGGACTTGTTGGTGTTCAGACTGAGCACCATGGTTGCATTTTGATATTCATGGTTTTTCATAAACATGCTTGGCTTCAGCATGATCACTATGCTCTTCTCCGGTCATTTTTGGAGGGAAGGTTCCCTCTGTTCAGCTCCCTGCAGGCCAAGATAAACTGCAACCCTTTGGAGAATCTAGTCTTGCCTGAGAAAACTTCAGTACCCCTTTCAGTATTTATTATCCAAGTTTGCTTGGCTTTTAGGATTCTAGGCCTCTCCAGTTTCATATTCCTGCAGCCTCTAGGACCACTTAGACTGCTACCCCTTACTTTCTTTTTGTAATGGCTTTAAAACATGTAAAATCCTACACTGATTTCCTCTAGATCATTTCCATTTTAGAATCCCTTATGATTAGCTCAACCTCCCCCAGTCTCTGGTCCAAAAGCTCAGCCCTGAGCCTAAAAAGAAGCAGAGACTAGCTCCTGCAGCTTAGGAGAGTGTCATCATTATTAGACAACTCTGGCTCTAATGAGAAGGCTACGGCCCTGTAGTTTGGGTAAGAAAGCCTTCCCTGTGCTTAGCCTGTTTCCTGGAAGCATTGGCTTCGGCCATCATGAGGTAGAGATGGCTGTTTTCTGGTACTACAAGTAGAGTCTGACATAACCTTGTCCCTCCCTGCTGAAGAGCAATAGGCATTACCTTCTTACACCTGAAGAGCTCTATCTCACCATGTCCCTATCTGTCTCCAACTTCACAGGAAAAACACAGCAAAGAACCCATCTACACAATGGAAAATATTTCTGTGACTTTGGCCGACATGTTCTTTGCAGGGACAGAGACCACCAGCACAACCATGAGATATGGGCTCCTGATTCTCATGAAATACCCAGAGATTGAAGGTACATAAATGAGAAGCTGAACTCCCATGTGGAACAGCTGAGCCTAATAGATCACCTTGTGCAAGCCGGGCTACAGCTGCTGTTCAGTGGCTGCTTACTGACCTTCTCAGTGCTCCAAGATCACTGAAAGAATTTCTTTAAGGGCACAGACCTTATTGCCAAGGCCTAGTAACCTAAGCTGGCTGTTCCCCTACACACTCCACTGGGATGCCTATGACCCAGTGATGAAATGGAGAGGGGAATGAGTCTGTGCTCTGCACTGTAAATAACTTATTTACAAAGAAGAAAATAATGTTCCCATTTCCCCTAAGAAAGACTTTTTGAGTCATAGGCTGAAACAGGCCTAGTGGCTAGGTTGGAGTCATCCCAGAGCATCTTACCTCTGAGGACTCTGAAGTAGAGATTGAGAGAGAAGCAATCAAGGCAGTCCCAAATACGCTTCACTTTCTCTTCAAGACAGGAGTAAGTCTGTGCCTGAAGCAGGTACAGGAGCCTTAACCCAGTATGCAGGTCATATGTACATTTGCCAGATAGAGGCAGTGTGATGACCCCTACATGTAAATCGATGGGAATTACCTTTAGGAGAGGAATTGAGAGGGGGTTACAATCTAAGATGAAGGTACCCAAAGTCATGAAACCCTGCCATTCTCTGAGATGCGTGTAGATCTGGGCAGCTACTAATGACAAAGCAATGCTTCCCAAGAACATGGCTGTGTATCTGTCGGCCATCATGAGGTAGAGATGGCTGTTTCCTGGTACTACAAGATTTGAGTTCTGGCCTTTCTGTAAGCAATGCTGACATCTCACAGAAAAATGAAAACTGAAGATGATTAAAGTCTAAGGAGGGAGATATTCAAATTACAGTACCTAGAATGTTGACTACAGGGAAACATGAACTAAAAATGTTTTCAATTATTAATTTAATAAATTTCAAGTATAGACAAAGAGAAAGCAAATGGCAGGAACCCATACATCTGTTACCAAATTGAACATCTACTGACATTTTGTTTTGTTTACTTTGGAGCTCTTAACAAATCAAAGATTATATGGCTAGCCAGAGCCCAACCAACTCACTCTTCCCTGTCTCACTCCCCAGACATGATGAAATTTCAGGACCACTATGTAGCATTCCCATGTGACTTGGACATTTAATATAAACTAACTATCAATACAACATAACTCATTATTTTTATACATGCCTTAATATTATACCATATCATATACAACTTAATGCCCCTTGCTTTTTTCACTCCACATATTGTTATTGTCTGATGTTGGGTCATAGATGCTGCAGTAGAGAGAGAAGCTCACCAAGATAATAAGCCTTCATTGTCCCAAGGGGCAGAGAGGTACAGCCTTCTTGGAAAAGACTGACACATGACTAGCTCATGCCAATTACTTTATGCAAACAACCACAAGGTTAATTGGGGTTGGGAAAGGTTCCAGCTACCAAAGTAATCTTGTTCTTGCTGTCCATGAGAGCAAACAACCCACACAAATCTCAGTCCCTTCTCATTTTGGCAAGCCAGAAGCAAAAGTAAGAAGTCTAGGTCTGCCAGGAGTGTCATGGGACCAAGGTCGGTGTAGCTGCAAGCTCTCAGGGAGCACCAAGTGCAGACTCTCCAGAGAAACAATTCTTCAAGGTTTAAATAGTCTCAAAACAATTTCTTAGTCTCTACTGATTAACCCAAACATAGCAATGACTTTGTTGAAATGCTTCTCTTACAGTCAGACACAAAAGCTTTACTGTACATTTCACTTAAATACAGCCTTTAGTTACATATCACTACACATTATAGAGACCATAGTGAATTCCAAACACAGAAAGACTAAGAAACTTGGCAAAGACTGCTGTTACCTCTGTTGTAATCACAGGGACTTTCAGATTTCAAGATTTATATTCTAGTCTGTCACCCTCTTCTTATTTCTAACAATAGTAAGCTAGCCTAGGGTGATAATGCAAAAATTTCTCTTCAAGAAGAAATGTTCAAGATCCTTTTGCTATCTATACTCCTCATATGAAGAGAATTGGGGAAAACTATCACCAGCTATAACAATGGATGCTCAAACTTCGTGTCAATTGTGAAGAATCTCACAGATCTTAGCTTTCAATGACATATGAGAGGAAACGATTTAACAATTCAAAGTACCTGAGGATTATAAATTCAGGTTAAGGTGCTCCATAAGTATACAATGGGTGGCTTGGCAGATGAATAGAAGGTAATTAGATAGCTGTGTGGGTGGATAAAGGGATCAGGGAATAGCTGGATAGATGGATGAGTAGGTGAGTGAGAGTGTAGAGGGTGGCCAAGTGAAGAGGTAGGTGGATGGAAAAGTGGGTGGGTTACATTGGCAGATAAGTGAGCAGATGGATGGAAGTAATTCTATATATTGGTGGATAGTAGGTGAACATCAATTCTGAATTAAACCTTTAAATTGATCTCACTTATGTCTTGACAGAGAAACTTCATGAAGAAATTGACAGGGTTATTGGGCCAAGTCGTGTCCCCACTTTCAAAGACAGACTGGATATGCCCTACATGGATGCTGTGGTGCATGAGATTCAGAGATTCATCAGTCTTATCCCCTCCAACCTGCCCCATGAAGCAACCCAAGATACCAAGTTCCGAGGATATGTCATTCCCAAGGTGAGGCATGAACCAGAGAGCCCTTCATGGGCATTGTCCTGTTAGTTTATCACCTAAGTTGCCCTTCAGGACTGGAACTCAAGGACACCTTTACCACCTTTACCAGTGGCTGCAATGTAGGAATCAAGTCAGTATTCTTACCCTGCAGAACACTTCACCCACAGTCACCTTAATAACCCTGTGAACCAAAAAATGAAGGGAATCGTGGAAAAATGTCTCTTTCTACTGATCCATAGGACTTGTAGAACATTATAACACAGATCCCATGGCATCACTAACCCAACCTGGGATGCACACTATGGCCTTCCTCTTCACTTATATGTGATCCCTAGCTCTTTTCTATGTAATCCTTAAATAGAGAACACTTCAAATAAAAATATGCTGTCCTACATAATTAACATTCCAACAGCCCTCTTCACAAGGGTCTTCCAGATGAAAGCCTATGTTTTCTTAACTTGACTAATAGGAACTTCTACTTCTTCCAGGGTACAGTTGTGATTCCAACTCTGGACTCCCTTCTATACGACAGCCAAGAATTTCCAGATCCAGAGAAGTTTAATCCTGAGCATTTTCTGAATGAAAATGGGAAGTTCAAGTACAGTGACTATTTCAAGCCATTTTCTGCAGGTAAGCAGAGTTCTGGGGTCAAACCATCCCTGGGAAATTGTCTTCTCCAATCCTATGCCTACTTCCCATGTGCTCTTCACCTATCCTAGATGACGACTGCCGTCCCTACCTCCCATGCCCTTGTAACACATAACACAAGTATGTTCCTCTCTGTTCAGAGAAGTCAGATGTCATATTTCACCAGAAGTCCTGGAAATGAGGACTGGGTTGATTATTTTATCACAGAGTGGACATTTTCTAGTTAGACTGTTAAATTGTTAAGCTGTCTCTACTTTAACCAGATGCTATAAAAAGCTCTCAAAACTATATTACCTAATTCTTCATAAGTTTCCAAAAAATTGCTAATTTGTTCTTTAGCTGCCTGGACTCTTTTTAGCAAGCATCTGGACCTTCCAGGTGGTCCCATCTCAGAGCCTCACCAAGGGTTCCAGTAAAGGGAGAGTCGCAGTCAGTTTGATAACTTTAACCACCTATGTTTGCATAGGCTTC
This sequence comes from Myodes glareolus, assembly GCF_982192425.1. Classification (NCBI taxonomy): domain Eukaryota; kingdom Metazoa; phylum Chordata; class Mammalia; order Rodentia; family Cricetidae; genus Myodes; species Myodes glareolus. The sequence goes on along the minus strand of NC_142032.1, from coordinate 63,605,717 downwards.
CCTGTTCCACCTTCCTGTAGTTATGACAGAGAAGCTTTGGGTCCACTTCCCTACAATACCACATGCTTATGCAGCAGAGTTCTGAATGAGTGGTGTCAAAAGTTGGCCCAAGTCAACATCAATGACACTCTTGTTCTCTGACATATGACCACTGATGTTCAGGGACCAATGGGCAGCGTCAGGAAATCCTTTCAGGTGGTTTCCCTGAAGCCTTCTGCCACACTTCCAATACCTCAATGTTAGAAGTGTAAGCTCTACAAGGATCCCTCCGTACCTCACCATCACTGTTGTTACTTCTAGGAAAACGTGTGTGTACTGGAGAAGGCCTGGCTCGCATGGAATTGTTTCTGCTCTTGTCTGCTATTCTGCAGCACTTTAATCTGAAGTCTCTGGTTGACCCAAAGGACATCGACCTCAATCCTGTCACAGTTGGCTTTGGCAATGTCCCACCTGAATATAAACTTTGTGTCATTCCCCGCTCATGAGACCTGGTAACTGCCTGTCTCAAGTGAAAAGTCAACAGAGATGCCCATTATTATCCCTTAAAATGTAACTATATAGAGAGTTCCTATCATAAAATGGAAAAAATAAATAAAATCTTGATGAATTGTATATTAGTTGTGGACTTAGTGAGAACCTTGTCCCCTTGGCTATGTAAAAGTTCCCCAGTGGGTGAATACTATTCCATAGCCAACAGTGTAAGATCTTCCAATCTGTCTATCCCTGACTTCTCTTGAGTATTTGTTTGGATATGTGGGATGATCCTGGTTATCTACCCATCACAAAACCCCAAATTTAACCGTATATTCAAAGTTCTCTTACCATATAAAGTAACATATTCATAGGTTCTTGGGATTATAATATAGATACTTTAGACTGGTCCCTCTTTCCAACTCAACTATTTGGGTGCACTACTGAAATCCAAAGCTAACAGACACAACAGTGGCCCCACTGAAGATACTTGAATTGCCATGACTCCACAAAGGCAAGACTGCTTCCAGAAAAAAATGGAAAGAAAAGTGCAATTATAAAATGTGCTTTGGGGCAGAGAGGTTTCAACTTAAGGATTGCTATTAGGGAAATTCTGAAGGGACAGGGAAAAGATAGGGTGTGTGTAGCTCTAAGGGCCATTAACTAATTGTAGCATCATCTGTTGACACCTGATCAGCAGAGCCACTAACTATATTCACTTAGTGGTGAAGCTTGGAGAATGGCTCAATTGTGGTTGTCTTTTCAAGAGAATAGCATTAAATTCTCAAGTACAAACCAAGCAAGGCAGCACACATCTTTAACCCCAGCACTCAGGAAGCAAAGGCAGGCAGATCTCTGTGAATCTGAGGTCAGCCTAGTCTACATAGCAAATTCTAAACCAGTCAGGACTACACAGAGAGACTCCGTCTCAAACCAAACAAACAAAACAGCAGAGCCACTAACTATATTCACTTAGTGGTGAAGCTTGGAGAATGGCTCAATTGTGGTTGTCTTTTCAAGAGAATAGCATTAAATTCTCAAGTACAAACCAAGCAAGGCAGCACACATCTTTAACCCCAGCACTCAGGAAGCAAAGGCAGGCAGATCTCTGTGAATCTGAGGTCAGCCTAGTCTACATAGCAAATTCTAAACCAGTCAGGACTACACAGAGAGACTCCGTCTCAAACCAAACAAACAAAACAGGAGTACAGTTCTTTGGGAGAATTGGTCTTACCTTAAGGGATTTTCTATTGCTCTGTAGTATACATATATCTTCCAGGGTTGGCAAGTTCATGCCCATCTTGAAAATACAGAGACTGTAGCAACCTATAGGAACCTTGTCCCTGAATCATGGCAATGAAACAAGCTACGCAGAAGACAGTGAGCTCTATGAGAATAGAGCTGTTAGCATTCACTTCTGCATAGAAGGGAAAAGTCACAAGGCCCTCGGGAGACCCTTACAAGATTCTCTTCTGGGATTCCATTTAATATCTCTCATTCCCAAATGTTACAATCCATAAGAGGGAAAAAAAAACTGACTTGGGGCAGGACTTCTCATTAAGAGGTATAGCTGCCTCTGAATTATCCATGCTCTTGTAAATCACCTTACTAACTCATTTATTCACTAGGCTGGATTAGACAAATCTTTCTTTGTTGTCTCCATATCTATTCAGGGTGAATATACATTTAATTTGCATATTACCAGAAAAACAACAAAACAAATGGCAACCAAACCAGGACCCAGGAGAACCAAGGATGAATGGGGAGGATCTGCCCACTTATGCCCTCAGCAAACAAATGACCATTTTTAATTTGGGATGTTCCTGTAACACTGTGTTGTTCATGAACAATACAAACTACATACAGACTCAAATTACACTGGCTTTGCTTAAAGAATGAGGTGGGTTCTAAATTTAAGTAAGAGATGGCGATGTATCTTCCTTTTATTTCTAAGTCAGTGCTATGTGGGCCTATATGAAGGAATTAAACTACAGATAGATTCAGATCCTGTGAGAAGGTCCACATCAGTATCCTTCTGCCCAGGGGCAGAAGAGTGAGCAAGAGACGGGGAAAGCATTAACTAATGACTTACAGTATAGACCCTAAGCTAGTCAATAATTAAAATTGAACCAATATATCTCCAGGTTCAAAGAGTTCAGGGGCTTGGTCCTAACACCCATTCTCCCACCCAGGACATACTCAGATGAAGCAAACTATACAAAACAGCCTTTATTTCAAAGGGCCCCATATAGTGACCTGGTAAGTCTTCCATGTCAAGAAGGGTATCAGGTCCTGCTTGGTGGGCACTCTTGGTCTTTCTCCTCATGGACTCCTAGGGGCTTGGGACTGGCCTGTGGGAGGTAAAGGTCCAGGAATATTTCCCTGCTCATGCCATTCCCCCTTCCACCTTTCTGTGCACAAGCTACCATGGATTTACACCTTTGTCTTAGCTATGCCTCCTGCAGTATGAGTACTCTTTCCTACAGTCTATACTCTGGGAATGCCACTATCCTCCTTTCCCTTTGCTCTAGAATGTACCATCCTCTGTGAATTGTCTCCTTCATCTTGCATACTCTGAACTTGAGCAAGGATCTGTAGCCCATGCTTTTCCAGTTCTTCTTTCAGCCTGTTAAGGAAGAGTGAACAAAGAGAAGGGATGCAGGCAAACTGGGGAAGAATGAAAAGGCACATTGTAGAACAAGGGAAGCAGGTGTCATTCATCTTCGTGAGAGGAATGAGGACACAGGAGCTCCACGCCTACCTCTGTCATTTCTGTTGCAGCTGTAGGCACCTCTGCTGCAGCTGCTGGTGGTGCTGAGCTGCAGCCTCTAGGAGCTCCTCAGCTTTCTTGTTCTCCTCCTTGAATAGCTGCCTGGAAGTGGGGGGAAGATTCAGTGCTGGGTATTTCCTCTTCCTGCCCCACCCCGCATCTTACAATGCTGTAGCTGCCTCATGGCTTCAGAGGAAGAGCCCCTCGGTGAGGGTGGAAGGCCCCTCAGGCCCACACAGGGCATACAGCCGATGTTTCACATCCTCCAGCTTTACCTCCATCAGTTTCTCTGCAGAGAGAAAGAGTAATGAGCTGGTGAGGGTAGGCTGGAGCAGTTGACGGCTGCCCGTCTACCCAGGTCTCACCTTCCTTGAGCAGCTGCTCCTTGCTGCTGTCCAGAGCACATATCTCATTTGCCAGATGTTCAGGCTTCTGGGGGGTGACACAAAAAGAAGACCCATCCAGATCTCCCAGCTTCCTCGTGCTTCAGAGAAGCCTGTACAGATTTAGTCGTTTCCTTCCTAAGTTTCACTTCCTAGTTCCCTGCCCCTCAGTGCACAAGAACCATGGCATAACCTTGGTGGCACTGACTCTGTCATTCCCTCTTTGGACCTTCTAACCCCGAAAACAGGTTCAAGGGAAAGTATTTAAACCCTAAACTCTGCAAACCTACAATCCTCAGCCACTCTCTGGAGAGTGAGATACTAGTGTTTCTTCTCTCCTCTCCTCCATGGCCTCCTCACTGACCTTCTCTTCTGACATTAACCCATGTCCCTACTGGCGTCTGGGAACTCCCAGGTGAATGCTGACTGTTCCCTGCTGTCTCTCCCGTGTCTGGGAACTCCTGGAGTGAATGTTGATTGTTCCCTACTCTCTCCTGTATCTGGGAACCCCAGGTGAATGCTGACTGTTCCCTGCTGTCTCTCCCGTGTCTGGGAACTCCTGGAGTGAATGTTGACTATTCCCTGATGTCTCTCCTGAGTCTGGGAACTCACAGGTGAATATTATTGTTTGTTCCCTGGTGTCTCTCCTGTGGGACAGTCTCAAACGCATCCGTGGACATTGTCAATGGAAGACTCCATTGGTGTTATCCCAGCACTCCCAGAACACTGAATGGACACAGTAATATTGGTGATTATGAAAGACAAGCAGTGAGGACAGGACACCAAGCTCCTCAAGAGTGGTCACCAGGGGCTGGATGTATGGTGACAGAGCAGGACCAAAGTTTGCACAGGAACCAAGTGAGTAGGTGGCATAGCTCTGTATGACTCACATGAAATTCCAAGAGGTCCTTGTGCTGACTCATCAAAGCCTCCAGCTGTTCTTCAAATTCCAACCTAGGAGCCAATCACAGAGCCACAAAGGCCATAAACTACCACAGAGTTTGCCTGAGGCCTAAGCCTGTATAGCACTTAGGGACTTTGTTTATTACCACTATCCCACAGGGAATACATTTGCCCCCTTGATCATCCAGGGCATTCCTGTACCTAGAGCACATCTCCAGCCCAAGTCTCATCTTCTCAGCTCACCTCAGTTGTCTTAGTTTGTCCTTCTCCTTGTCGATCTGAGAGTTCAAGAAAGAAATTCTCTCTTTACACTCGTGTAGCATGCTGTGTTTCATGGGAAGGGAACCGACACTCAGTCATGTGTTTGAATGACTCCCCACAGGGCAGGCCGAGGACTTCTATCCTGTTCCTCTCTAGTCAGTGGACGGTGTGGGAGGTAACAGAGCACTCAGGAGCCCACTGCAGGCATGGCTTCTCACCTTTGCATCTCGTTCTCCTTCTCCTGGCACTGCAGCCGGAGAAACCATAGGGTCTCTGTAAGGACAACAGGGCCCTCTGAGTGCTTGCTGAGGCATTAGGTTTGCCAAATGGAACAAAACAGGTCATGTGAAGTCTATGGACACCCGATTGGACTTTGACATTTTCTGGATCTGGTAACAGCCATAGGAAGGGCACAGGTCAGAGGTCTTAAGGTTCTAGCTACTAGAGAGAGTAGGCTTAGAAAGGGCATCACAAAGCCTAGAGTGGGGACTATGGGAATACCTTGCTTTTTGTTCAAGATATCCTTCAGACATGCTTTCTCTTCAAGTACTAGAAAACATGATGAAGGTTCAGACATTAGGGACCAAACACAGAAATGTTAAGGACAGTCATATGAGAGGCAAGGTATATCTTTGACCCTAAGACAGATGCAGTTTCTTTGAGGTCAGTTCCCACCCCTATGGTACTCACACTCCTGTAAACACAATGGGCCCTAACATTCACAAGAGATGTCTGTGAGGACAGTGTGTGACATCCATTAGGACTGGGGAGAACCACATCAATCAAAAAGGGCCATGTGACCAGGTAAGACAAGATGACTAAAAGACTTCTCTAGTAATTCAGAGCCGGTGCTGTGAGGCAAGAACTTGTGTGATCTGTGGTAATCCTTGGAGGATCATCTCGGCAAAGGACTTGGGGCAGAAGTATCCTCAAAGGCATTTCCAGAACTCTCCTATTAGAAGCTGGGAATGCTAGAAGAATATGACCTTGGAGGAAGAGAAGAATCCTGGCTCTGGTGAGGCTATCAAGCGCCTGTGACACCGCACTGAGAGAAGTCTAATATATTCTGGGAACTTACAGTGACTCTCAGTTAACTTACATGAGTCCAGGTCCTTCTGCAGGGTATCCCAGACAGTCTGGGCCTCTCCAAGCTCCTCACTGGCTTTCCTTTTTGCTTTACCAAAGAGTAGAACAAACATTTGGTAAGCACAGCCTCAAACGATGACATTTCATATTTGTCTTCAAGAAAACCTAGAGGGGCCCAGATTTTACAAAACAAGAAACAAGGCTTTCTAAATGCTGGCCCTTCTTTCTGGACTCAGGGGGCAGCAAGGCCATTCACAGGTAAATGAAGGCTATGGCAATTACACACAGAAGGGGTCTTCACTTACGCTCTCATAAAAGAACTACAGATATTTAACAAGGACGCTGTATTTCCACATTTTACTGGACCTAGCTCAGAAAAACATGTACCTGGTCTTGGATAGCAGCCAAAACTGGGCTCACCTTGCTGAACCTCATTAATGCGGTTAATCAGGACCTCAATCTGGGGCTCTAGACTTCCCACTGCAGGGCAAAAAGGAAGCTCATTGTTGATAGAGTGTGATTGCCCAGGATCCTACAGCCTTCCCTTCATGCCTATCTGCTAGCATCTCATAGGCTCAGGGGCTACATTATAGTCTCAGACTTGGAGTGTGAGGGTCAAGGCAGTGGTAACTTCTGTAGAGAGAAACAAAGCTCAGGAAAAGGTCTACAGGTAAAGCTCAGGGTGCTTCTCAGTTTGAGAAAAGAAGGCCCTTGGGCTCTCTGGGTAGAGTGGAGGGTGCAAAGTGCAAAGGCCTGTCCTGAGGAGGAAATGAGAAGAAATAGGAAGAATATGGTAAACATGAGACAGAAGAGTTATAGGTAAAACCTCTGAATATAACAGTGTTGTGCAATCAAGGGAGACTTGGGACAAGGTTTCGGCAAAGCATTTTGCCTTTTATCCACTCATGCCTCCATAATTTTGAGTCATTTGGGGGCTCCATTTTTTGCTCAAAAACTAAAATTTAAGGGACCAGTGAGATGGTGCTGTGGGTAAAGACCACCAAGTCTGACAACCTGAGTTTGATCCCTCAGAAGGGAGACAGAACTGACTGCCTTAAGCTAGCTTCTGATTTTGACACATTCTTTGGCATTTTGTGTGTGTGTGTGTGTGTGTGTGTGTGAGAGAGAGAGAGAGAGAGAGTATGAACCATTGCATGCATGCACACACACAATGTTTCTTAAAAACTAAAATTTAAGTTCAAAAGCATCTATTTTATTTTGTGCATATTTGCTTGCATATATGTATGTGCACCACATGTGTACCTGGTGCCTGCAGAGACCAGAAGATGGCATCAGATCTCCTAGAATTGGCCTTACTAAAACTTGTGAGACATCATATGAGAGTCTTCTGCATAAGCAGTTGGTGCTCTAACTGCTGACCTATCTCAATATACACATCCCCAAATTTAAGTCTTAAAGAAAGTTAATATGAATAAAATAATTTATTTTTGTGAATTGTAGTGCTTGGAGTTGAATCTACATCTGCTTGACTTCAAACCTCAGGGTAAGTCTCACAGGCAAAAGAGACACATGACCTTTCTGCAACTTCTTCACCATTTCCATTAAGCCTTCAATTTTCTGTGTGGTCACACGCTGCCCTGTGGAGATACAACCAAGCATTTCAAACTCGGTGGTATAAATAGCCAGGAGACGGGTCCAAGACCTAGGCTGATACTGAGATTAGCTGAGGACAGATCTCTAACCAGAACAGTGTTACTGATCCTTGTCCCAAAAATGGACAAAAATGTGAGCTGGGCCCCTCCACGAATAGCCTTTCCTACCTGATGCAATAGCATCCAGCATATTCGCTCACAAAACTCACGGTGAGGGCAGCACTATATTTAGTTCCCTTGTGCTGCTGATGTTGTCAAAGCTGGGTCAAGTTCCGATTCATGTATGAGACTGGGTGTGATGGCACAGACCTGTAATCTTAGAGGGAGTGGCAGGAACATCAACAGTTCAAGTCCAGCCCAGCCTTTTTCACAAGGTCAAGTTCACCTTGAGCAAAGGGCTAAGGGTGTGACTAAGGGTGCCTGCTTAGCATATTCAAGGCCCTGAATTTAGTCACCCCTGGGGCAAGAGGATGTTGCTATAAAACTGGAAAGTAACTGAAAAATCACTGCAGTGGGCTGGTAGCATTATCAGTTAGGAAGTTCTAAGAAGTATTATGCAAAAGCACACTGACTATAAGCAAAATGTATTATAGTAAGGGATCTGGTTAAAGTATACATTCACATAGCTTTTCTATAGACAATTGATAGTGATTATAAAGTTTCCACACAAAGTAACATTTTGTAGTCATTTTTTAGTTTTTTGTTTGTTTGTTTCTTTTTTTTTCTTAAAAAACAGGATTTCACTATGTAACCACCATGGTTATCCTGGAATTCGCTTTGTAGATCAGGCTAGACTTGAACTCAGAGATCCACCTGCCTCTGCCTCCCAAGCACTAGGATTAAAGGTGTGCCACTACTGCCCAGCAATGTTTACAGTCAATATATGCATCTATTTTTAATTCTCTGGTGAATTAGATGTAGGAAATCACTACTTTTGTCGTTAGATCACAATAAAGGAAGAAGACATTATGAGTCACCTAATTTTAAAAACAAAAATGCCACCTATTAAGAACTCTTGTAAAACCGATGCTAATATTTATTAACCAAGGTTCAAGTTCTAAAAAACAATTCAGGGCTAGAGACCCACAGTAAACAGCACTTAAGCATGCATGTGAGACCATCCAGACTGGGAAACTATGGAGAGAATTATTTTAACCTCAAAGGGAAAGGGGGTAGAAAGGAAGACACCTAAGGAATAATAGAGTCTTAAGAGACACATCAAAATAAATTTAAAAAAATTTAAAAAGAGGCACATCAGTTTAATCTCAAAAAATTAGTCTGAAAGTAGATTTTGATCCAAATAAATGCATTGTAAAAAATGCTAAAACAATTAGCAAATTTTTTAAATCAATAGATATTTGCTGAGATAAAGGAATTGCTGGCGTTATTCTTTAGCTGTAGTGAGAGTGTTATTTTTCTGGGGCACTTGTCTCTAGATATATACATGGGGTATTTATGGATGCCACTGCTGTCTGGAGTGCTCTGTCATGAAACAGGGGACTGGGGAAAGGGGGAGGGGGAAAGTGACGAACAAGTCATAAGCGTAAAAGCTGGAGGGTTGACTCACGGAGTTAGCCCACCTTGCTCTGTGCTTTTGTATAAGCTGAGTTCATCTCAATAATAATATGTTTTATCGCCCCAATACATAGACACTAAATCGCTCTGCAGAAGTTTGGAGAACAGAAGTTTTGCTCAGAGGCGATCAGGACACCCACGTTAGGCACGCCGGGATGGCGTCAAGTTCTGGAAGCACTGGGCGACTCCAGCTTGGGTAGGGCCACAGGGCCCCCGGGGCCAGCCTGCTCTGGTGACAGGAAGACCCCACACTAGGCCTGGCATCGCAGGGGGGCAGCGGGCTGTCTCTGAGGCGACAGTCGCCTCGTCAGCACCTCCGCCCCGGGTTCGCGCCCGCCCATATCCTCAGGCCTCAACAGGAGCTCGCCCGGCCAACCCAGGCACCCTTCAGCCACTACCTCCAGTCCCCTCAGGCCCGAGGAGCGGCTCTGCTGATCACTCGGGCTCCACACCCAACGGCTGCGGTCTGGTGGCCATCCCGTTCCGCTTCCCTCAGCTGCCAAAGCCACCTTGACGCTGTTTCCCACTGCGCCTGCGCGGTGCGCTGCTTGATTTAGCTCTGGGCCACAATGTGGCCAGTTGCCACGCATGCGCAGAAGGAACTTTTTGACCACCGCCCCGCCCTCCCCCAAGGCAAAGCACTAATCCCATTTGAAGTGAAAATCTCCGAGTCAGTGATTGGCCAGTTTCGGAGGCAAGTGTCTGAACAAGGATGAAGGCCTATTCCTCTACAAGGGTTAAGATTATGGTTGTTAGGGAGAGAATTGGTTAGCGTTAGAATGGAAATTTTCTACCCTCGGACAGTACTGTTATACTGAGCAGACCCATGACGCCTACTGAAAGAACTAAAGGAACTGCAGTGGACATGGTAAGCTGCGCAGTTTCCAGTGCCCAAGACACCTTTCCCCACTACTTCAAAAAAGCCTGACGTCTCCCCCTGTGCTATGCCTAAGCCATCTCCCGAGACAGCCCAGGTCTGAGCACTTCTGGTTATGACCACACCCACCTGGGGGAACTACTCTCACCTCGCTTGTCTGAGTCTCTGTGACTCAGATACAGATCTACTTAGACCAGAATAACCCAATAGTACATGTTTGGTAGTTTGCTAGGCCCCATCTCAGCCTGAAGTCTCAGATACCTGCCCTGGAACCATTAGGTTCTCAGAGTTCTTAATGGGGGGAAATTTGCTGAACTCCTCCCCTGACAGATGCTATGTAAGGTTCCCTGGATCCCACTTAGTAGCAACTCGTGAGAATGAATGCCAGGTTCTTAGATTGTAAAGATGCTTTTATGTACCTGGTGTTAATAAATAACCGGGCATGAGGTAGCCATAGGGAAATAAATAGTACAATATATTAAAAATGATGTACTCTGTGTTTTATTGAGGACCAAGACTAAAATTATATGTGTGTATGTGTGTAGATATATGTATATATGTTACCTGTTGATTTTTTTTATGATAGCCATGTTTTTTTTTCATGATCAGAAATATGAGAACGTGCATGGTGAGAATGGGCATGGTGGCACCCCTTAATCCTAGCACTCAAGAGGTAGAGGGAGGCAGATCTCTGTGAATTTGAGGGCATCCCTGTCTAATTCCTGACTTCAGTGGGATGGCTTCAAGCTTGTCTTTATTTAGGATGATGTTGGCTGAGTTTCTCATTTATAGCTTTCATTATGTTAAGGTATGTTCCCTCTAGCTCTACATTCTCTAGGACTTTTATCATAAATATATTTTGGATTTTGTCAAAGGTTTTTTCGGCATCTATTGAGATGTTCATGTCATTTTTTTCTTTAAGTCCATTTATATGGTCTATTACATTTATTGACTAGTGTATCTTGCATAGCTATGCATTTCAGGGATAAAGCCAACTTGCTCATAGTGTATAACGTTTTTGATGTGTTTCGGTATTTGCAATGTCTTTAGTAAGGATTTTTGAGTCTACATTCATCAGGGATGTTGACCTGTAGTTTTCTTCTTTGTGGAGGCCCAAAGATATGAACCTCTTTTCACGTTGACCAAAGGTCAGAAAGTTGGAACTTACCTCTAGTTCCTTCAAGGTTATTCTGTTTGTACCTGAAAGGTCCCACCTAGGTAGACCAGAGAGTTCTGTTCTCTCAAGGTTATTGTCAACAGGTGTGGCTCGTAACCAGACCTTGTACTCCAGGACAAAAGTCTAAGGAGCCAACCAAGTTCCAGTTCCCTTAAGGAGATAACTTTGAATTCCACCCAGGGAGTGGTTTGCCTGCAGAATGTTTTGGTCTAGGGTGTGTGTGTGACTTGCTTTGTTCTAGCAACAGTTTGTTTTGTTTTGTTTTATGTGTGTGTGTGTGTGTGTGTGTGTGTGTGTGTGTACACATAGCCTGAGACTTTCAACTGGTCTGTTCATTTCCTTGTATTATGTTAATGCATTCTTTTGTCTTACTCCTACCTTTTGGGGTCAGGAGTATTTTAAGCAGTTGGAAATTAAATACGGGCAAATTCAGTACTCACTGGAATTACCTCCTGATAATCCTATATGTCTCTCCGTTTTATTATTTTCATTCACTTCTTCATATTCTTTACTAATATTTTCTAAATCCCCACGCCTCTGCCCTGGCAAGAGGTATTTTTGTCGAGGCTGGTTCCCGGCGCTCCTTTTCTTGTCCCTTTTCCTGGTTTGGGTAGTAAAGTGACCCTAGCTCTGTGGAGGGAATTTGGGAGTCCTCCTTTTGTTTCTGTTTTTTTAAGAGTTAAAGAAAGATTGGAGGTAGATCTTCACTGAAAGAATGCTACTGTGAAACCATCTGACCCTAGACTTTATTTTCTAGCTGGAAGGCTTTTTATTACCATTTCAATCTCCTCAATGTTATGTATCTGTTTAGGATCATGACTCCTTCTTGATTTCCAGCTTAATGGAGTACAGGTTCTTAAAGTATTACCCTATTATATTCTGGATTTCTTTGGTGTCTCTTGTAATGTTTACCTGCTCATTCTTGATTCTGCTAATTTGGGTCCTCTTTTTTTCTTTCATTTGGTTAGTTGAGTCAGTGGTCTATGAATCTTGTTCATCTTTTCAAAGAACCACCTCTTAGATTCATTGATTCTTTTTATTGTTTTCTTTATTCTATTCCATTGATTTCTGATCTGAATTTTATTATTTCTTGCCTTAGATTGGGTTTGGATTTGATTGGTTCTTGTTTCTTCAAATTTTTGAATGGTACCATTAAGTTATTTATTTGTAATCTTTCTGATTTTTTTAATGTAGGTACTTAAAACTACAAATTTCCCTTGTGGGACTGTTTCCAATGTGTCACAGAGGTTGTTGTGTGTTGTGTTTTCATTTTTGTTATTTCCAGGAAATTTTATTATTTCTTTCTTGATTTTTTTCTCTGAGCCACTCATCACTTAATAATGAGTTGTTTAATTTCCATGAGTTTCTGTATTTACTAGAGACTTTTTCCTGTCAGTTTTAAGTGTTATTAAATTGTTGTAAGATAGGATACAAGAAGTGATTTTGTTTCTTTTGAATTTGTAAAGGTTTGTTTTGTGTCTCAGGGTATGGTCTATTTTAGAAAAGCTTACATTGTGCTTCGGAGTAAAATGTGTATTACTTCATTATGGGGTGGAATATTCTGTACTATATGTTAAGTTAATTTAACATATGATGTTAGTTATTTCTGATGTTCCTCTATTTTTTGTTCAGATGACAAGTCTATTGGAGAAAGTGGAGTATAAAATTATCTGTTATTAATAGGTTGATGCTAATCTCTGTCTTTAAATCCAATAGTATGTTTTTTGTGAAATTGGATGTCCCAGAGTTTGGTACATATATGTTTAGGATAACAAAGTCTCCTTGGATAACTATACCCTTGATTAGAATTAAGTACCTCTCTATTTCTTTTGATTATTTTTACTTTAAAGTTTATTTTGTCCAATATTAGGATAATGATGTCTGCTTGCTTCCTGGTCCCATTTTATTTGAATAGTTTTTCAACCATTTTACATTAAAGTGGCACATAGTTTTAAGGCTAAGTTATGTTTTTTGTAGAGAGCAGATATATGGATTTTGTTTCTTGATATATTCATATGCCCTGTGTCTTTTGATTGGAGAAATGAGGTCATTGATACTTAAAGTAATTATTGGAATTTGTGTGCCATTTAGACCTCTACCACAATTTTAGTTGGATTATTTGGTATTTTGGTATCTAGTTTCTTGAGTTCTTAATATATTTTAGAGATCAGCCCTCTGTCAGATGTGGAGTTGATGAAGATCTTTTCCCATTCTATAGGCTGCTGTTTTATCTTATTGACCATGTTCTTTGACTTACAGAAGCTTCTCAGTTTCATGAGGTCCCATTTACTGATTTTTGCTCTCAGTGTCTGTGCTACCAGTGTTATTTTTAGGAAGTGGTCTCCAGGACCCACACGATAAAGGATATTTCCAACTTTCTCTTCTATGAGATTCAGTGTAACTGGATTTGTGATCTGTGATCCATTTGGACTTGAGTTTTGTGCATGGAAATAGATATGGATCTATTTGCATTCTTCTATGTGTCAACATCCAGTTATGCAGTTCAACATTTGTTGAAGATGCTTTCTTTTTTCCATTGTATAGCTTTAGCCTCATTGTCAAAAATCAGGTAGGTATTCATAAATGTGTAGATTAATATCAGGATCTTCAATTCAATTCCATTGGTCCACCTATCTGTTTTTATGTCAATACCAAGCTGTTTTCACTAGTATAGATCTATAGTAGAGTTTGAAGTTAGGGATGCTGATGCCTCCAGAGATTTCTTTATTATGCAGAATTGTTTTGGCTAGCCTGGGTTTTCAGTTTTTCCATATGAAGTTGATTATTATTCTTTCAAGGTCTGTGAAGAATTGTGTTGGGATTTTGATGAGTTTTTCATTGAATCTGTGGATTGCTTTTGGTAAGATTGCCATTTTTATTATATTGATCCTACCTATCCAAGAGCATGGGAGATCTCTCCATTTTCTGGTATCTTCTTTCATTTCTTTCTTCAAAGACTTAAAGTTCTTTTCATCCAAAGAAACTCAAGAAAACGAAAAAAAAAATCAAACGGTGACACAAACAGTTCAAGGCTAGAAGACTGAAATAGAGACAATAAAGAAAACACAAACCAAGAGAATTCAGGAAATGGAAAATCTGGTTAAATGAACTGGAACTATCTATGCAAGCATAACTAACAGAATAAAAGAAATGGAAGAGAGAACCTCAGATGTTAAAGATACTATAGAGGAAATACATTGACTGGTCAAAGAAAACATTAAATCCAACAAATTCTTAACACGAAATATCCAGGAAATCTGAAACACCATGAAAAGGCCAAACATAAGGATAATAGGGTTAGAAGAAGAAGAACTCCAGCTCAAAGGCACAGAAAATATATTCAACAAAATCATAGAAGAAACAATTCCCAACCTAAAGAAGGATATCCTTATGAGGGTACAAGAAACTTATAGAACACCTAATAGAGTGAACGCAAAAAAAGTCCCCTCAACATATAATAATCAAAACACAAAACATACAGGAAAAGAAAGAATATTAAGAGCTGCAAAGGAAAAAGGTCAAGAAACATATAAAGGCAGACCTATCAGAATTACACCCAACTTCTCAATGGAATCTATGAAAGCCAAAAGGTCCTGGACAGATTGCTGCAAACACTAAGAGACCACAGATGCAAGCCCAGCTTTCAATCACTATCGATGAAGAAAGCAAGATATTCTATGACAAAACCAAATTTAAACAATATCTATCCACAAATCTAGTCCTACAGAAATTACGAGAAGGAAAACTCCAACCCAAGGAAACTAACTACACCAACAAAAACATAGGCAACAGATAACCTCACATCAGAAAACCCCAAAGAAGGGAAACATACAAACACTTCCACCTAAAAATAACATTCACTGGTCCTTAATATCTCTTAATATCAATGAACTCAATTCACCAAAAGAAAAAACCCACAGACCAAGAGAATGAATACAAAAACAGGATCCATCCTTCTGCTGTGTACAAGAAACATACCTCAACCTCAAGGACAAACATTACCTCAGAGTAATTGGGAAA
Organism: Myodes glareolus; assembly: GCF_982192425.1. Lineage (NCBI taxonomy): Eukaryota > Metazoa > Chordata > Mammalia > Rodentia > Cricetidae > Myodes > Myodes glareolus. Next base: position 63,590,581 of record NC_142032.1, on the reverse strand, counting down.
ACATTTTCCAATCAAATGGACCTAAGAAACAAGCAGGTGTATCTATCCTACTATCTAACAAAATAGACTTCAAACTAAAATCAATCTGAAGAGATAGAGAAGGACATTTTATATCCATAACAGGAACAATTCATCAAGGTCAGATGTCTTTATAGCAGCTATTGCTCCTTCCTTAGCAGTCAAACAATTCAAAGACAACACAATAACAAACAGTATCCATACTCTGAGTTTTTCCTTCTTTACATGGCCTTTTTTACCCTATTTCTTTTATTTGTATTTTTATTTTGAATTTTTGGTTTTTTGAGACAAGGTTTCTCTATGTATCTTTGACTGTCCTGGATCTCACTCTGTAGACAAGGCTGTCCTTGAACTCTAGAGATCTACCTGCCTTTGCCACCAATGTGCTGGAATTAAAGGTGTGTGCCACCATGCCTGATTAATATTTTTTTTCTATTTTAAAAAAAAACTATCTTTTCTAATTTTACATACCAATCCCAGTTCCCACTCCCTTCCTCTTCCTGCTCCCTCCACCTTCACCCCATGCCATACTACCATTAATTCCTCAGAGAGGGTAACGTTTCTCATGGGAAGTCAACAAAGTCCAGCACATTGCTTTGAGGCAGGACAAAGGCCCTCCCTGTAGAACTTTAAGACAATTCTGAAGCCATTTCTGACAACTCTCAGTACTTCACCTCCTCCCCTTGGAACCAAGGGCATAACAGCTATGCATGCATGTACTGAGATGTTGGGAACTTTCCATCTCCCCGAATAGGGGCAAGATAACCCTTAGGTGTTGACTCAGTTACTGATCTTTTGACTTAGTCCCTGGGAGGGGGCAAAGTGACCCTCAGAAGTGTCCCTTTACCTCATCTAATCTGGCAACCACTCTCCAGCCAATTATTGGTAATAGCCCTTTTAAATAAGCCAATCATAATAGTTAAAGAACAACCCCCAGACACCCCTTCCTTCTGTGGTTTTTCCCTTTAAAAATAGCTTGTATCAGCCATTCAGGGTTTTCTAGCCTCCCAACTGCTGGAGGACCCTGTCATTACAGAATTAATAAAAATCCTCATGCTTTTACATCAGCTGTGATGTGAGAAATGGTCTCTTGGGGCGACTCCTCCTCCTTGGTGATTGGACGCTAAGGTCCAACACTCCCAACTATATCTAGACTGAGCAATGTATCCCTTCAAAGAAAATGGGTTCCAAAAAGGTGTACAAGCAACAAAGATACATCCTGGTTTCACTGTCAGTGGCCTCACAGTCTGTCCCAGCCATACAACGGTCTCCCACAGTCAGATGGTGTAGTTTGGTCCTATGCTGGTTCCCTCACCAGAACCAGTCAGGCTGGAGTTGGTGGGTTTCCATTAGCTCCAGTAAGCTATTTCAGTGAGTTTCCCCATAGTGGAGGCCCAAAAATGTGAGCCTCTTTCCACATTTACCAAAGGTTGGAGACTTGGAACTTACCTCTATTTCTTCAAGGTTATTGTCTGTTTCTACCTCAAACAAAGGTCCCACCTAGATATAAATCAGAGAGTTCTGTTCTCTCAAGGTTATTGTCTACAAGTGTGGCTTGTAGAATACAAGCCTTGTATTCCAGGTATAAAGAAGTAGATATGTTTCTACTCCAAACAAAAGTCTAAGGATCCAACTAAATTCCAGTTTCCTTAAGGAGATAACAGTGGATTTCACCCAGGAAGTGGTTTGATACAGAATGTTGTGGTCTAGGGTGTGAGCATGACTTGTTTTGCTTTAGCAACAGAATGTTTAACTATAAATGTAGCCTGCCACACCAACTCCAGTGTCGTCTGTGTGACATGACATACGTCATTATGCCAGACAGGAGCTATGTGTCCTATGTGACTAGGCTTCCTGGAGGTCAATGGCAGATGGCCCAGTATTGGCCACCCTTGAGGCATAGACGGGTTTCTCAATTAGCTGGTTATGCAGGATATGGGCTTTGCACAATCTCTTTTATAATAATGATAGTCTTTATATATACAAGACAAGGATTATCTCTTCAGGAACAGCTCTGAGATAGGGAAGCACTGTATGGGAATGTATAAGACTACAGCAGAACCTTTGTCATACATGGGGGTGTATGATGAACAAGGGAATAGATGGGTTAATGTTGATGGACAAAGAGTGTTATATTATACCCTGAATTTAATGAATAGGCTTGCTAGATCCCAACCCCCATGGTGTCTGCTGCATAAGAAGATACAAAAAAGTATATTTCAATAGGTGCAGAGAACTGATTAGTCATATTTGGTCACTAGATGAGATAAAGAAAGGATTAGAAAGAGGAAGGGCCATGATAGTGATAATGAAACAGAAACTTCTATTCTTAGATAAGATCAAACCACTTGTCTGAGGTTTACGTTCCCAACGACAAGATTTCCTTTTCTAAGGATGTCTTATGTCTAACACCTGTCCCTGATAATATGCTTTTCTTAAATATCGCTGATGTGACTAAAAGAAGCTTTCATACTGTGCCAAATAATGATACATGACCTTCTGATTTGTTCTTTGTTTGAATACTATATAATGAAAACATGAATTCAGTAAAATCGCAGCAGATTCCAAGCACTCTCTTATGCGTTGTGTCTGTCTGTTGTCGCCAACCTTGTGCCCTCCTGTGTACCAAGACCCTGCTTCTCCCGCGGTCTGAGTGGCTCCACTGAGCTGGTCCGTGGCAGTAGCCTGCAACCTTCAACTAGTCTGTTCATTTCCTTGTATTGTGTTAATGCAGTTTTTATCTTACTCCTACCTTTTTGGGTCAGGGTTATTTTAAGCAATTGAAAATTAAATACGGGCCATTTAAGTATTCACTAGAACTTCCTCCCGGTACTGTTGTATGTTTTCTGTTTTATTATTTTTGCATCTTTGTACTTTTTACTTATATTTCTAATCCCCACACTTCTACTCTGTCAAGTGGTATTTTTGTTAAGGCTGGTCTCCAAAACCCCATCATGGTCTGAAGCTCTGTGCTCACATTTTCACTCTTCCCTCTCTTTGACCAGACTCTGGGAGCTCAGCACAGTATTCTGCTGTGCATCTCTGCATGTGCTTCCATCAGCTGCTGGCTGAAGATTCTTTGATGACAATTAAGATAGTCATCAATCTGATTACAGGGGAAGGCCAGTTCAGGCACCTTCTCCACTATTGCTTAGGGTCTTAGCTGGGATAATCCTTGTGGGCTCCTAGGAATTTCTCTAGTGCCAGGTGTCTTGCCAGCCCCATAATGGCTCTATTTCTTTTTCAAGGACTCTTCCTTTTTTTCTTTCCCTAATCTACATATATCTTTAAACACACTATAAACCATTTACAGGTGTTTTCCTGTCTAAATTTGTCTTTGTTATATATTTCTATCTTTTTCTGAGCAGATGAAAATTTAATCTGCTAAGCAGCATGGCTAGCATTAAAGCTGCAGCTTTGGTGGCTGACTGTCCATTCCTTGGCTTCCTGAGAGTCTAGCTTCTTGGCAGAAGCCACATTTATTATCACAGCTCTGTGGAGTTTCTAGGTCCATGCCACCACCAAGAAGCATGATGGCAATTGCTCATAAATGTTTCTTTAAATATCTCTCAGCCATTTGAGAATTCTCAATAGCGATCTATATATGGTTTTTAAATTGGATTATTTGGTTTGTTGCTGTCTAGTTTCTTGAGTTCATTATATATTTTGATTATTAGTCCTCTATTGGATGTGGGGTTTGGCAAAAGTCTTTTCCCATTCTGTAGGCTATCCATTATCTAGTTGACGGTGTCCTTTGCTTTACAGACGCTCTCCAGTTTCATGAGGTCCCACTTATTAGTTATTGATCTTAGTGCCTGTGCTATCAGTGCTCTGTTCAGGAAATTGTCTCCTGTGCCAATGTGTTAAAGACTATTCCCCACTTTCTTTTCTATCAGGTGGAGTTATATAGTTTTATGTTGAGGTCATGCATCCATTTACTCATGAGTTTTGTGCTGGCTGATAAATATGGAACTAATTGCATTATTCTACATGCAGATATTCAGAGGACCAGTACCATTTTTTTTAAGATACTGTCTTTTTCCTCAGTATGTCTCTGGCTTCTTTATCAAAAATCAAGTGACTCTATATGTTTGGGTTTATGTCAAAGTCTTCAATTCATTTCCATTGATCAATGTGTCTATTTTTATACAAATACCATGCAATATACTACTATGACTCTGTAGTACAATTAGAATCAGGAATGGTGGCACCTTCAGCATTTCCTTATTGTTCAGGATTGTTTTAGCTATTCTGTGTTTTTTTTCATGTGAAGTTGAGTATTGAGCTTTCAAGGTCTGAAAAGAATTGTGTTGGAATTTAATGGGGATTGCATTGAATCTGTAGATTGCTTTTGGTAGGAAGGCCATTGGTCCTATGTTAATTCTACCAATCCATGAGCATAGGAGATCTTTCCACCTTCTGGTAGCTTCTTCAATTGTTTCCTTCAGAGACTTTAAGTTTTTATCATACAAGTCTTTCACTTGTTTGGTTAGAGTTATTTTATATTATTTGATATATTATATTGATATTTTAACATTATATTTGATATTTTATATTATTTGAGACTGAAATGCAAAGTGATGTGCCCCTGATTTCTTTTTCAGTTCATTTGTCATTTGTATATAGGAGGGCTAGTCATGATTTTTAGTTATCTTGTATCCAGCCATTTCACTAAAAGTGTTTGTCAGGTGTAAGAATTTCCTGGTGGAATTTTTGGGGTCAGTTATATATATTATCACATCATCTGCAAATAAGAATACTTTGACTTCTTCTTTTCCAAATTGTATCCCCTTCATCTCCCTCAGTTATCTTATTGTTCTAGCTAAAATGTCAAGTACTGTATTGAATAGATATGGAGAGAATGGGTGATCTTGTCTTGTTCCTGATTTTAGCAGAATTGCTTTGAGTTTCTCTCCATTTAATTTGATATTAGCCATCAATTTGTGGTAAATTGGCTTTATTGTATTATGTGTGTCCCTTATATCCCTTTTCTTTCCAGTACTTTTATCATGAAGGGCTGTGGGATTTTGTCAAAGGACTTTTCTGCATCTAATGACATGATCACATGGGGCTTTTTTCTTTGAGTTTATTTCTATGGTAGGTTTTTTAACTGATTTTCATATACTGAAACCATCTCTGTGTTGCTAAAATGAAGCCGACTTGATCATGGGGATAATCTTTTGATGTGTTCTTTGATCCAATTTGCAAGAATTTTATTGAGTAATTTTTCCAGTATGTTTATGAGGGAAATTGGGCTGTAATTATCTTTCTTTGTTGAGTCTTTATGTGATTTAGGTATCATAGTGACTGTGGCCTCATAAAGCAAATTTGGTAATGTTTTTTCTGTTTATATCTTGTGAGATAATTTGAGGAGTATTGGTGTTAACTCTCCTCTGGAAGTTTGGTAAAACTCTGTGCTAAAACAGATTCTGGTTTTCCTGGGATCTGGTTTCTAAAGTTAAGTTTGCTTCTGATTTATTAGACTTGGTGGTGTTCCCATCTTTGCATAATCCCCCCGGACTCAACATTTTAAAAAAGACAAAAATGGAGAGCATGCGTATTAGCAATTTAATGGAACACTGAAAGCTCTAGAACAAATAAAATGATACACAAAGGGAACATATGGATAGAAATAACCAAACTCAAGGTTGAGATCATAAAATATAAACAAAAATACAAAGGATGAAATGAACAGTTGAATCTTTGAGAAATCCTTTGAGGAAATCAATAAGACTGACTGATAAACTCAGCCAAATTAACTTTAAAAAAATCCAAAATTAATAGAAACAAAAGGGAGACATCATGACAGACATTGAGGAAATCTAGAAAATTATAAGGACATGCTTTAAAAGTGTGTACTCCACCAAATTGGAAAACCCAAAAGAAATGGATAAATTTCTTAATTTATATAAACTACCAATGTTAAATCAAAATCAGAGAAGCAATTTAAATAGATCTATAACCCCTAGTGGAATAGAAGCAGTAATGACAAGCCTCCTAACCAAAAACAATCCAGGGCCAGATGGGTTGAGCACAGACTTCTACCAGACTTTCAAAGAAGAATTAATGCCAGTGCTCTCCAAGTTATTATGCAAAACAGAAACATAAGGAACATTGTGTAATCCTTTTTCCCAGGAGGCCACAATTAGCCTAATGTCTAAACAACACCAAGACCCAATAAAGAATATTACAGACTGATTTCCTATATGAATTTATATGAAAAATTACTCAATAAAACAGTTGCAAACCAAATCCAAGAACACATTAAAAAGAATATCTACTATGATCAAGTAGGGATAGTTAAACATATATAAATCATTATATGTAATTCACCACATAAAATAGACTGAAAGACAAAAACCACATGATTATCTCATTAGATGCAGAAAAGAACATAGCAAAATCCAACACTCCTTCATGATAAAAGTCTTGGAGAGACTAGAGAACAAGGCCCATACCTCAACATAAAAAAAAAGGTGATTTGCAGCAAACCTACAGCCAACATCCACTAAACTGAAAGAAATTCAAAGTATTCCAACTAAAATCAAGAGTAAGGCAAGGATGTCCATTCTCTCCATACGTATGGTACGTGAAGCCTTAGCTAAAACAATAACACAACTGAAGAGATCAAGGGACTACAAATAGGAAAGGAAGAAATTGAAGTATCTTTATTTTCAGATATTATTTTATACATAAATGTCCCATAAAAACTCCACCACAAAATTTTTACAGCTGAATAACACTTTCAGCAAAATATCAGGATACAAAATTAACACACAAAAATCAATAGTCTTCCGATTTACAAATGACAAACTAAGAAAGAAATCAGGGAAACAGTATCTTTAACAATATGTTAAAATAAATAGATAAGTAGATAAAAGATCTCAAAGTACTCTATCCAAGCAAGTAAAAGAGTTGTCTAATAAAAAAAAACTTTAAGGCATCTAAGAAAGAAATTGAAGAAGATATCAGAAGATGGGACTATCTCACATGCTCATGGATTGGGAAGATTAATATAGTAAAGATGGCAACCCATGAAAACCAATCTACAGATTCAGTTCAATTCCCATCAAAATTCCAACACAGTTTTTCACAGATCCTGAAAGGGCAATTTTCTGTTTGATATAGAAACACACACACACACACACACACACACACACACACACACACACTCAACATAACTAAAACAATCTGCAACAATAAACAACTGCTGAAGGCATGCATCACCACACCCAATCTCAAATTGTACTACAGAACTATAGTAATAAAAGCAGCATGGCACTGGCATAAAAACAGACATGTTGATCAGTGAAATTGAATGAAAAACCAGACATAAGTCCACACAACTATGGACATCTGATTTTTGACAACAAAGTCAGAAATACACACTGGAAAAAAAAGACAACATCAACAAATGGTGCTAGTCAAACTGGATGGCCACATGTAGAAGAATACAAATGTATCATTCTACAAAAATAAAATAAAACTTAGCTCCAAATGGATCAAGGACCTCAGTAAAGTCAGATATACTTGACCTGATAGAAGAAAAGGTGGGAGATAGTCTTGAATTCACTATCACAGGGAAAGAATTCCTGAACAGGACACAGGTAGCACCGACACTAAGAACAATAATTAATAAATCAGACTTCTTGAAACTAAAAAGCTTCTGTATGACAAAGAATACCATCATTCAAATAAAGCATCAGGCTACAAAATAAGTGAACTACAGGAATTAATGAGAGTTTTCAAAAGATGAAACACAAATGTTTGAGAAACACTTAAAGAAAGATGTTCAAAGTCCTTGGCCATCAGAAAAAAATACAAATCAAAACTACTTTGAGATTTCATCCTATACCAGTCAGAATGACTAAGATCAATAAAAGAAATGACAACTCAGTTGGGTATGATGGTGCATGCCCTCTCTGTGGGTTCAAGACCAACCTGGTCTACAGAGTGAGTTCCAGGATGGCCAGAGCTGTTACACAGAGAAATCCTATCTCAAAAAAAAATCACAGTACAATTTGGTGAAAACTTTCCTGGTGATAATTAACTCAATCCTATATGTACAAAAAAATTAAAACATGACTATATTGAAACTCTCTGTGAAGTACCTGTGATATCTTCCGTAAATATATCTAGAGTTCTATAGAATGACTGCATATGGCACCTTCCATAAAGATAGGTTCTATAGAGTGACAAGCTCACAGTAAATGTCTGGGGAAAACTAAGGGTCCAGAAGAGGATCTGGTATGGTCTTGGACATACAGATAGTACAAAGGTCACCAGGCTATTAGTTATATCCCATACCAGTCTTCTGGGAAGATAACAGGTTATGCGCCCCTTTCTTTAAAGAAAAAACCTGGTGTGTTTAACACCCCTGGTTCCCCTAGAGGTTATCTGTGAGCACAAGGACCTCCATGCTTCCTATAGGAGTAAGGAAGAGGAGAGGGGAGAATCTCCCAGAGAAGGAGAAATAGGATTTATAGTCATAGAGAGATGGGGTGAGGTGAGAGATGGGATGGGAAATTAAATGGAAAGAGGGAGGGAGGAGAGGGAATACCAGGAGGGACAGTTAACACTAAGGGCCTTTTGGGGGTGTCATATAGATCCCTACTACAGTAGAAGCACCTTAAAATACATACATATATGAAAGAAATCAAAATGGAATCACCGAATAATAGTGGAGGAAAACCTCAAATAGACTTTTGCAGTAGGTGAAAACTTGAGTACCAAGAATGTGTTACACCTAGTTGAACTGTTGGGGCTCAATGGAAACCCACAAACAATTAAGCTATTGCTGTGGTTATTGGTTGCTCTCTATAAACTGAAGACAAAATCCTATTGCTGAAGACAACGTTTACATATCTGGTTGAACACAGTGAAGTTGAGCTGGTGCCTGACTAGAGCCTTCACCCCTACTAACTAATATTCAAACTATTAGGAAGTATTCTTCATGTTATGAGATAAACAGTGACCCGGCCATAAACCCTTCAATCTCCAATGGAGTCCTGCCTGAATAATTAGCTGGTGCAACCATGACACAGATGTTGTAGAAGCAACCAACTGTATGACTAGACTTAAGGCTCCCTCCATGAAATGGAACTCATGCCTGACACTGCTTGGGTGACCAACAACCTGAGGCTATATAGGCAGTGAACCTAGGGAAAAGTCAAATACTATTGTTATGCTAAAGGAAAACATCAATAAGATGACTCCTAGTGACATTCTGCTATACCCATAGATCAGTATCTCACTCAACCATCATCAGAGAAGCTTCCTCCTTCAATAAATGGAAACTTATAGAGACCTACAACTGGACAGTGTGCAGAGAATGAGAGACCTTGAAACACTCAGTCCTAAATAGGGTGTCTCCATCAAACCCCTACCCTCAGGACTCAGGAAGAGGAGGTGGAAAGATTGTTAAGAGTCAGAGAGGACAGACAATACCAAGGATACCCAGGAGAACTTATGCACACAGGAACTCAGAGAGACTGTGGCAGTGTCACGGCATGCACAGGGCCTGCACAGGTCCTCAACAAACTGGGTCCCAGCACTGAGAGGGGATGTGGACCTGCGTTCCTATCCCTAACCAAGAAACTCTCGCCAACTGA